>NW_021703784.1:12952480-13377436 GCF_005190385.1 Monodon monoceros | reverse complement strand
CCTCAGAACCATCCACCTGCAGCTCCCAGCCTGGCCCCCCCCAGCCCCCCAGCCCCCCCCACTCACTTGCCCCCAGCCTGGCCCCCCCCCCGCCCTCCAGCCCCCCACACTCACTTGCCCACAGCCTTCAGCAGCACCTCCTGAACTTTGGGCACCCGAGTGGCCCCACCCACTAGGATGACCTGCTCAATCTCATCCTGCAGGGGGAGGAAGAATGGGAGATGGATGGGCCAGCACGAGTTAACCCTCCTCCTCAGCACCGACTCCTCCCTGATGTTCCCACTCCCTCCTTCCTGCCACCTCATCACCTTCTATCCCACCTGCCTCCCCGCCATGCCCTCCTCGACGACACCCTCACCAGCTTCATCTCGGCACTCTGCAGGGCCTGCTGCACGGGCCCAGGCACCCGCTCAAACAGGTCTGCACACAGCTCTTCAAACTCTGCCCGAGTCACCTTCGCCTTGAAATCCACATCGTCCATCAGGCCCTCGATCTGCGGGAGGATGAGGAGGGTCAGAGTTCTCACCCAGGTCCTGCTCTCTGAGTGAGCAGGTCAGACACCAAGGGAACAGGACTTTGGGAGGGTGGAAGGAAGCACAGGAAGAAGGGATGGGCCACACCAGGCACAAGGAGTCTAGCTCAGGGTGGCGCGATCCTCCACCCTCTGGGTGGGGAATATTTGCCCTCAAGCAGCACACGTGAGCACCTGGGCCATGTGATCGGCATTGGCACTCAGGATGGTCTTGAGTCGATTGGCCTCACGCAGCAGCTTGGCCATAGCGCGGGGGTTCTCCCGCACGTCCTTCGCTCTCTGGCCCTTGCGCTGCTCGTTGAAAATCCCGGCCAGGTGCTCACGCAGCCGGAGCTCCATCTCCAGGCCCCCCAGGGTGCGGTCAAACCTGTGCAGGAAAGGGAACAGGGAAAAGCATGAGGAACACACAGGGCTCCTTCATCTGCACAGAACCTGGCCTTCACCCACACGGCTGACACCTCACAGCGACAGGCCCATTCATTCAACTGTACCTACTGGGCATCAAACTATGTATTTGTCTCTGGAGATGCAACTGTGAGAAGAAAAAGACAAGACAAGCCCTCTGTTGTCAAAGAGTTTATAATCCAGCAACCAGATAATCATATAAATGTGAAATTTTAACCAACCTATGTGTTATAACAGAGAGACAAACAATACCACTAAACATATATATGGAAAATTTCAGCTATTTAGGGAAGTCAGGAAAAGTTCTGTGAATAAGTGACGCTTGCGCTGAAACCTGAAGGATGAGTTCAGATTAACGAGGTGAAGAGGAAAGAACATTCTAGACAGAGGGAAAAGCATGCATAAAAACTGTGAAGTGAGAAAGAGTGTGGTGTGTAAGTTCCATGGAGGGCAAGGATGGCTGGAGCTCAAAGAGCAAGAGGTTCAGGGTCAGAGCCAAGCAGGAGGAGCCCGGGAGCACACAGGCACAGCCTCATAGGCCAAGGCAAAGGTTTGAAGCCACTGTAGGGTTTTTAAAGAAACGAGATACAGTCAGGTTGGCATTTTGAAAAGAACCCTCTGGCTGAGATGCGGAGAAAAGAACTGGAGGGAGGCCACACTGGCAGCGGGGAGATCTTCGATTCTGCAGGTAAGAGGCGATGGTGGTTTGGACTAGCATAGAAGCAGTAAAGATGGGTAGGAAAGAATGGGTTCGTGAAATAAGATAACGCCAGTGATAAGTAAACTGGGAATGACGAGAACAAAAAAATAATTGAATCTGACACTCCACATATGGCCCATGGCCTTGTGGATTTCCGCAGGTTGGGACGTTCCCTGCCCTTCAATCTTCCCGAACTGTCCTCCCCCAATTTCCATCTACCCCTTGCGCTTCGGGAGAGGTACCCTATGG
This sequence comes from Monodon monoceros, assembly GCF_005190385.1. Classification (NCBI taxonomy): domain Eukaryota; kingdom Metazoa; phylum Chordata; class Mammalia; order Artiodactyla; family Monodontidae; genus Monodon; species Monodon monoceros. The sequence continues at coordinate 13,375,550 of NW_021703784.1, read as the reverse complement.
TGACTGATGCTTTAACCAGGAGAGCTTTCCTGCAGGGAGCAGGAAAGTGAGGCAGCTGCCCCTCTGAGAAGAAACCCCTGACCCGAGGGTATCTCAGCAAGCAGCCCTCCTCCCAGCACCCACTTACCCCACTCCCCGGATCTGCAGCTGTGGCTGCATCCCTGCGTCCTTAGTCTTCACCGTCTGGTAGGTCACGATGGTGCACACAGTGCTACCTGCGCCCATGTCATAGAACATGATATTCTGTAGAGACATCAAGGCCACTGTCACAGGAACCTTATTCAACTCCAGGGTGCCTGCCCCCCTGCCTGCAAGGGGCTGTACCAACTCTCAAGTGAAAGCCAAACAGCTCCGAAAGGGGCTGAGGGCTGTTGCCTCATTTTATCAAGGGCCAGCCACGGAAACAAGATGCAAGATGAGCCAAATGGCCTCCATCATCAGACTCGGCCACCCTGCAAGTCTGGTCAGCAGTTCCTCCCTGGCTCACCTGGGCAGTGCTGTTGATATCTTTCCGGCGGAAGACACCATAGCTGAGGGCAGTGGCAGTGTTGTCGTTGATGAGCTGCAGCACTTTGAGGCCAGCCATGCGCGCAGCCTGCAGCACAGCTCGGCGCTCAGCCTGATTGAAGAAGGCTGGCACGGTGATCACTGCATCCTTGATGGGCTGCTCTACAGGGGACAACAGAACAGAGTTCCCACCAGCTTCAGACCTTAGAGGAGGGTTTCCCAGTCTCAGCACAATTGATGTTTTGGGCCAGATAATTCTCTCTCTTTTTTTCTTGGTGGCACTGTGCGGCATGCAGGACCTTAGTTCCCCCGCCAGGGATCAAACCCGTGCCCCCTGCAGTAGAAGCATGGAGTCTTAACCACCGGACTGCCAGGGAAGTCTCTGGGCCAGATAATTCTTTGGTTTGGGGGGCTGGCCTGTGCAGTCTAGGATGTCTGGCAGCACCCCTGGCTTCTACTTGGTAGATGCCAGTAGCAGTAGCTCCCCAGTTGTGACAACCAAAAATGTCATCAGACGTTGCCAAATATTCCCTGGGAGGCAAAACTACCTCTATTTGAGTCCCTAGGGAACCTGGCTACCACTGGCCCCATCTTGGCTGCTCACCTGCAAAATCTTCAGCCAGAGAACGGGAGTAATTGAGAAGCATGCTAAGGACCTCCTCAGGTGAGAACTGCAGCTGCCTGGGGGAAGGAAGCAGTTAGAGGCAAGGAAAGCCAGGCATCGAGGCAAGGACAATGGTGAGCACATGCCAACGGGGACCCCATCAGGCCCGCTGAGCCCACCCTGCCCAGCAGGGCACTCACGGGCTGATTTGGAAGTACACAGTCTGCCTCTGTGGGTCGAAGCCCAGCTCATGCTCGGGGAAACGAGCTCTGTAAAGGGCCACGTGGGGGTTATTCTCCTGCTTCCCCAGGAGGTGCTGGAAGTATCGCAGCGTAGCCTTTGGATTCTTGATGGCCTGAGAGGAGGTAAAGGAGAAGCAGAGTATTAGGCTCCCAAGCTGGCCATCACCTACCTCCTACCTCAGAGATCGATCAGGGAACAGACTCTGGGGTCTGTTACCTCCTCTCCTCTGCCCACTGCTTCTGGGAAGGGGGCGGGCTGCTAGCTCACCATGCTTGCTGCACTGTCTCCAAAGAATCTTTCATTTTCTTTCAGGGTCACAGTCACTGGGGTTTTCCTCCGGGATTCCCTGTGGAAAAGAGACAATGGGACCAGGTGTCTATGGCAGGGTTTGTTCTCAGGAGCCTCAACACCCCACATACAATCAATCGTGCAGACACCAAAGTCTGCCGAGGGCACTACGAAGAACACACTGTGGCTTGGGGCGCAGACTCCCTTTCCCCACCCGACCCTGCGGCCGCCCTCACTTGTTCAAGACAATCTCCATGGGCACTCCAGGCTTGACAATGGCCACCTTCATTGACTCACTGCCCAGGTCCACAGACATCACTGCCAGCGTGTCTGAAGGGGAAACAGATTTGTCAATTAGCCCCTCTTCCCCCACTTCCTGAGGCCCCGCTAATCAAAGCACACTGCTTTCCATGGAGAAAGTAAGACAGCAATGGACAAAGAAAAAGGTCTGGGTCTGGCAACCTAAGAGTCCAGAGTTTCCCACCACCAGCTTCTTTCCGCCTTCCCACCATGTATCATCCAACATTCACTCATTTATATTTCTTTCGATGCCTCTGTTGGGGTACACACCACTCAGTGCCAACAGGTCTGCCAAGAGCACAGCCATCAAGGCCCAACAGGCTAGCCTCCTCGGTCTCTGCCTCCTGACGGTGGCTGCCATTGTGTCTCTGGGGGAGGAGAAAAACATCACTTGTAACTGGATGCCCTGAGTGAAGGAGGCAGAACCTCATCGAGAACAGAGAAGCTTTAAGATTCGTACCTACTCCCTCCTCACCCAGGGCAGAGCAGTCTACATCCCCTCCCCTCCCTCCCAATGAGAACCAAGCACTCAGCATCCTCAGAAGTGCCCACACAAAGGCCCAGGTGAAACAGCAGAGATCCTGGCCGCCAGCCACCACATCCCTAAATAAACGTAACAGGACAGGAGAAAGGAGACCAGGGCCTTCCGTCCACAGCATATCAGCAACTGGCGCACCCCAGCATTGTCCCTGCTGTCAGACACCTGGGGTGCGGCCAGGGATCCCCGCCCAGGACTCAACTACCTTCCTACACCTGGAGCTCCCCTGCTGGCGGGGAAAGCCGGGCCGGACCTGGACAGGAACTGAGAGACGGTGACGTTGGGGGAGGCTGGGGTGGAAGAAGGGCCTGTCTCATCGTCAGCATCCCTTCGGGTTGTCCCGCCCGCTCCCCTTCTCCATCCCATACCAGGCCCCGCTGCCTACTCAGACGCTGTGCCTGGCACGGTAAGGTTCCGCGCCGTTGGGTACCGAGTACCCCGAGTTCACCTAAGCCTCACCAGCCGAAGACGGCGCCTCTCACTCCCGGAAATGGGTTCCGGCCCACCCCTAAGACGTGGGGGCGCCCCGGGGACCAAGATGCAGGGCCAAGCGCACCGGCGTTCTTGCGGCCCTCACTCCCACTACCGACCCGCCCCCGGAGCTAGCACGCTGCCTCCTCCAGGAGGGGTGGCCGGTGCCCATCGCCATCCCCACCCTCGCTACCTCTTGCCTCCGCTCCTGTGGTCCCAGCTCTGGGACAAACGCGGCGGCCGATGGACCCACGAGGCCAGCAGCGCGCCCCTCAAACCCGCGCCCTTCACAACTCCCCTCGGTTTGCAAACTGTTACATTAGCCACCAACCTCCCGGCGGCGTCTAGCGAACCAGCCGGCCCCGGACGCGGCGTGCGCTCATTGGAGCCTCCGGCGCCCGGCCCTGCGCCGTGGGCCCGGCCCCGCCCCCAGCCGCCGCGGCGCGCGTTCCCATTGGGCCACGTCCTAGGCCCGCCCCCTCCTCTGTCTCCGGCCGCTCCCGGGGAGGCAGCGGAGGGGCCAGTCAACCAGTTGGAGGAAAACCGCCGATGCTGGCCGTGGATTGGACCACGTCACGCGGCCCAGCGTCAGTCCCGGTGCGCTCGCGGGACTTTTCCGGCCGCGGCGCTGGATGTTTGACTCCCCGGGTCGGGAGTGACCGGTCCCTAGAGCGAGTCGGCGCACGGGCGGTCTCGCGCTCGGCCCTATTCTTCTGGTCATCTGGGAGCTCCGGCCGAGAAGCAGGAAAGATCGGCATCCCCTCCGCAGCCACGCGGAAGAGGCGCTCGCTTCTTGGTCGGTATTGGCTTTGGCTGGAAATCAGAGAATGGCTGCGCTTCTGGCTCAGTCCATCTCAACCCCCCTTTGTTTCTTTGCGGAAACTAAAGCCACCAAAGGAGAGATATTCGCTGATGGGTCGGAGATAACGCTTGTGTTCGTGGCAGAAGTTGGCCTGGACTCTTTAATTTGTATGAGAAGGAATATTCCAAACTGCAAATCGCTACACACGAGAGACGCTTTTAATATTTGTGAAGCTGTAATTGGTTAAGCACAGATGCACCACCTCCTGTTTCTCCTCCATTAAAGCTTGTGCACTTTCCTTTTTCTCTGAATTAAAGAACCTCGGGCAGGTATTGGCGCTCCTCACTTTCCTCTCTGTACTTTGCAGTCCCATAGAAATATGCACGGTCCTTAGAGCACTTTCTCAGTTTTACTGAGATGAGCGCACTTTTCTTAAACGTGGTATCAGTCGCCTCTCTCACGAAATCGACGCCTGGCCTTGCTTCACAGAAGGTTCTCGTGAAGGCCCTGGCTATGACAGCCAGGGCTTGGTTAAGGAACTCTTATCTGTTCCTTTACCTACTTTTTTTTTTTTTTTTTTTTTTGCGGTACGTGGGCTTCTCACTGCTGTGACCTCTCCCGTTGCGGAGCACAGGCTCCGGATGCGCAGGCTCAGCGGCCATGGCTCACGGGCCCAGCCGCTCCGCGGCATGTGGGATCTTCCCGGACGGGGCACGAACCCGTGTCCCTTGCATCGGCAGGCGAACTCTCAACCACTGCACCACCAGGGAAGCCCTCCCTACATTTTTTATGAGGCTTAGGGAGAGTCTGGTGTGTATGCTTAGAAGATAAACCTACTGGCAGTACCAGGGAAAGGTCTATTTTCCTTCCCTTTAAGAACAGTTCAGTGTTCAGGTAGCAGAGAAATTGGTAGAAATAGAAATTTGCTTAAAACGGTTTAATTACACAAATAATACACAAATGTAATTTTTTTTTTTAAGACAACGCTGTGTAGCATGCAGGATTTTAGTTCCCCAACCAGGGGTGGAACCCGCGCCCCCTGTATTGGGAGCACAAAGTCTTAACCACTGGAGCACCATACACAAATGTAATCTTGAAAAAAGTTCCAATATTCTAGATAAAGCTAAATCCCTTTGATAATATCCACAACCTTACTCTGTCTGAGGTATCTGCTGTTATCAGATGTGTAATATTCCAGGCCTTTTCCTCTGTATTTACATATATGTGTTTTGAAACACGTAGCTGTTGTCTTTTTCTAAATGATAAAATGTTACACAATTAGATTGTTTGCAACTTGCTCTCTTTTTTTTTTTTTTGGTAACTAACAATAAATCATGGAGCATTTTCCATACCAGTACATAAAGATTCACCTTGTTTACTGCTATAGAACATTCCATAGCATGGGGGTTGTTTAGCCATACTGATGAACATAGAAGTTGTCATTTCAGTTCCACAGAGAAAGATTTTGTTTCTCAATAACTGACTCTACTTTTCACCAGCTATCCAGTAGGGTAGATTCTTTCCATCCCTTTCAGAGTATGCATTTTAACATTTATTGGCCCTCTGTCGTCTGAAAGCATTGTGCTAGGTGCTGGGAGTCCAGAGATGGGGACGACCTTGTCCTTTCCTTCAGAGAAGTCAGTCTGTTGGGAAACAAGTATGTTCATGGTTTCATGCCCTTGTTAAAAACCTGTTGAATGACTTAATTGGAAGAGTAAGAAAGTCAGTCTCCCCTACTCCTAAGTGAGCTCCCACTCCCAGAATACCCTTGGTGAGAGCACAGTTTGCTGCAGCTACGCTTCTGGACTTGGGTCTGTCCCCCTGGGATGTGCAGCAGGTGCAAGTGCTCTGGGAAGTCCCCTGTTTTGTTCTCTGACCAGAGAGGAGAATAGGATTTCACAAGGGCAAGTTGTAAAACAATGGGAAATTTTTAATGTAAAACACCTGATTTAGATGAACTAAGACAGCTGAATCCACTAGTTCTCCAGAATAACCTGTAATAACATTTGAGGACTACATCCCTTCCCCCACACTGTGTAGAAACCCAAGGGAAGAAAGTTGCCGTCTTGCAGAACATGTGCCAAACTGACAGAAGACTAAAATGAACACATCAGCCACAGCACATTCATACATTATAAACCATGCACGTTATGTTATGGGCTGAGGGCAATGTTGATTATGGCGAACATAATCCAGGAGAATTAAAAAAATTTGTTGTCACCCAGCAACCCCATTCTTAGGTGTATATCTAACAAATGTAGAGACTTTATAATAGCTTAATTCATAAGGGCCCAAAATTGAATACTACCCGAATGCCCATCAATAGTTGGGTAGATAAATAAATAGTGGTAGATTCACACAATGGAATTCTGTACAGCAATGAAAACAAATGGTCTACTATTACATTCAACAACTTAAATGAATCCCACAAACAATATTGAGTGAAAGAAGCCAGAAGCCAAAGAGCACACAGTTTATGACTTCACTTGTATAAAGTTTAAAATAGGCAAAATTAAGTTACAGTGATAAAGTTGGGATGGTGCTTACCCTTTCAGGGTAAGAAGAGGGCATAGGGCAGGCTTTTGGGGATGCTGGTTGCAGTGGCTTTGGGAAAATTCAATGGACTGTAGCATGTACACTTTTCTGTTTACATGTTATACTTCAATAAAAAATTTAAAAATTATTTTGTATGTGTCACACAAAGGACTAGAGGGCTTGATTTTACTGTAACCTTAGGCAGGAGAAGCACCAGGATAAGTTGTTTTTTTTCTATTTTTATAAAAATGTTTTGAGAATTACAAAAGAAATGTCTGGTTATTGAAGAAAACTGGAGGAACACAGGAAAAACAAAGAATAAAAACCACTCGAGATAGCCTCATTCACCAGAGGGCAGACAGCAGAAGCAGGAAGAACTACAATTCTGCAGCCTGTGGAAGGAAAACCACATTCACAGAAAGACAGACAAAATGAAAAGGCAGAGGACTTTGTACCAGATGAAGGAACAGGATAAAACTCCAGAAAAACAACTAAATGAAGTGGAGATAGGAAACCTTCCATAAAAAGAATTTAGAATAATGATGGTGAAGGTGATCCAGGACCTTGGAAAAAGAATGGAGGCAGAGACTGAGAAGATGCAAGAAATGTTTAACAAAGACCTAGAAGAATTAAAGAACAAACACCCAGAAGAATTGAAGAACAAACAAACAGAGATGAACAATACAATAACTGAAATGAAAAATACACTAGAAGGAATCAATAGCAGAAAAACTGAGGCAGAAGAATGGATAAGTGACCTGGAAGACAGAATGGTGGAATTCACTGCCATGGAACAGAATAAAGAAAAAAGAATGAAAAGAAATAAGATTGAAAAGAAATGAAGACAGCCTAAAAGACCTCTGGGACAACATTAAACGCAACAACATTCGCATTATAGGGGTCCCAGAAGGAGAAGAGAGAGAGAAAGAACCCGAGAAAATATTTGAAGAGATTATAGTCGAAAACTTTCCTAACATGGGAAAGAAAATAGCCACCCAAGTCCTGGAAGTGCAGAGAGTCCCAGGCAGGATAAACCCAAGGAGAAACATGCTGAGACACATAGTAATCAAGTTGACAAAAATTAAAGACAAAGAAAAATTATTGAAAGCAACAAGGAAAAAATGACAACATACAAGGGAACTCTCATAAGGTTAACAGCTGATTTCTTCAGCAGAAACTCTACAAGCCACAATTACATTCAACAACTTAAATGAATCATGTAGCTGTTGTCTACAAGGGACTAGCACGATATATTTAAAGTGATGAAAGGGAAGAACCTACAATCAAGGTTACTCTACCCATCAAGGATCTCATTCAGATTCAACAGAGAAAGCAAAAGCTTTACAGATAAGCAAAAGCTAAGAGAATTCATCATCGCCAAACCAGCTGTACAACAAACACTGAAGGAACTTCTCTAAGTGGGAAACAAAAGAGAAGAAAAGGACCTACAAAAACAAACCCATAACAATTAAGAAAATGGTAATAGGAACACACATATCAATAATTACCTTAAACGTGAATGGATTAAATGCTCCAACCAAAAGACACAGGCTCACTGAATGGATACAAAAACAAAACAGCATATATAAGCTGTCTACAAGAGACAGTGTCTACCTACGGACACTACAGACTGAAAGTGAGGGGATGGAAAAAGATATTCCATGCAAATGGAAATCAAAAGAAAGCTGGAGTAGCAATACTCATAGCAGATAAAATAGACTTTAAAATAAAGAATGTTACAAGAGATAAGGAAGGACACTACATAATGATCAAGGGATCAATCCAAGAAGAAGATATAACAATTATAAATATATATGCACCCAACATAGGAGCACCTCAATACATAAGGCAACTGCTAACAGCTATAAAAGAGGAAATCGACAGTAACACACTAATAGTGGGGGACTTTAACAGCTCACTTACACCAATGGACAGATCATCCAGGCAGAAAATTAATAAGGAAACACAAGCTTTAAATGACACAATAGACCAGACAGATTTAATTGATATTTATAGGACATTCGATCCTAAAACAGCAGATTACACTTTCTTCTCAAGTGCACATGGAACATTCTCCAGGATTGATCACATCTTGGGTCACAAATCAAGCCTCAGTAAATTTAAGAAAACTGAAATTGTATCAAGCATCTTTTCTGACCACAATGCTATGAGATTAGAAATCAGTTACAGGGAAAAAAACGTAAAAAACACAAACACATGGAGGCCAAACAATACGTTACTAAATAACCAAGAGATCACTGAAGAATTCAAAGAGGAAATCAAAAAATACCTAGAGACAAATGACAATGAAAACACAACAATCCAAAACCTATGGGAGGCAGCAAAAGCAGTTCTAAGAGGGTAGTTCATAGCAGTACAAACCTACCTGAAGAAACAAGAAAAATCTCAAATAAACAATCTAAACTTACACCTAAAGGAACAAGAGAAAAAAGAACAAACAAAACCCAAAGTTAGTAGAAGGAAAGAAATCATAAAGATCAAAGCAGAAGTAAATGAAATAGAAATGAAGAAAACAATAGCAAAGATCAATAAAACTAAAAGCTGGTTCTTTGAGAAGATAAACAAAATTGATAAACCATTAGCCAGACTCATCAAGAAAAAGAGGGAGAGGACTCAAATCAATAAAATTAGAAATGAAAAAGGAGAAGTTACAACAGACACCGCAGATATACAAAGCATCCTAAGAGACTACTACAAGCACCTCTATGCCAATAAAACGGACAACCTGGAAGAAATGGAAAAATTCGTAGGAAGGTATAACCTTCCAAGACTGAACCAGGAAGAAATAGAAAATATGAACAGACCAATCACAAGGAATGAAATTGAAACTGTGATTAAAAATCTTCCAACAGGGCTTCCCTGGTGGCGCAGTGGTTGAGAGTCCGCTTGCCGATGCAGGGGACACGGGTTCACGCCCCGGTCCGGGAAGACCCCACATGCCGCGGAGCGGCTGGGCCCGTGAGCCATGGCCGCTGAGCCTGTGCGTCTGGAGCCTGTGCTCCGCAACGGGAGAGACCACAACAGTGAGAGGCCCACGTACCGCAAAAAAAAAAAAAAAAAAAAATCTTCCAACAAACAAAAGTCCAGGACCAGATGGCTTCACAGGTGAATTCTATCAAACATTTAGAGAAGAGCTAACACCCATCCTTCTCAAACTCTTCCAAAAAATGGCAGAGGAAGGAACACTCCCAAACTCATTCTATGAGGCCACCATCACCCTGATACCAAAACCAGACAAAGATGTCACAAAAAAAGAAAACTACAGGCCAATATCACTGATGAACACAGAAGCAAAAATCCTCAACAAAATACTAGCAAACAGAATCCAACAACACATTAAAAGGATCATACACCATGATCAAATGGGATTTATCCCAGGGATGCAAGGATTCTTCAATATACGTAAATCAATCAATGTGATACACCATATTAACAAATTGAAGAAGAAAAACCATATGATCATCTCAACAGATGCAGAAAAAGCTTTTGACAAAATTCAACACCCATTTATGATAAAAACTCTCCAGAAAGTGGGCATAGAGAGAACCTACCTCAGTATAATAAAGGCCATATATGACAAACCCACAGCAAACATCATTCTTAATGGTGAAAAACTGAAAGCATTTCCTCTAAGATCAGGAACAAGACAAGGATGTCCACTCTCACCACCATTATTCAACACAGTTTTGGAAGTCCTAGCCACGGCAATCAGAGAAGAAAAAGAAATAAAAGGAATACAAATTGGAAAAGAAGGAGTAAAACTGTCACTGTTTGCAGATGACATGATACTATACATAGAGAATCCTAAAAATGCCACCAGAAAACTACTAGAGCTAATCAATGAATTTGGTAAAGTTGCAGGATACAAAATTAATGCACAGAAATCTCTTGCATTCTTATACACTAACAACAAAAGATCCGAAAGAGAAATTAAAGAAACAATCCCATTCACCATTTCAACAAACAAAATAAAATACCTAGGAATAAACCTACCTAAGGAGGTAAAAGACCTGTACTCAGAAAACAATAAGACACTGATGAAAGAAATCAAAGATGACACAAACAGATGGAGAGATATACCACGCTCTTGGATTGGAAGAAGCAATATTGTGAAAATGACTATACTACCCAAAGCAATCTACGATTCAATGAAATCCCTATCAAATTACCAGTGGCATTTTTTACAGAACTAGAACAAAAAATCTTAAAATTTGTATGGAGACACAAATCTACAAACAACAAATGCTGGAGAGGGTGTGGAGAAAAGGGAACCCTCTTGCACTGTTGGTGGGAATGTAAATTGATACAGCCACTATGGAGAACAGTATGGAGGTTCCTTAAAAAACTAAAAATAGAATTACCATATGGCCCAGCAATCCCACTACTGGGCATATACACAGAGAAAACCATAATTCAGAAAGACACATGACCCCAATGTTCATTGCAGCACTATTTACAATAACCAGGTCATGGAAGCAACGTAAATGCCCATCGACAGACGAATGGATAAAGAAGATGTGGTACATATATACAATGGAATATTACTCCGCCATAAAAAGGAACGAAATTGGGTCATTTGTTGAGACGTGGATGGATCTAGAGACTGTCATACAGAGTGAAGTAAGTCAGAAAGAGAAAAAAAAAACATCGCATATTAACGCATATATGTGGAACCTAGAAAAACGGTACAGATGAACCGGTTTGCAGGGCAGAAATAGAGACACAGATGTAGAGAACAAACGTACGGACACCAAGGGGGGGAAAGTGGCGGGGGGGGAGGGGGTTGTGGTGGGATGAACTGGTAGATTGGGAATGACATGTATACACTGATATGTATAAAATAGATAACTAATAAGAACCTGCTGTACAAAAAATAAATAAAACTCAAAACAAATAAAAATAAAAACCACTCACAATTCCATTTTCTAGATTAAATCACTTATAGTATTATAATGTATATCAATCGATACACACTCTTTTACCACGTTCCTATGTCATATTTTTCCTGTCCAGAATTTTCAGTGGCTATATTTATGGAATTATAGCATAGAGAAATACAATATTTAATTACCAAGGACTTCCCTGGTGGCACAGTGGTCAAGAATCCGCCTGCCAATGCAGGGTACATGGGCTCGATCCCTGGTCCGGGAAGATCCCACATGCCACGGAGCAACTAAGCCTGTGCGCCACAACTACTGAGCCTGAGCTCTCGAGGCCACGAGCCACAACTACTGAGCCTGCATGCCACAACTACTGAAGCCCACGCACCTGGAGCCCGTGCTCTGCAACAAGAGAAGCCACTGCAATGAGAAGCCCGTGCACCACAATGAAGAGTAGCCCCCACTCGCAAAAACTAGAGAAAGCCTGTGCGCAGCAACGAAGACCCAACGCAGCCAAAAATAATAAATAAATAAATAAAAATTTAAAATTACCAAAATTACTATTTGACAATTAAGATGTTCTTTGTACTGTTATAAAATTGCAATGGACACATTTATTGATAAATTTTTATGTAACTCTATGCCTTATAATCTACCTAGGATAAATTTCTAAAAGTGGAGGGCTTCCCTGGTGGCACAGTGGTTGAGAATCCGCCTGCCAATGCAGGGGACATGGGTGCGAGCCCTGGCCCAGGAAGATCCCACATGCCACGGAGCAAGAAAGCCCGTGAGCCACAACTACTGAGACTGTGCTCTAGAGCCTGCAAGCCACAACTACTGAAGCCCGCGTGCCTACAGACCGTGCTCCGCAACAAGAGAAGCCACGGCAATGAGAAGCCCGCGCAGCGCAACGAAGAGTAGCCCCTGCTCGCCGCAACTAGAGAACACAACTAGAGAAAGCCCACAGACAGCAACAAAGACCCAACGCAGCCAAAAATAAATAAATAAATTTATAAAAGTGGAAATGTGGCCTTAAATTCTGGTTTTTAGGCATTTGATACATATTGCCAAATTGCCCTCCAGAAAGGTTTACCAACATGCACTCCCCAACAGCAGTGGATGACAGCCCCTGTATCCTTACTAACATTAGAATATTAATTCATTTTTAAAGTCTTGGTGGGAATTCCCTGGTGGTCCAGCAGTTAGGACTCTGCGCTTACTAAGATCCCACAAATTGTGTGGCATGGCCAAAAGGAAAAAAAAAATAAAGTCTTGACATTATGAGTTTTTTTTTTTAACATTTATTAATTTATTTATTTTGGTTGCATTGGTTCTTAGTTGTGGTGCACGGGCTCTTCTTTGCAGCGTGCGGGCTCCATGGCATGCAGGCTCTGCAGTTGTGGCACACGGGCTCTGTAGTTGCGGCGCATAGGCTCAGCAGTTGCGGTGGCATGGGTCTTCTGTCTAGTTACAGTGCGCGGGCTCCAGAGCGCACGGGCTCAGTAGTTGTGGTGTGTGGGCTCAGTAGTTGCAGCGTGCGGGCTTAGGTGCTCTGTGGCACATGGGATCTTAGTTCCCCAACCAGGGATTGAACCCGTGTCCCCTGCATTGGGAGGCAGATTCTTAACCACTGGATCACCAGGGGAGTCCCGGCATTATGAGTTTTGATAAGATGAGGGGGCGGGGGTGATGAGGAGACAAAGGCTTAGGAACATTTCTCAGCTTGCACTGAGATGGGGATTATTATGTGTCAAGGAGAGAAAGCAAGACTTTTGGGGTTCTTGAATTCTATGACTTCATGATCACATAGAAAAATGACTCAGACTTACGAACAAATTTATGGACTTGAGTGCTCTTTAAAAAATAACTGATCAGGGCTTCCCTGGTGGCGCAGTGGTTGGGAGTCCACCTGCCGATGCAGAGGACACGGGTTCGTGCCCCGGTCCGGGAGGATCCCACGTGCCGCGGAGCGGCTGGGCCCGTGGGCCATGGCCGCTAAGCCTGTGCGTCCGGAACCTGTGCTCCGCAACGGGAGAGGCCACAACGGTGAGAGGCCCGCGTACCGCCAAAAAAAAAAAAAAAAAAAAAAAACGGATCACACAGAATACAGGGCTTTGGAGTCAGCAGACCTGGATTTGTCTGTGAACCCCACTACTTCCTACCTGTGTGATTCTAGGCAAGTTGTTTAGCTCTCCTGAGCCTCAGTTTCGACATCATTTAAAGAGGCATGCTGGTATGTGCCTCACAGGGTTGGTGTCAAAATTAAGAAGGTGGTAGGGACTTCCCTGGTGGCACAGTGGATAAGACTCCACGCTCCCAATGCAGGGGGCCCAGGTTCAATCCCTGGTCAGGGAACTAGATCCCACATGCATGCTGCAACTAAGAGTTCGTGTGCCACAACTAAGGAGCCTGTGTGCCGCAACTAAGGAGCGGGCGAGTTGCAACTAAGGAGCCCTGGAGGTGCAACTAAGGCCCGGTGCAAATAAATAAATAAATAAGAGCCTGTTTAGCGGTTCCTCTAACTTTAAAAAAAAAGAAGGTAGTAAAGTGCTTTACACAGGGCTTGTGACATCTTAAGCACCAAATATACATTAGTTAACTTTTTTATTGTTTTTGTTTTTTGTCTAGAGAAATAAAACTAAAAGATGTGCACTATTGCAGTGTTAAAAGCTAGGTTAAGTGCTTTGCCAAGTTCATGGGGAATTTCTCTTTTTGTAGGCTAGATTTTCACAATCAATAATCAGTTAATTGCTTCTTTCTCCTGTTTCATGGTAGCCTTGGAGCCCTGGACTCTCTTATACTGTAAGACCTCTGAGTTTATTTTAGGTTGACCTTCTTGTTCCTAAAGTGGAAACTGCTGCTGGCCTTTTTAGGGGCGAAAAGAAAAAAACCAGACTTTCCAGTAATCTAGAAAATGGTTTCTTCCCAGAGAGCCAGATGAGGGGGGGAAATGATAGAAAATAAAAGCTTGCAGCTAGAACAAGTAGTGTTCCTGTTTTGCTCTAGTGGAAATGACTGTTGTACATCGTGGGCTGCAGTTGGCTGAAGGGCAAAAGCAAGGGCATTGCTAGGCAATTCTTGATTCTGAGTTGTGATCTCTTTAATTTCAAGCTAAAGACTTGAGTTGCTTCTTCATCTTTAGTCTCCTCAGAACTCCAGTTCTCAGTATGCAGAGCTAAGTGAATTTGTACACTCGATCATTTTCTGTGTAGTCAGCCTTCTTATCTTCCTCACTATACTGAAGTTCCTGGATTCAGATAAGCATAACTAAACGTTAAACCCCGGTGTGTGTTCCTACAAGTGTGGCCTAGCTTTACACCCCAGCAAACCATTTAATTAAAGGTTAGGGAACTGAAGAACTCTTGTTTTATTTCCAAAGGACTTTGATGTTTTTGCCCAGAGAGAATCACCTGAACCTCTTTGAGACTCTGTTTCTCATCAGAGATAATGATACTTCTGCAGATGGTTGCTATGAAGAAACCGTGAAAAGTGAAACCACTTTGTTATGTATCATTCACTACATGAAATTAAGGACTGGTATCCAGAAAATATGAAAACTCTAATTCAAAAAGATACGTGCACCCCAATGTTCGTAGCAGCACTACTTACAATGGCCAAGACACGGAAGCAAACTAAATGTCCATCGTCAGGGACTTCCCTGGTGGCCCAGTGGTTAAGAATCGCCTTCCAATGCAGGGGACCTGGGTTCGATCCCTGGTCGGGAAACTAAGATCCCACATGCTGCGGGGCAACTAAGCCCAAGCGCCGCAACTACTGAGCCCACGCACTCTAGAGCCTGCAAGCCACAACTAGAGAGAAGCCTGTGCGCTGCAACGCAAGACCCCACCTGCCACAACTAAGACCTGACACAGCCAAATAAATAATTAAAAAACAATGTCCATCGGCACACACACACACACACACACACACACACACAATGGAATATTACTCAGCCATAAAAAAGAATGAAATCATGCCATTTGCAGCAACATGGATGGACCTAGATTATCATACTAAGTGAAGTAAATCAGAGAAAGATAAATCTCATGATATCATTTATATGTGGAATCTAAAAAAAGATACAAATGAACTTATTTACAAAACAGAAATTGACTCACAGACATAGAAAACAAACATGGTTACCAAAGGGGAAAAGGGGGGAGGGATAAATTGGGAATTTGGAGCTAATAGATACACACTATTATATATAAAATAGATAAACAGCAAGGACCTACTGTATAGCACAGGGAACTATATTCAATAACTATAATGGAAAAGAATCTGAAAAAGATATATGTATATGCTGAATCACCTTGCCATGCACCTGAAACATTGTAAATCAACTATACTCCAATTATAAAAAAGAAATTAAGGGCTGGATACTGTCAGTCCTGTTTGTCCCCTATGGTGGTGGTCAAATTCCCTAAAGAGCAAGAACCATGTCTTTTTCATGTATATATTCTGGGTATTTAGTACAATGCCAGGAACAGTTAGTAGTGAACACGTGTTGGTCAAAAAGAGGAAAGGAAGGAAGGCAGCAAGTCTGAAGAGGTGCCATGGGTCCTGTGGTGGGCCAGTTAACTGCCTGCGTACCCCCATCAACAAGAAGATCCAGTGCGCATGGGCCTTACCAGGTTCAGACATCAAAGGAAGATGCTGAGCCTCTACCATTGGACAGTAGGGGGAGCACGCACATCAGCAACAAAGATGCCAGTCTGCTGTTCACATCTCTTTGCTTTCACTTTGCTTCCTTTAACATATATTATCCATAGTCTTAACAACTAACATAACATACGATCTAAAAATTCTAATGAATAGTACAGAACACGCTCAGCAGGTGAAAGCTGGTCCCATCTACTCCCCATTTGTGCTTCTGCCCGAGGATTGAGATCCTGAACTAGTTCCAGTACCTGTGTGACAAAGAAGAAAGAAATCTGGGCTGGAGATCAGGCAATCTGTGTGCCTTCCCCTCATTTACTTCTTTAGACGAATGGACACTACCTTTCCCGTCAACAAGACCAAGGAGAGGAGGTGATAAGAGGAAAATCATCCACATTCATTGCTTCAACCAAACATGGAGTATCTACCAGGCTCTATTAGACCTGGTTCCTGGTAACCAAGATACAGGCCCTACTCTTTGGGAGCCCCGGGGAGGGAATAAAGAGTAAAATGTTCTGAAAACAAAAAGCTGTGGGGGGCAAGGATGCAAAAATGAACTTCACAAATACTAACCACATGGCCACTTTTTCATATGCATACTATCTCAAATGACTTTGTGTCCCTCCTGTTTGTAGATTCCTGTGGCACACAAACAGTACACCTGCAGTTTTCCACGTGGACAGTTGGTTTAGCCCGAGTTGGGACTGGTGGGTACCATGAAGTGTCTTAGACACCACTCGTTAAATCACTCAGTGCTCAGAGCTGCGGCTTCAAGGCTCTTTGCTGTGCTCTGCTTACGTGCCATACCCTGCCACTATGGCAATGAGAGAAAGCCCAGGTTCTTGGAATTCCTACCCCATCAGTACTTCCCAGCTTCCTTAAGAAACATGTTTTAGGTGCCCATTACATGCCATGCGCTCAGACAGAGGGACACAACAACGAATATAAGACACTGACTATAGTACACAATCTGTATCTGGTGGCAGACACAAACCTCTAACTTTAATTCTCCTCTTCTACTGCCGAAAAACCAGTTTCACATACACGGGTTCATTCAGGCCTCAAAACAACCCTATGAGGGCAGAAGGTAATTCACCTAGGCACAGCGGGTTACAATTCACAAACCGCGTGACATTTGATCCTCATCTTGATCCCTCATTGCCTGCGAATTTAATAAAGGAGGAAACTGATGCTCAAAGAGGTGAAGGTCTAGCTCTTAACAAGCATTTCAGCCAGTGCACTTACAGGGCCGGCAAAACCGCAAAATGCGGAGCGAGCGGCGGGCTGCGGACACTGCCTCAAGCGGCGGCGCGCACTCTCCCTGCAGGGGGAAGCTGTCAAGGAGACTGGAGAGCGCCTGTGCACCCAGGGTCCAGGAAGCTGCCGGGTCACGTGATCCGCCGGCTCCTCTCACGTGACCTCTCTACCGGAGGCGGGGGCCTACGGCCAAGATGGCGGCCTACCTGCAGTGGCGGCGTTTCGTTTTCTTCGACAAGGAGCTGGTGAAGGAGCCACTGGGCAATGATGGGGCTGCTTCCGGGGCTGCGCCTGCCTCTGGACCCTCTGCTTCCAAGTTCCTTTGCCTCCCTCCTGGCATCACTGTCTGCGACTCAGGCCGAGGGAGCCTAGTCTTTGGAGATATCCTTTCTCTGGAGCTGCCTCTTCCCTCCCCGAATCCCTGAAGAGATACAGCTGGGATGAAATCTGTCCGTCAGAGGGGTTCGTGTTACGTGCCACTTTCCTTTAGATGGGCGCCCGGTGCGCCTTCTGTGGTCCGAGGGAAGAAAGGAGGAAGTCCGTTCTCTAACTTGCTGCCAACTGAGCGAACAATCCCGGGCGAGTCATTTTACCTCTCTGGGCTTCGATTTCCTTATCTGCAAAAGGGGCGTAAAATAACAATTCGGCAAGGTTTTTTTTATTGTTTTTTGTTTACTTTTAGGATCGATGAAAAGAACGGATGCAAGTTGGCTTTAAAAGATGAATATGTGAGGTGTCATTATCTCCCCAGTCCAGTATTGTGGGGGAGGAGTTAAATGAGACCATGAGTTTGCTGCTTTGTTTTTCATAATGCTGCCACTAAACTTGGGCCTTTCTTTTCTAGTCTTTTTAAGATGGAGAGTTCCCAGAAGATAATCTGTGGAAAAACCCTTGAAAAATTTAAAGAGTTGTATGTATGTTAGTTGTTATTTGGGTTCTGGCCTAGATATAAGTATCTCTCCTTGGAAAGGAGGCTCCTTGACTACTCTGCACACATGGAAGGCCAGATATGGTTCTTGCCCCGCTCCCTACAGCTTACCGGGTTCCAGGCTTACAAACTACGGGTGACACACCTGTACCAGTTGAAGCAGCACAACATTCTGGCATCTGTTGGTGAGGATGAAGAGGGGATCAACCCCCTGGTGAGTCCTAGAAAGGAAATGGGAAAGACCCAGTAGCCTGAGAATGGCTGTTTGTTGGCGGGTGACTAGCATTCACACATCTGAGGTCTGTCCACAGGTAAAGATCTGGAACCTGGAGAAGAGAGATGGTGGCAATCCACTCTGCACTCGAATCTTCCCTGCCATCCCAGGGGCAGAGCCGACTGTTGTATCTTGTTTGACTGTCCATGAAAATCTCAACTTTATGGCCATCGGTAAGCAGAAAGAAGGCAAAGCTAACACCCCATGATTCTTTATAGATTTTCTTCAGAGTTGCTTCTGCAGCTCATCTTCACTGTTTTCATGAGACCATTTTGTACTGAACTGATGCACTTGAGATTTTAAAGTTTTGGATGGGAAAGCATTTAGTTTTGTTCTTTGAAAATGAGTCAGTGAGTCCTGATCTTCAGGGTAACCACTGGAGAAGTTGGGTAGGAGGAGAAAGAGTGTCACTTCTGACAAGTGCCTCAAGTGGTCTTTTCCCCCTTCTGTGCTTCCTGATCTATTCAGCCTCAATAAAATGCTATTTCTTGCTCTCTTGCAGGTTTCACAGATGGCAGTGTTACACTGAACAAAGGGGACATCACTCGGGACCGGCATAGCAAGACCCAGATTTTGCACAAGGGCAACTATCCTGTTACCGGACTGGCCTTTCGCCAAGCAGGAAAGACCACTCACTTGTTTGTTGTGACAACTGAGAATGTTCAGGTATGACCAGGGCCTCCACTATTACGGGCAGGCAGGAAAGGCTTTAACATTGCTCAGAGGGCTAAGGTAGGGAACTGACAAAAGAGGTAGAATTCCTGCAGTTTTCATCATACAACCTTGAATCGTTTGCCCAGCTTAATATTTTATTTCCTCCCTTAGGAGACTGGGAAGAGTTAGAGCTAGGAACTCTTGGTCTTGTAGTAAAAGACCTAAGTTTTTCTGCTAATTAACTTAAGAGACACTGGACAAGTTGCTTTACTTTTCTGGTTCCTGTGCTCCTAATTTATAACAGCTTAGTCTCAGCAATAGTTTTGTTTTGTTTCAGCAATGGTTTTTGGATAAAGCAGTAAAATTCTCTTACTTGCTAAATACCTGTAGTAAGTAGTGATAGTATGTACAGAGGAAAGAAATGTAGTCTCTGCTTATATATTTAATAGATGGGTGGTGTTTAATGGAGATGGCAAGCAGCCAGGGAAAGTCTTAGGGTGCTAAGCATTAAAAAGAGAGAGCCAGCATGGAGGTGGAGATACCTTTGGGAAGGCTTAGATGCCTCCTCCTCAAAGGGAGCCTGTTAACCCCTCTCTTACTTCCTGCAGTCCTACATAGTTTCTGGAAAGGACTACCCTCGTGTGGAGTTGGACACCCACGGTTGTGGCCTGCGCTGCTCAGCCCTAAGCGACCCTTCTCAGGACCTGCAGTTCATAGTGGCAGGGGATGAATGTGTCTACTTATACCAGCCTGATGAACGGGGGCCCTGCTTTGCCTTTGAGGGCCATAAACTCATTGCTCACTGGTTTAGAGGCTACCTTGTCATTGTCTCCCGTGACCGGAAGGTTTCTCCCAAGTAAGGACTCCACGGAGAAGCAAAAGGGAGAGGGCTGAACTTGTTCCCCAGAATTAACCTGATTTTAAACTCCTAATGCCTGGATCCCATCAATCTCCTATTTGGTTTTAGGTAGATTGTGCCTACACCTAGATCGGTTATAATGGGTTTTTTTTGCTGAAAAGTGTGTGATTTTGCTGCAGACATTTGCTGAGCAGCCCTGATGCGCTAGAATGCTCCAGGGAATTTGGGACCTGGTATTGGGATTTTTACTCCTTGGTCAAAATGAATTGGGTAGAGGAACAAGGGACTGAGTAGTGGAGAAATTGGAAAGTTCTGGGAGATGCAAGACAGGGCGTTTTTCTCTCTGAGCCACCAGAAAGGGCGATGGGGTCTTCAGCGTGATGCAAGTGATCCTTGTCAGATGTTAGTTTTCATTCAGTACTAAGCTCAGCGGCCTACATACACCAGGCACTAATTATTTGTTAAATAATGGATGTTGGAATGGATGTAGTTAATTTTTCAATCTGTTGCCTGTATTAATTATAGGATCCTAAAGGGTAAGACCAGGTCTATATGTTCTCTTCCCACAACTGCTAGCACCATGCTAAATGTTACAGGATGAGCTGCTAGAGGGGCCAAAGCGGTGTCTTGTTCTGGGTGGAATGGGCAGCACCAAAGTTGTATTGGAAAGGAAATCGAGGGGAGCTGAGACAGAGGTGGTACAAATATCTGGGTCTTTCTCTTTCCCACACAGGTCAGAGTTTACCAGCAGGGACTCCCAGAGCTCCGACAAGCAGATTCTCAACATCTATGACCTGTGCAACAAATTCATAGCCTATAGCACCGTCTTTGAGGATGTAGTGGATGTGCTTGCTGAGTGGGGCTCCCTGTACGTGCTGACGCGGGATGGGCGGGTCCACGCACTGCAGGAGAAGGACACACAGACCAAACTGGAGGCAAGGCCACCAGATTCCCAGAACAGGCTGTGGGCACCCAGCTGCAGCTCTAGGAACAGGCTCCCCAAGTCCCTTGGCCAGGGTGTTTCCTTCCCTTTGGGTCACTTACTCAGCTCCCTTAGGGTAGGATTACAAGGCCAGTGGCCTGGGATGAGGCCTTAGAGGGAAGCAGTGGCTGGGAGCCTGAGCCCACTCTCAGGGTCCACTCTTCCTGCCTGTAGAGAACCTTGTGAGGCGAGCTGATGTTGGTCTTGGGGGTATCTGAGAGGTCTCACCCTGTCTAAGATCTAGGCTGATTGGGGCTTCACAACTGTCTGCCTTGTGTGTTGTGGGTGCGTTCTGGGAAGGTGTCTTCTCAGGACTGCTTCTTCCAGTTTTCTAATCTCTCTTCCCTTCCAGATGCTGTTTAAGAAGAACCTATTCGAGATGGCGATTAATCTGGCCAAGAGCCAGCATCTGGACAGTGATGGGTTGGCGCAGATCTTCATGCAGTATGGGGACCATCTCTACAGCAAGGGCAACCATGATGGGGCTGTCCAGCAGTATATCCGGTCAGTCTGGAGGCGCTTTAGGATATAGCTGTGAATGCAGGGACAGGCAGCCAGATAGGCTAAAACCTGCACTTGGGGAAGGAGGGTGGACTCCACTGTGAACCGTCTTTTTTTCCTCCAGAAACTGTGATGCCTCAAGTGAGAAGACAGTATACCTTATTGGAAAGGGGATGTTTTGGGTCAAATATTAGATGACCAGCATGCAGTTGAGCTGATGAGTATCTGTTATCTTAGATGTTGACTTGACCTTTGTTAATACTCATTTTGATAAGATTCTTTAAAGGGAAAAGGCTATTCATCTCTTGCTTCCACACTTTCTTCCCTCAATACTAACTCTTAAATTAATAAGGGATCTTAAGAGCCTGTCTAGCCTCTTTCCCAACCTCTCTCAAATTCCTGTTTTCACCCAAGTTTAAGAAACAGTGCTCTGGAGCCTTGCTACTCATGTGGTCCATGGTCTAGTAGAATCGACATTGCCTGGGATTTTGTTAGAATTGCAGAATCTCAGGCCTTACTCCAGACGTGCTGAAACAGAATTTGCATTTTAAGAAGATCTTCAGGTGATTCCTATGCACATGAAAGTTTGAGAAGTACACTGACCCCAATGCTATTTGATGCATATGTCTCCCTAGAACCATTGGAAAGTTGGAGCCATCGTATGTGATCCGCAAGTTCCTGGATGCCCAGCGCATCCACAACCTGACGGCTTACCTGCAGACCCTGCACCGGCAGTCCCTGGCCAATGCCGACCACACCACCCTACTGCTCAACTGCTACACAAAGCTCAAGGACAGCTCGAAGCTGGAGGAATTCATCAAGGTGCAGGGTGGTGTTGGCGGGGGATTCCGTGAGGGCCCCACTGAGCATGAGGGGCTCCACCAGGGCTGCAGAGACAGGGAAGAGCTGACCTTATTTGGGGACCAGAGTCCTCTGGTCTATAAACTAGGAAGAGGAATAGCCTTTTTTGCGAGTTTTCTCCTGTTTTCTCTCTTGGTTTTTTTTTTTCTTTTTGGCTGCACTGCGTGGCTTGCCAGATCTCAGTTCCCCCACCAGGGATCAAACCCGGACCCCCAGCAGTGGAAGCGCAGAGTCCTAACTACTGGACCGCCAGGGAATTCCCACCCCCCTTGTTTTTTGATGCCAGAACTTCTCGTGGTATCTAAGCCCAGGGAAGTCCTGTGTTCCCAGACGAGTCCCTCTAATAGTAGAGGCAGAGGAAGACTTTTGGAGAGGCAGGATAACAGTGCTTTAAAAGCATCAACTTTAGGACTTCTCTGGTGGTCCAGTGGTTAAGACTCCACGCTTCCACTGCAGGGGGCACGGGTTCGATCCCTGGTTGGGGAACTAAGATTCTGCAGGCCGCTCAGCGCTGCCAAAAAAAAAAAAAGCATCAACTTTTTTATTGCCTTAAGAATCTGGTCTTAGAATCAGATGCATACTTCTTTCCGTTCCCCAACCACAACCTCTCTATGACTGGTTTTGTCTAATGTCTCCCTGGCAGACAAAGAGTGAGAGTGAAGTCCACTTTGATGTGGAGACAGCCATCAAGGTCCTCCGGCAGGCTGGCTACTACTCCCATGCCCTCTATTTGGCTGAGAACCACGCACATCACGAGTGGTACTTGAAGATCCAGCTAGAGGACATCAAGGTAGGGGAGCCCCTTGACACGGGCAGGACCGTGTTCTTTTTCTAGGACATCCCTGGGATACTGAAAGTGCTTCCTGGTGGGTGAGGCAGGAGCACGTGCTTATTCTGCCCTTTCCCTCCACAGAATTATCAGGAAGCCCTTCGATACATTGGCAAGCTTCCTTTTGAGCAGGCAGAGAGCAACATGAAACGCTACGGCAAGATCCTCATGCACCACATACCAGAGCAGACGACCGAGTTGCTGAAGGGACTTTGTACCGACTATCGGCCCAGCCTTGAAGGCCGAGGCGATAGGGAGGCTCCAGGCTGCAGGGTGAGGCCTCAGGGAGAATGGCTTTTGGACAGCAGGGATCACCTTACCAGCCCAAGTACCGAGCCCGCTCACTCGGCCACCTCTCCTCCCTTGCCGTCCTAGGCCAACTCAGAGGAGTTCATCCCCATCTTTGCCAACAACCCGCGGGAGCTGAAAGCTTTCCTAGAGCACATGAGTGAGGTGCAGCCTGACTCCCCACAGGGCATCTATGACACGCTCCTTGAGCTGCGACTCCAGAACTGGGCTCACGAGGAGGAGCCGCAGGTGAGACCTGGCAAAGTGGCCGGAGGCGCTGGAGAGAAACTGCTTCCATTTCTTTCCTGGTTGCCTCTTGCTGCTTTCTTTAGACCAATAACACCTCACCCTTGGGGGCTAAATGGTCCCCCGTGAAGAGGAAATTGGACTGAGGGGAAGAGATAGTTGACTTGCCTGGTCCTGAGAGGCCTTGTCGTTTTTCCCTGATGCCCAGCAGCTCTACCCTCCTCTTTTAGGTCAAAGAGAAGCTTCACGCAGAGGCCATCTCCCTACTGAAGAGTGGTCGCTTCTGTGATGTCTTTGACAAAGCCCTGGTCCTCTGCCAGATGCATGACTTCCAGGATGGGGTCCTTTACCTCTATGAGCAGGGGAAACTGTAAGAGTCTGGGGAATCGCAGGGAAGGGGACCGTGGCCGAGCCTCCCGTGGGGGACAGCTGCTGATGCGCGCCTTGCCCGGCCGCAGGTTCCAGCAGATCGTGCAGTACCACATGCAGCACGAGCAGTACCGGCAGGTGCTCGCCGTGTGCGAGCGCCACGGGGCGCAGGAGCCCTCCCTGTGGGAACAGGCGCTCAGCTACTTCGCCCGCAAGGAGGAGGACTGCAAGCAGTACGTGGCGGCCGTGCTTAAGCATATCGAGGGCAAGAACCTCATGCCGCCTCTCCTAGGTACTCCGGAGGACAGGGCGGGCGGCTGGGTGCAGGCTGCCGGCAGTCGGGCTCTGGGGCAGGGGCCCTTCCGTTCTATCCAGAGGGCTGCTTGGTTCATGGTCTTGTTTCCTCCCGGACCCCCATCTCAGTGGTGCAGACCCTGGCCCACAACTCCACGGCCACCCTGTCTGTCATCCGGGACTACCTGGTCCAAAAACTGCAGAAGCAGAGCCAGCAGATCGCGCAGGACGAGCTCCGGGTGCGGCGCTACCGAGAGGAGACCACCCGTATCCGCCAGGAGATCCAGGAGCTGAAGGCGAGGTACTTGGCATCCAGAACTGTGGAGGCGTCCGGGGATAACACTGTTCTTCACAGGGTGTCATTTTTCAAAGACAGGATTGTATGGAGTGTGTTTGAGCATTTCATTCTTGAAGATCTGTTTTGATGGAGGAATTCCAAAGAATGATTTACTACGTAGAACGTGATTTATTGGGCTTTGGAGGATATTATCTTGTAGCAGGTACTTTTCTTGGGTTGGATGGACCTGCTGGGAGGGTGCTGAGACTCCATGCAGGCCCAGCGTGGGGTCCTCCTGTGACCCGCTTTAGGTGGTAAGAAGAGCAGGGCCTCGTAGTTCCTTAACGGGGACCTCTCTCTCCTCATTGCCTCCAACTGCCTTCTCTCTCCACGTGGTTCCTGGCCCTGCCCTCACTTTCTGCCACTCTTTTCTGGTCTCCCTTGCCTGTAGTCCGAAGATTTTCCAGAAGACCAAGTGCAGCATCTGTAACAGTGCCTTGGAGTTGCCCTCAGTCCACTTTCTCTGCGGCCACTCCTTCCACCAGCACTGCTTTGAGAGTTACTCAGAAAGTGATGCCGACTGCCCCACCTGCCTCCCTGAAAACCGCAAGGTCATGGATATGATTCGGGCCCAGGAACAGAAGCGAGATCTCCATGACCAGTTCCAGCACCAGGTGGGGATGACGTGACTCCCCCGCCCACAGGGAGGTGGTGAGCGCTGGGGACTGGTGTTCTTTTCTCCTCCTCCTGTGGTTTTTTTTTTTTTAAACATTTTTTATTTCTTTAATGTATCTATTTTATTTATTTAGTTTTGGCTGCATCGGGTCTTCGTTGCTGTGCGCAGGCTTTCTCTAGTTGCGGCGAGCGGGGGCTACTCTGTTGCGGTGCGCGGGCTTCTCATTGCAGTGGCTTCTCTTTCTTTTTTAAAGAGATGGAATGAGGTGTTCTGTTTTATTTTGATTGATTGATTTTTGGCTGTGTTAGGTCTTCGTTGCTGTGCGCAGGCTTTTTATCTAGTTGCGTTGAGCGGAGGCTACTCTTCGTTGAGGTGTGCGGGCTTCTCATTGTGGTGGCTTCTCTTGTCGTGGAGCACGGGCTCTAGGCACGCAGGCTTCAGTAGTTGTGGCTCGCGGGCTCTAGAGCGCAGGCTTAGTAGTTGTGGCCCATGGGCTTAGTTGCTCTGAGGCATGTGGGATCTTCCCAGACCAGGGCTCGAACCTGTGTCCCCTGCATTGGCAGGCAGATTCTTAACTGCTGTGCCACCAGGGAAGCCTGTCCTGTGGGTTTTTGACTCGCAACTCTTCTCTTTCCCTGCAGCTCAAGTGCTCCAACGACAGCTTCTCTGTGATTGCTGACTACTTTGGCCGAGGTGTTTTCAACAAATTGACTCTGCTGACCGACCCGCCCACAGCCCGACTGACTGCGAGCCTGGAGGCTGGGCTGCAGAGGGACTTGCTCGTACACGCCAGGAGGGGCACTTAAGCAGCTAGTGGGAGGGGTGTGGCGGTGGAGGCCCAGCAGCAGGGACTCAGGGGGACAGAGACAGGGCTGTTGCACAGGAGTTAGCAGACATGCCCAGGACTCTGCTCTCATCTGATGCCATAGCCCTCAGGACTTAAGGGGACTTTCTTTTCCTGCCTCCTTCTTCGGCCAACCTGCCATTTGTCCTGTTGACTTTTTGAGCAGTGTAGATCATTCCAGACCAGAGGGGGAGGGCACCTCAGCAACCTTGGAGTCTGGACAATAGCGGCTTTATTCTCTATCCAAGAGCACCAGGCTGTGCTTGGGTCCTGGCTCCCAGAGTCTATAAATAAAAGCATATAATGATTTCGGGGTTGAAGGATTTATTCTGGGGACTTCCTGGGGATTCTTAACTGTGCAAAATGTACTTCTTTCCCTCTGCTCTCCTAGAGCTCCCCTTCCCTTCCTACAGAGTTCCTTAAAGATGATGTTCACGAGACTTCATTCCAGTAATGAGTGGGGCCTATGGCAGCTAGTAGAGTTCAGTTGAAGAACCTCTGCAAAGGCCTGAGGCCTGAGCCCCAAGAGCAGCCCGTACTGAGGACTCTGCTCTATAGTGTGGCTGGCCTCTGTGGCTCTTGTATGGACAGAGTATTCAAGCTGGAGGCAGATTCTGGTGGGGAGCCTTGGGCTTTAAAGCCTGCCATCATAATGGGTGGGTTGGTGTCTCTCTGTATTCAGTAACAGATGATAAGCAGGATAAAAGGGCCTTTATTGAAACATTTTGTTCCCTCTTCCAAAGTTGTTAACTGAAGTTTGTGTTGCTAAGTGTCTGCGTGTAATTGGGGTTACACCGCCCGTTGGAAAATTGCTCCTATGGGGTTGTTTAATTAAAAGAAGTAACTTAAGACATTGTGGTTTAGGTAGTTCTAGAAGAGGCGGATGGAGTACACTACATTGGTAGCAGCTAAGAATACAGACTTTGGATCAGCTGCCCTGAGCTTGATTCTTAGTTTCACTTAGGGCAACTCTGAACCTTCTCTGAACCTCAGTTTCTTCGTCTGAACATGAGGAATTACAACATCTTTCTAGTACGGCTGTTATGAAGGTCAAAGGAGCCAATCAATGGATGTGTTACTGGTCCCCAAGAGGTCAGTGACCCCTCAGTGGGTCCTTTGCCTGGAGTTGCAAATTCCGGTCAAACAACACCATGTTCGGTATAGCAGAGCAGAAACTATTCATTGATCAACGAATGGAGAAGGGAGAGCACATGCTCTAAAGACACCTTCTCCCCCAAAGGAGGGCAGTAAGAGAATTTAAGGGATAGGAGGCAGACATATCATCAGGGCTCTAGGAAAGGGGCAGAGATTTCGGCGGCCGGGGGTGGGGGGGAGGTGGGGAGCTGGGGCATCACAGTCTTCCACATGGCAGGAATTTGCGCCTAGCAGAGTACAAATATCCCCCTTGGGCGGGGATCTTGGCATGGTAATGAAGCAAAGGTAGCTTTAGGACACTACCAGGTCCTGTGGTCAAGTCAGAGCTAGTTCGGGGCTGTTGACCACTGCATATCTCTTAAAGCTCAGTTGCAAAACATCTCTGTCAAATACCAGGTGCTTTTGAAGCACAGAGATAAGTCAAGGCTGGAATCTTGTAGCCCTCAGGCTGGTATGGATGACAGGTGTCCAGTTATTTGAAAGTGGTTAATACGTGGTTATTAGTACTGTTAATGGGTAAAGCACTTCTACTCACAAGCCCTTTTCCCACTAACACTAATGATGTGTTGTCACTCCCATTTCAGTTATTTGTCTTTAGTTGCCTACTTCAGGGTTGTAGCAGAAGCAGCACCACATAAGCTGCACTAATTGCTTGTGCCACAGCTAAGGAGACAAAGCTGTGGAATTCTGGGTGACTAGCTTTCAGAAGCAGGCTTCTTTTATTTGTAGACGTTGAATGCAGCCTGGGGGCATGGTAAGTTGCTCAAGTAGCCTTTAACTTCCGACGCCGCATTGTAGGGTTAATCTCCTTTTCCTCTCGGCACGCCTACTTTTGGTTTATTGACGTTCCCTTGGGTGGCGGTAGGAGGGACTGCAAAGAACTTACTTTGTGGATAAATCCGGGAAGCATATCTTGGCCACTGACCGTCGGTATTCCTGGCTAGGTAAAAGTAAAAATGAACAGTTGGTGGGTCTGGGTCTCAAACGGGGAAGACCAGGGCCAGCCTGGGGGAGTAGGGGCGGCAGCGCAAGGTAAGGTCTTCTCTGTTGCAATCGTTCTAATTCCCGCCCAGGGGAGGTCTAGCCCCTCTGGGGCGGGGCCGGAAGTGACGCAGGCCCTTAGCGGAGCCGGGAGTGTGTGGCTGCCGGAGGATTGCGAGCTCCCGCGTGCGCCCAGTGCCCGGCCGGCCGGAGCCTTCGGCTTGCCTGACTCCGGAGGACACTGGCAGCAGTCCCCGGCCTACTTACCGCGCACAGCCATGTCTGGTAACGGCGACGCGGCCGCAACGGCGGTGAGTCCTGAGCCGGTGACCCTCGCAGCTTCGGTCTTCTGCACTAGCAGTGCCACGATTGGCCCCAAGTTGCCACTCTCCGTCGTCAATTGGTCGGGACGATTATCTGTCTTTTTTTTTTTTTTTTTTTTTTTGGTTCTAACAGTTTTTAAAGGGCCAGTAGCTGGGTTGCCCGTAGGGGAATCAGAGAGCGGTGGGGGCGGACTTAAGAGCAGATCGATTGTCTCGAACGGAACCCCGTTCCTGCGGGGATCTGGATGGGATTCCATGAGGCATGGCTTCCGCGGCTCTAGCTATAGTGACCCAACACAGGAAAATTCGTCTGCACGAGACAGCGTGCTATTCCCCGGGATCCCTTCACACGAGACAGGTCCTAGTCGAGATTCAGCCACTTTGGGGAAGTGTTCCATTTTGGATCCAGAGAGGAGAGTGTACCTCGAATTCTCCGAAGTGCACACAAACGTCTTGGAAGTGCACCTTCTCCGCTTTTTTTCTTTTTAATGGACACCCAGCCCCAGCCTACACTCAAAAGTCCCCAGCTGAGACACATCATTGGGTTACTACCATGGACGGGGGACGCCCTTGGGCCTTCCTATTCCTAGCCTGGGGTCCCAGTTCTGGGCTTGTGCAGATGCAAACTGCAGAGCCCAGGAGGCCAACGTCAGCCTGAGATAAGAAAGGAGTGGGGCAGCTGCCCTATCTCTCCCTGACCTATGTGCTGGTAAGGAGTGGGATTCTGTGCCATTGCTGACATTCCTGAGTGCTGGACTAGGAGTAAGAAGATTTGGATTCCAGCTCTCTACCCATGATTAACCCTGTGGCCCTGGGCAAGTCACTTTGCTCCTCAGAGCCAGACTTTGCTTCTGTAACGTAGTTCCAGAGATGCCTGCCCTTGTCTACCTGATAGGTTGTTATGAAGATTAAAAGCAATAGCTCTAGGATATACATGCTCAATAAGGAATTTTTTACTGGAACAATTTGACTTGAATATGCTGTGCAGAATCAATGAAATTAAGGGATTGTTTGAATATAGCAGTTTCTGGGACCTTAGATTCCTTTCTGTGGGCTGCCTGTGGCCCAGAATTTTAGTTGCCATGTTTAGCATTTCCAACCTAGCCTTATTTGCTTAGGGTCCCCCAGGGTTTATTTATTGGAGAAGTGATAGCTATGGAGTAGACTAGAGTCCAAGAGCAGCCAGCTGTCACCTCCTCCAGCAACAGAGGCCCCAGATACCTGACTGCAGAAGAACTCTGTAGGATGAAGATCCCAGAGCAGGGGAAGTTGATAGTATCTACAGTGATCACTGTCTGATCTGGGAAGAAATAGGACCTCAGACTGGAGAACCCAGTTCTGCCTGCTTGGCACTGAATACCTTTGTCCAAGGTGCCCTGGCAAGAGGAAGAGGCATGGCCCTTTGAGTTCTTGGCTTGGTCTCTGACATCCTAATATTTCCTTTGTGGTGAAACCAGAGGCTGCACTCTAGGTGAATGGACATTAGACAGCTCACCCTCTTAGTCTTACAGAATATCAAAAGCAGAAGATACTTGAGTGCAAACTTCTTCATTTTATAGATGAACAAACAGGTTTATAGATGAACAAATAAGATGATGTGTTCAAGTTCGCCCAGCCAAGGCTGAGCAGGACTGTACGTCAGATCTGTCGATCCCAGTCATGCATTCCGTCCAGATTATGGGATCCATAGTGCAGCAGCTGTGGGGTAGCTCTTATGGCATCTAGGTGGCACTGAAGCTTTCTCAAGTGCCGCTCCGTTGTGGATGCTGAACTTGTCCTCAGTGACTCAGCTCACGGTCCCCTGTGTGGCCCCAGCTGTCCTGCCCCTGCCTGCTGCAGGCCCCACCCTCCCTGGGGCCAGACTGATAGACCTTATCTCTCTACCCACCTGGCTGAGTGCAGCATTCCTACTGCCTTAGCTTGGATGGGCTTCAGGGCTTAGTGTCCTGGTCATTACAGCAACAGCAGGTCCTACTGTCACTTCTGTCTGGTCTCTGCTTCTCTGGATCCCTGAGGAGCCAGAAGGTATTGTTGGGGAAGGTAAAGGGACCAGTCTTGGGGAGGGGAGTGTTTCCCCACTCCAAGGCTCAGCTGGCCACAGGCCAGGGGCTGAGGTTCCTTTCTTCCAAGCCAGTGATTCTGGTTCTTGGACCAGGTGTTGAGGAACACAAAGAGCAGCAGGGACTGTGACCTGGGGACTTTTTCTGCAGGAAGAAAACAGCTCAAAGATGAGAGTGATTCGCGTGGGTACCCGCAAGAGCCAGGTGAGTGTAAGTACCGGGGTGGAGGAGGTTTGTCAGAAGACTTCTGTGTTCACAGTATTATAAGTTGGGGGGGCCAGAGCGTTCTCAGCAGCTCGGGGATGGAAGAAATGGGGTGACTGAGTATCAAATCCCACGCAGGATGACAGATTGCATTCTGTAAAGAGATAGTCCCTGGGCTGGGAAGTTGGGGTACAAAGGACTCCCAGGCCAGACCCCTCCCCTTCCTAGGTGGGCATTCAATCCCCTCTCTGAATTCCAATCCTTTCAGGATCTCCCTGACCCTGTGAGGGTCTGACCTTAGGGTGGTGGCCAGAGGACCGGACTAACCTGAATTTCTACCCCCAGCTGGCCCGCATACAGACGGACAGTGTGGTGGCAACGCTGAAAGCCTTATACCCAGGCCTGCAGTTTGAAATCAGTGAGTTTTCTGGAAAGGAATGGAAGCTAATGGGAAGCCTTTAACCCCTGGAGGGGAGAACACAGTGTTTCTGGCTTTGTCTTGCACCAAAGCCTGGTTCTGTTGCCTCTGAGAATTCTTCTTGGCTGTCCCCAGTTTGGAGGGCCCTTTCCTTCTCTGAACACCTCCAGCTCTGACTACCTGGGCTGGCCTGCTTTGGGTCTTTTTGTGGTTACGTCCGGTCTTCCTCCTAGATCGTACATTCCCAGAGGGTAGGGATTGGGGCTTATGCGCCTCTGTATCCACCAACAATCTTAGCACAAGTGCTGAGCTCAGTAGGGGCTCAATAAATGCTGATCACTGAACGTCTGGTTTGTTGATTCTCTCCTCAGTTGCTATGTCCACCACAGGAGACAAGATTCTTGATACCGCTCTCTCTAAGGTAACATTTTCCATCCAACCCTTTTCCCCCTCCTCTTTCCTTCCCCCAAAAGATTCACCCTGAGGCTCTTTCTTGCCTGGCAGATTGGAGAGAAGAGCCTGTTTACCAAGGAGCTGGAACTCGCGCTGGAGAGGAATGAGTAAGTGAAAGCAGGGAGCATGGCGCCCTCCCAGGCTCTCGCTAGGACCCCAGTGCACATCAGACCTGGGTATCAGCTAGACTGTTGGGCTTAAACGCTTGGATAGGCTAGAGAGGGGCTCATATGCGAGTTTTTCAGGCCTCAGAAAAGGAGAGTGTCCTGGTTCTGAGCCATCTGGCTGCCTGGGGGTGCAGGACTGGCTGGGGGAGGGGGGTGAAAGGGAGTGTAGGAGGGGAGCAGGTCTCTGGGACCCAAGGTCTCAGAAAGGCCTGCTTCCTGAACCGCTCTAGGCTCTGCCAGTGACGTACAGGCAGGAGTGGGTGGAGAAGGGCTGGGGACGTGCTGCTCAGACCCCTTCTCCTTCCCTCTCTGCCATCTCTCTAGAGTGGACCTGGTTGTTCACTCCCTGAAGGACCTGCCCACGGTGCTTCCTCCTGGCTTCACCATTGGAGCCATCTGCAAGTAAGAGTCCTGCCAGTCAGGGGCCTCATATTAACCTTGACTTTCCCCTTTGGGACTTGGCCCCCTGCCCTGAGGAGTGTCAAGCATGGCAGAAAACTCAGAAGATGCCAGTTAGTTGACTATTGAGAGAGCCTGGAAGTGACCTGAACCGAGATCTCTCCCTTATTCTATGACTTTCCCTCCATCCCCAGGCGGGAGAGCCCCTATGATGCTGTGGTCTTTCACCCAAAATTTGTTGGGAAGACCCTAGAAACCTTGCCAGAAAAGAGGTGAGTGGGGCCTGGATAGGCATCTTGGTGGGATGTGCACAGAAGATGGAGGGGTGGGAGGAGGAGGGAAGGAACAGTGCCTGCCTAGTTAAATCTCATGTGACTTAAATCTCATTTTAAACCATCTCTCTGAGCAGCGTGGTGGGAACTAGCTCCCTGCGGAGAGCGGCCCAGCTGCAGAGAAAGTTCCCACATCTGGAGTTCAAGAGTATTGTATCCTTTTAGCGGAGGGAGGAGGCAGCAGCCAAGGAGGAAGACCAGGTCCAGAGGGCCCTGGGAGTTGTGAGAGTGGAAGGGGCTTCCAGAGGAAGTGGACCATGGATGCAGTGGACTGCCTGTCCTCCCATTCATCCACCCATCCATCCATCCATTCATTCATAATCCTTTCATGTTTTCTTAGCCCCAGGCAAGTGCCTGGCACCGGGGATATGGTGAGCAAGATCAACATTGTCCCTGCTTACACGGAGTTTACATTTTAGTGCTGAAGACAGACAACCAGGCATTGATAATACAGAGTGATACTGAATAATGATTACATCGAGGGAGGGGGGTTGGGGGGGTGCTTCCATTTAAATTTAAATAATTAAAAATTGGTTTTATTATAGTTGATTTACAACGTTGTGTTAGTTTCTGGTGTATAGCAAGTGATTGTTGTACATATATATACATATTCCTTTTCATATTCTTTTCCATTGTAGTTTATTGCAAGATATTGAATATAGTTCCCTGTGCTATATAATAGGACCTTGTTGTTTATTTTATATATAGTACTTTGCATCTGCTAATCCCAAACTCCTAATTTATCTCCCCCCATCCCCTTTCCCCTTTGGTAACCATAACTCCATTTTTATTTTATATTCCACTATATTGTTTTGATCTTTACAATGTTATATGTTTGTAAAACTGATTTTCAAAATAGTATTTGCTAAGTGCTCCAGTGCACAAAGTAGGGAATTCTCTGGAAGCTTCTAGCTGGAACATCTAAACACAGACTTGAGAGTCAAGGAAGGCTTCTCAGAGGTCTTGTAACCTTGGGCAAGTTATTAAATAAATTAAAACCTCTCTATCATTTTTCTCATCTGTAAAATGGAGATGATAATACTACCTACGTCATAGGGTTGTGAAAATTAAATGAATTGACATATCTATAGCGTCTGGCATGTAGTAAGTATGAGGTAAGTGTTAGCTGTTGTCATTAAGCTGAGAACTCAAAGGTGAGAAGTTAGCAGATTGAGAGACTCAGGCAAAGGGAACAGCATAAGGCTCCAGACTGCCCAAAGCTTGTGGTCCTTAGCGCCTCTCCACAGCGGGGAAACCTCAACACACGGCTTCGGAAGCTGGATGAGCTGCAGGAGTTCAGTGCCATCATCCTGGCCGCAGCTGGCCTGCAGCGCATGGGCTGGCAGAACCGGGTGGGGCAGGTAGGGCCTGCCACTCTTCACGCCCCAGTTGATCTTCATCTCCTTCTTGCCTGTGTTCTCTTTTTGAATCCCACCTCTAACAGTGCAAGCTGGAAATGAGTCCCAGGTTGGGAAGACTGGGGATCAGAGGCCAAACTCCCACTCTTGCCTCTCCAGCCCTTCTGTATGCTAGAAAAGCCCCATCTCACTGCTGTGTGCTTTTAGGCACTCCCACCTCCACCCTTCTGACTGCCTCTTCTGCCCCCACAGATCCTGCACCCTGAGGAGTGCATGTATGCTGTGGGTCAGGTATGCTTGACCAGGGAAGCCGTGTATTGATGTGTCCCTTTCTTTTGTTTTCAACCAAGAACACTCCCAGAGAGGGGCAAGCCTTGGGAGGCTACTGGCCCCAAAGGACCTGGCAAACAGGTGGAAGTAGGCTGGTTCCCATCCTTAGCTCCATTGGTTGGGGAAAGATTGGCCCTGATATCTTAGGCTATTTTTCCATCAGGGGGCTCTGGGAGTGGAAGTTCGAGCCAAGGACCAGGACATCTTGGATCTGGTGGGTGTGTTGCATGATCCTGAGACTTTGCTTCGCTGCATTGCTGAACGGGCCTTCCTGAGGCACCTGGTAGGGCCTGTGCTCTTGTGGAGGGGTGGGTACCTGGGGAGCTGGGAAGGGCAGTGGGGAGATTTCTCAAATTATTGCTCTGTATTTAGTGGTAACTCATCCTTCAAAGTATGGACAGGACCCAGGTCTGGGCCGCTACCTCATTTTCAGTTATGTCCTTAGAGGGGTCTGTTATCTCTGAGGACTCTGGTTACAGGGTGGTGGTAAGGGTCCTTGGAGCTCACAGGGAGAACTTGTTGCAGGAAGGAGGCTGCAGTGTGCCAGTGGCAGTGCATACAGCTATGAAGGATGGGCAAGTAAGCAGGGGAAGATGGGTGGGAGGGCAGGGAAGGGACTCGGGCATTTCTCCTGTGCATCCTGGGCTGCCAGCAAGAAAAGCCCAGGTTTCTCAGCAGTTCCCTCTCACAATATGCTGAGGCAACTGCTTTCTTTCCCAGCTATACCTGACTGGAGGAGTCTGGAGTCTGAATGGCGCAGATAGCATGCAAGAGACCATGCAGGCCACCATCCATGTCCCTGCCCAGGTGCCAAGGCTGGAGGGTGACGGAGAGGGTAAAAAACACGTCTGTATGTTAATACCCGTTTTGTGCTCACCAAATCCTACCCTCCTTCCCTTACCCAGCATGAAGATGGCCCTGAGGATGATCCACAGCTGGTGGGCATCACTGCCCGGAACATTCCACGACGAGCCCAGCTGGCTGCTGAGAGCCTGGGCATCAGCCTGGCCACCTTGTTGCTGAACAAAGGAGCCAAGAACATCTTGGATGTTGCACGGCAGCTCAATGATGCCCACTAACTGGTCTGTGGGGCACAGGTGCCTGGGTTGCTGGTGCCCCGTGCCTACATCCCAGCCCTCAGTCTCACTGTTACCTTGGGGGTGATTCCCAGGGATGGAACTGCAGGGGCGGAGACTTAAGAGACTTGTCTCAACTTGGGGCCTTGGTGATGCCTTGTCTCCTCAGTAGGTGGAGGCTTAGTCTCTAGAAAAAAAACATCTAACAAGCCACAGCCTTTGAATGTAACCAGCTCTACTAATAAACTAGATTTGAAGGTGGCTTTGTTTTTGATGGGGTTGCAGGAAAGAAAGATAAGGACAAACGCAAGACCCTTTGCTCCTTACCTCAGAGGCTAAGACCCCTGGTCCAAAGTTCTCCTGGAATACATTGCCTTCTGTTTCTGTCTCAGTAGTTCTGACAGAATAAATTGTCTCCCAGGGAACACCAAGAAAGAACCATAATCTTATAATCTACGATTTGCCGCTCCAGTTAACGGTAAAGCCTTTGTATCAGATAGCTCCCCTCCCCCACTACCTTTAGGAATCTACAGTCATCGATCCTACAACCCGTCTGCAAAATGAAGAGACACCTCACTGTTTAAAAAAGAAAATCCTTTAATAAACAAAATTAGTCCATCTGAAACTCCCCAATACCTAAAGTACTGTCTTGGATGGGTTAGCTGCAGAATTCCAGTTCCGAGGCCAACGGCGACTCAGTCCAGATGGGGATTAACGGACTAGTGCTGGTATCTAGGTGCTTGGCTTGCGGAGCGGACCCGCCGGGAGGGGCGCGGGTCCAGGGGCAGGACTCCCGCAGACCCCACGCCGCCGGGACCCGACACCGCGGGAGATGCTCACGCCGCGAAGTGTGTCTTCCGGGACGCGCACAGGCCTGCGAGTGGAGATGGAGGGAGCGCGGACGTGCAAGGCTCGGGATCCGGCAGCAGTGGGCGTCCCGGGACAAATGAAGTGACCGACTGACTCCGCCGCCGTCAACCGAGTCCCGTCCGGAGCACCGGGCTGGTGGGGAACGCGCGCGCGCGGCCGCGCCGGCGGCCGTCCGCACCGACTCACCTTCCCCGCCACGCGCCCCGGCCCTGCGTCAGCGCGGCCGGCCCAGCCTTCTAGAAGGTGCCGCGGCCTCCCCGCAGCCCATCAGCATTCGGGGGCCAGGCCGGCCGAGTCACGAGCTCGCTCCTGGCACCGAGCGGCGTTCAAACGGCCGCCCTCCGCCGAGCCACGGCAGGAGCGAGCCGCGCGGGGGAGGGGCAGGCCGCGCGGCGGCGGGGCCGCGGAGGGGGCGAGTGAGCTGCCGCCCGGCCGGGAGCCCGACGCGGCCCAGCTCTTTCCGTGAGCTTTGTGGTGGCCCTTAAAAGGGCCTTTGTGGTGGCGAGGGGAGGGGCCAGGCGGCGGCGGTGGCGGCGGCGCGGGCGCCCTCAGTACTCTTGCGAGGCCTGGGTGGCCTTCTTGCCGCCCGCGGGCGCCTTCGGCCCCACGGCGGCGCTGGTCTTCTTGGGCAGCAGTACGGCCTGGATGTTGGGCAGGACACCTCCCTGGGCGATCGTCACGCCGCCCAGCAGCTTGTTGAGCTCCTCGTCGTTGCGGATGGCCAGCTGCAGGTGGCGGGGGATGATCCGCGTCTTCTTGTTGTCGCGGGCCGCGTTGCCCGCCAGCTCCAGGATCTCGGCTGTGAGGTACTCGAGCACCGCCGCCAAATAGACCGGCGCGCCGGCGCCCACCCGCTCGGCGTAGTGTCCCTTCCGCAACAGCCGGTGCACGCGGCCCACGGGGAACTGGAGGCCCGCTCGCGACGAGCGCGACTTGGCCTTGGCGCGGGCCTTACCGCCTGTCTTGCCGCGGCCCGACATGCTGCGCGAGGTAGAGGAACGGAGAGGAAGGCTGCTCACGAGACTAAGGAACAGCCGTCCGCCGCAGTCCAACTGCTGCCGCGCGCGCCCAAGGGCCGCCCTTATAAGCCCCCAGGGCGCACCCCCGCGTCCTCCTGATTGGCTCTTTCCTCCAATACCCGCCTCCGGTTGGCTGCGGTTAACCCTTCGATGACGCGCCTCAGCTGAGGGAACGCGCCCGCCAATTGGCCGAATTTGAAAACCTTTTGCCCGGGGAAAAGGCGAGGAGGAGCGGCAGCAAGCAGTCAGCCAACCACTCCCGGGTGTAGCCAATCCAAGTGAAGCGCGCCAGATTTAAACCCTACAGCCCAGACCAGAGCCGGAAGACAAAGAGGGTGGAGTCTGAAGTCACCTCAAGAGCCTCAGGGAAGTCTGTGCGGGTCTAGGATTTTTAAAGGAAAGGGGTCAAACACTACGGCTACCTCTTCCTCCGGTCCCAGGTCTGGTCACTCCCTCCTCCTGCCTGGCAAAGGGAGAGTGAAAAAGGGAAGGAATGAGACCCCCTGAAAGTCCAACCCCATACCAGAGAACAGATAACGCCAATCTTATGGCCCTTTATGCCACTTGAGCAGCAGGATTTCCTATTTATTCAACATGTTCTGTCTGGTCTGTTCTTTCTGTTCCCTTCTTGCTAGGAGGGGCCTGATGTACTGAAAGAAAAAGGATGGGGCAGAGGGATAGGCATCTTCTCCGAGGAAATGCCTCCACCAACCCTCCCAGTGTACCCTAAAATGCCCTATATAGGAGATACACCTACAGGAACAACAAGAAAAAGACGACAGTTTATTGTCACCACTGGGAGCACAGGCCCCCCAGTCTGCTAAATCATCAGAATATTTAATTTATAGTCAAATGTCAAGTCACCTTCGAGCCTGTGTCCCTATCCCCAGCCGGGGTTCTATCCCCAGGCCCAACATATTTCTTGAGTGTCAGAGTTGTGGGTAATTGCATCAAAGCTACAGTATCCCACCTTAGGAGGCTGCAAAGATGGGACGGAGAGGGGGAGTGGCAAGTAGAAGAAAGCCATAGGCGAAGTCCAACCAATAGTCATTAGAGGGCAAGAATGGCCCAGGAGGTCAATAATCACAGGGGAAAGGGAATGCTGAGGACAAAATCTGGAGGAGAATGAAGGGTGGGAGAGGCCTGGGCCAGGAGGCAATCTTGGTCTGGAAGAGGTCAGCCTGAGTCAGGATATCTGGAGGCTGTGAAGCAAAGGACAGTGGATCAGGGGACTCAGACATCGTAGAAGAGTCGGACAAGCTGGTACCGAATGGAGAAGGTGACAGCACTGCCCACGACCTGCAAGGAGAAATGAACTACAGTAAGAACCACAGAGAAAGGGAGACAAGGAGATGTAAGTCACATCACCAACAGCATTGCACCTGTAGCAGCAGCAGGAACAGGGTGAGGTTTCTCTCATGCATGGGCCCAAAGATTTTAAGTAGCAAGTTGATGAGGGTCATGTTGTTACACTCCGTGAAGGCACCATCCTCATTCTCACTCTGGCGCACTGTCACTAGCCGGAGGCCTTCTGCTACCTGGAGGGGTCAAAAGTGGGGAGAACTTCAGCTAATACCTAGGCTTCAGGAATGGGGATCTGCTCAATGCTTCCAAACTCCCCTTGGGTGTGATGTAGGCCTAGGTTCCCCATTCCCTGAATTCCGAATGGCAGCCTAGAGCCTTACCTCCTTGTTACCCTGTTACCTTTAGAATAAAGGTGCCCAAGAAAGAGAGGCTCTTGGTCTTGAACTTGGAATAGCTCATCTCCAGTTTGCCTGTCTTGGTATTGAGTCTGCAGGGGAAGACAGCTTCATGTGACTGGGCCACTACTCAAAGAACTCTCCTCCCTGTGCTTAATTAATAGGAAGAGCACTGAATGTGGAGTCAAACACCCTGAGATCTATTTCTGGCTCTGCTGCTTGCTTCTGTGTGATCAGAGCTGCTGTGAACATTAAATGAGATCATGGAACTAAATGTGCTCTGTAATGTATAAAGGGCTAACTGCATGGCAAGAGTTAGCCCTTCTTTGGGCCCATTCCCTTTGCACAGCAAACGTCTAAGGCATCCCAAGGGAAAAAGCTATGATGTCCCTTTCAAGCCCCAAAGCGGCTACCTGGGCATACGGTGGCGAGGGCAGGGGATGATATGCAGGAGCTGAGGCAGTGAGTAGACGAAGTTGAACACCTGGGGCATGAAGAAGAGTAGCATGGTCTTGCTGAAGTGTCCCAAGATGCCCACCACGGCAAAGGTCATGCCAGCAAAGTAACAGAAGGTATCTCCCACAAACACCCGTGATGGGTACCTGTGTAGGGGAGAGGATCTGAGCCAGTGGCAAGAGGCATTAGCAATCCTTTCTCTCACATCACACACCCTGCGCACTGGGCTAGCCCTGACCCTAGTTCTGGCTCAGAGGACATTCCAGCTCTCCCAGCAACTCTCCAGAAAACAAGGTCCCGAATCCATCTATTCCTGGGGGCTCCACAGCACCTGCCCCCAGCTACAATTGGGTAGAGAATATTTAAGATTTAAGAATATTACCAAAAAGACCCAGAAAACACTCAATACAGAGATGCACAGGTTAAGCCTCTCCGTCAGGAGATGGGTCACAATGAGGAGGACTGTACTGGCCACAAATTCAAATAGCTGTCCCACTATCCACAGGCCTACTTACCAGTTATGGTAGAGCAATCCCAAGGTGGTGAAAAAAAAGGGTATCATGAAGTAGAGGGAAAAGACATGATCATCCCGACAATCACCTTTGGAAGCAGGGGAAAAAGAAAGAAGAAAACGTTGACAGCCACGTCCCCTGCACACCTGGGTCCTATTTTTGTCTGTCCCTGAGTTCTGTCCCAAGCTGTATCATCCACCTCTCTAAGTCCCAAGAACTCACTATCCCTTTTATGTCACCCAAGCAGTTCCCAACATTTCACCTCTTTCATGAACCCTTCCTAAACTAGTTACTGTCTTACATTTGGTTTAGACCATTCAGACCTAGGTCTGAATACCAGCTTTACTTCCTAGCTGTGTGACCTTGATCATGACACATTTAACTTCTCTGAGCCTCAGTTTCGTATCTGTGAAAAAAGGCTGATGGAAACACCTGCCACATAGAGCTGTTACAGAGTTTAAAGTGAGATCACATTTTAAAAGTGCTTAGCTTTAATAAGTACTTATGGATGTCCATCAGCCAAAAACCACCAGAAACACGCCTGTAGTCAAAGCTGGGTTTACTGACTTGAAACAAGAGAAACTTTGGAACCCACACACCATGGGGAACCATGGGATGCCTCAGTAAGGAGGTGTTAGGAGGACTTTTTATAGAATTTGTTTTAAATAATTCTGGGGAGGATGCAAGGAGGCAGAGTTTTGCCCCGCACTGGGTGCTGTCAGCAGAGATAATGCTATGATTAAGCATCTTAATAATTTTTATCCAAGAAGTGAGAGGAACTGAGTTGTTATCGGAAGGAAGCAGCAACCACTCATGTTAGCTAGAAGGGGATCTTGGTCATTTTTGTGAGATGCACCGCGTTCCTGTGGTTTTGTCTATGCTCAGACATGGTTACAGAGGGATCTAGTTTTGGTCTTACTCTATCACGGTCACAGAGTGACCCTGTCTGATTTTGAGGTTTTGTGAAGTTGTTTATGCTCAGTAGGAGAAGACCATGGCCTACCTATTAGTGCCAATGCCATTATAAATGACAGGGCTGCTATTTTCCTTTCTCACATTTAACAAATTTTAGTTTCTTTCTCACGTTTAACAAATTCCCCAAAGCCAGATAGCAGGCAACTTCCTTAACACTCAGACTTCTCTCCTCTCCCTAGTCCAATCCCACCTACCTTCCAGCTCCACCAGGTTGAAGACGATGATGGAAGCAGAAATGACTAGCGACTGGCCAGCCTCTAGGCCATTAATTCCTGCTAGGATATTGATGGCATTAGTACAGAACACTGCCAGCAGCCCCATGTAGACATAGTACAGGATCCCTGGGGGGAGAAAACAGTAAGAGAAGTAATGCCACCTGTAGAATAAGAATTTAAGGATATTCTTCTGAGAAAAGTGGTGAGGATAGAGGATGGGATGAAAGGCCAACAAAAGGATCTAAGAAAACACAGGGACAAAACAGGGAGGAGAATGTGGAGCACCAGGAAGGATGCTCTGCTGGATATCTCACAGGGTAAGGGTGCCCTGAAGTAAGGGGCCATAGGGGCAGAAGTGGCAGTGCTACTCACCCAGGTCCAGATGCAGGCCAAGAAGTGGGCGTAAGGGCTTGGGTACCACAATGGTCGTGTTGCCAAAGTTGGTGAAATAGACCATGAGGAGAGGTAGTGAGGCAGCTGTGGGCAGCAGCAGCTTATGGCGCCAGCGCAGATTCAGTACATCATCCGCGAAGCCCAGGAAAATCATGCAGCAGATGGCAAGGAGTGCACCTATCAGGGCCACAAACTGGGGAGGGCTCGGGCAGGTCATGGCTCCAGCCAACTCCCACTTCACAGTTCCTTTTCTTTCGTTCTCAGTCCCTCCCCTCCCCGCCACACCCAAATAACCCCAACTCTCTACAGTACCTCCCAGTCCCAGCCACAGGCAGCAGCCCTCACGAACCCACTTACTTCATGGTGGGGGAAGGCTTTACACTGCTCCTCCACAAAGCAGTTCAGGAAAGGGAAAGGGATGAAGCAGAAGAGGATGATAAGGAAAACAGCACCGCTGATCACTCCCTGGGACTCTGGGCTGTGGCCCAGCAGCAAGCCGGGGGGGAGGGGGAAGAGGAAAGGGGGCGTGGTCACTCACTAGTGCAAGCATCACCATAACCTGACTTGGGGGCGGGGAAGGGCACCACTACTGGGGTCCCAGATACACCCAAGGGTCCCATCTTCCCGCCTCCACCCCTTCCCCAATGCTAACCAGATCTGCCCTCCACCTCCCAGAGTCCCGGGCTGGCTGTTGGGTTAGCACTACGTCTCCGCTCGCAGTCCAGCACTCCAGTCCCCGCCCCTGCCT
This sequence comes from Monodon monoceros, assembly GCF_005190385.1. Taxonomy (NCBI): domain Eukaryota; kingdom Metazoa; phylum Chordata; class Mammalia; order Artiodactyla; family Monodontidae; genus Monodon; species Monodon monoceros. Next base: position 13,333,419 of record NW_021703784.1, on the reverse strand, counting down.
GCCCACCCCTTCCCCACTGCCCCGGACCAGCGCGCGGCCCCTCACATTTGCTGCCGGCTGGATTTGTTGAGGTCCTGGCCGCAGAGCCGTGCGGCGATGAAGTGGCCACGGAAGGCAGGGATGAGGGTGAGTGTGGCTACAAGTCCCAGCAGCGAGCCGATCAAATTCACCAACAGCGGCATCGGCAACTCCGGGAAGGCCCACATGGTGACCGGCCAGGGGGCCTGGTCGGCCCCCTCCTTAACTAACGGGCAAGCTGGGCAGAAGCCCTGTGGCCCCAGCAGTAAGGAGTGGCCGCTCCCCACAGGCTGGATCTTCCCACACCACCCTGAGCGAAACCCAACGACTCTGACCTGAGCCGCCCTCAGGACTCCCGCGAGCCTCTATAAAGCAACCTTGGCTTTGCCCCACTGCATCTGCCTACCCACTGTTTCCACCCGGATCCAGTTCGCAGAGCAACTGTCGTTGTGGAAGGCGGCGGCCATTTTTAATATGGGCATAAGAGCAGGGACAGAAGTGTGATTTTAAACTACACCCTTTGTTCGAGAGTTGAATCACCAAGAGGGGATTGGAAAAGCAATTAAAGAAGGACAAACAAAGGCGGATACTTTCCTAACATCATATTAAAGATGTACAGCCCAAAGCGGAAAAACTCCTTGCCCGGTTCCAAGATGAGCGCCTCCTTGTACCACGTGTCTGACGCCGCTTACTCTTCGTTCCACGTCAGGTTTAGCTCCGTCGGCCTTCGCTGGTCGCGTTTAAAGGGCCAGTGCCCCGCGTTTACTCTGGGACGCCTCTGGAGACTGGAAGATGGCTACTGGAAGCAAGGGGGAGGGCAGGCGGGATGAGGATGTGGAGCAGCACCTGCTCAGTGTAGAAAACCTGTCGCCAACATAGTCAGCGTTGGGAAGGAAGCCAAGGTAAACACAACTCAGTTCCCCTAAACACAGCTACAATTTGGAAGATGATGTAAAATGTAAAGAGCGGACACTTGCAAAGCCCCTCCCACTTCATGTTTTTCCGTGTCATTGAGCCAGGTACTTTTCCTTCATCATCCCACCCGCCTTCTGCCCCCGCAGTAGCAGTTAGTTGCCGGGCAACACTGAGGGGTACTTCAGCACTGAAGGGGCTGGGAGTACCCTCATGCTCTCAGGTCTTGGATTTAACCCCGTTCTAGACTTTCCTTGGTCCTGGATCATTGCACTGTGCCAGGCTCCCAGTCGGAGGAGGTGAGGCTGAGGCTTTGGAAAGAGCTAAGTAGGAGAACCAGACCCACAAGTGGCTGGCTTCCAGTAAGTCTGAGGAATTCCCAGGCAGGTTCTTCTCCAGGTTGGGTGCCTTTTGCTTGGCATCTGTTTCCTTACAAATAACAGTTCACCAGCATCTCATTCTCTTTCACAGACACACAAGCTCTTAGGTGGCAAATGATTTCTAGTCCTCAGAGAAGAACTCATCACCAGGAAGTGCGGGAGACGACTGAAGTATGCTGACATTTTGTTCACTCTTGAATAAGGAGTCAGGGTCAGGTTGACTCCTTTTAGGCCAAAGATAGGCCCTCCTGTCTCTCAAAACCAGATGTGAAATGTCCTTTCTACTCGAAGGTGGTTCTAATTAACAACTCAAACCATGTATATAAAGTAATCTCAGTAATTACTTGATAGTAGTATTCCTCCAAATTTTCAGTACTTATTATCCCACTGGTATTGTTTTTCTGTGTGTGTGTGTGTGTGTGTGTGTGTGTATGTGTGTACCTGCACACAGGTGCATGAGTGTGCATCTGTGCCTCTTAGACTGGAAATTCCCTAGAGGCAAAGTGTTTTCTATTCCACGGTGTGTTCCTATGGGGCTAAGGACACACAGATATCTGTATACAAGGCATCATCACACATAATGAGCCTGGATCTGAAAGAGGTACAGAGGGCAATAGGAGCACATGGAGAGAGCAATTAGCTGTGACCAGGGGAAGTGAGAGGACCTTGAGGAAGAGTAGTGTCTCTAAGGATTTCAGTAGGTGGCAAGAGTGGAAGGGCCTTCCAAACAGGGAAGGTGAGACGCCAGGAGCAGGTGGAAAGGAGGAGCTTGTCGGAGCCCCAGAGGAGGCAGCATTCAGTTATCTTGTTGCTCAGGAGCAGGCTGAGACTCCCTGGAGGTCTGAGGGACAGTCTGTAACTGCTTCCTGTTTTATTAGGAGGCCAATCCTAATAACTCTTCCTTCCCAGCTTGGCATTGGGCACCTTTGTCTCTTTCTTCTCCAGAGATTGTTAGCCCTCCCCCACGCACCCCCCTGGAAGAGGGTAGGGGATACTTGTTCAAAAACAAGACACTGGGGATTCATCATCCATGCATACATGTTACCATCAGAACATGGTTACTTGGATACTTGTCATATAATCTGAATATTTTTGTTCCCATGATGGTAAATGCCCAGTTGATTATCAGACTCACCAGGAGAAACAAACACACACATGACTTGGCCACACTTGAAATTTTGTGCCTGTCCTGGTACAAGTTCAAAGCATTTGCCTAAATGCTGAAGCTGGTCCTAGGACCCATGGATCAGGCGAGTTTCAGCTGGTTTCTTGGGCTGAGTAGACAAGGTCTGAGATGCGCATCTCCTACTGGGGAGCTCTGAGTGCCTCCTAGTAAGCAAAGCTAATGCACTATTAAGGCTGATTGCCTGACAAAGAATGTCCCAGAAATGTTTCACAGTGCTGAAAAAGTCCATATGAGACAGCTTCGGAGAGTCTGGATCTGTGACACTTGCAGGACCATATCTGTGGCTTTTTACAAGCAGCTGAGTTACTCTTTTACCATTTCTTCCCACCTCTCTCCTGTCAGTTTATCAAAAACTGTTAGCTGATAGCAAGCCCCAAGATCTCCCATTCCACTTGGATGACATGAATGGGTTTTCAAAAGATGGAAACAATATAGGAATTCTCAGTGTCTACATGTATATTGGAATATTTTCTGTTAGACTTCTTAAAATTACAAGGAATTTGCTAACCCCTACTATGTGCATGGGAAACTTTTAAGTACTGTGGGGACACAAAGTGATATAAATGCAGTTGTTTTCCCCAGGGGGTCTACTTCATCATATTAAAGCACCTTGAGTCAATATGAGGGAAGAGAGATGAGTAAGACAGGGTCTCCACTCTTAAGCAGCTTTCTGGTGAGTGGGAAAAACAGACATATAAACAACCAGCTAGGCTGTAAGGCAGAATGAAATAAGTACAAGAGGTCTAGTAACAAGTGGATGGAAGATTGGGAGGACTAAGTAGAGAGACTAATATAAGTAGAGAGACTAATATAAGTAGAGAGACTAATATAAGACTGAATTGTGAAGCAGCATCTGGCAGCACAGGACCAATTGCTCAGTGGAGGAGTTGAAGTAAACCCAGCATCTCAGAGGCCTGAGATGAACTCTGAAGAACCCTGAAAAGCGTTCTTGGGGGAAGAGGGTCTTCATAGTGAAACTACCTGGACGACTTTCCACATAACCTGCTCCCCTAGCCCTAGCTGCTCTGCCCACTGACAGCTTCCTTCTGTGTCCCTGAGTTCTCTCCTCCCTTCATTTCTTCTCCCCTCAAGATTAAAAATCCACACTCTAGGAATCTTCTATGGTTTTGGAGGTCCAGTGATAATGCATGGGCAGGGTCACAGCAAGGTTACCCCATCACCCTACCCCATTCCTTAGAGTGAAATCTGGGGATGCACCAAGCTTTCCTACCACCTCCTGTGGCTCAGGCACCCTGTCACTGACCTGCCAGGCTCTGCTTAGCTCTGCAACCCCGCACTTTAGAAGACATTGTTTACTCCCATCTGCTCACTGCTCAGACTAACGACTGGATTTGGGAGAGAGATACTTAACGCCTCTCTGTTTACCTCTCTAAGGAAGGCCTGCCATATGTATGTGGAGAAAAAGGGCCTCTTAAGGAATGGGGATTCCTTTGAATCCTTTTGTAGGATTTTCCTTCCCCTGCCTCCAGAAAGCAGTGACAAGCCTCTCTCCTATAGGGATGGAATCCATTCCCTTAAATCTAGGAAAAGGGATGGATCCTGAGGCCAGAGTGTACCTATAACATAATTTTTGGGGTGCTTGCTGGGATATCACATATTTGGATGGCAGGGTCTTCTGGTTGAATCTACTGATGGTCCAGTGCTGCATTGCCAGCTCCCCCCTCGTTGCCACCCCCTCTACACGTGCTCCATAGGCAGGAGCTGTTACTATGGAAATAAATTATTTTTAAAAACAGAAGCAGCCCCAGGCTTTGGAAATATCTCCAGAATAAACCCACACGAGCAAGGAGGTTAATAGAGTGTCCCTTGGTCCTGGCTCCAGAGGGAAGAGGATGGGGGTGGAGGAGGGGGTTCAGTGTTCCATGTTCTATTCTCAACCTCTACCAGGTTCAGGTTCTGGTTCCTCTCGCGTTGGTATCGGCTGGACCTCTGCCAGTCACTTCTATCTAGGAGGGATGCTCTGCAGCTACATACCTAGGGCCTAGCTTCCGCCAGGACATAGGAACCAAGAAGCTGCTGAGCCTGGGAGTGCTGGGATAAGGGGTCGATGCTATCCACAGGGGTCACCTCCTTTTTAACCCCACAGGCGTCCAAACTATGGAAAGCTAAGGAACGTAGGGGAGAGCAAAGGCGTCATCTCGGGTGAGTGAAATTACTCTTGCTTACTCTCGCCTTGAGCTAGGGGAGCAGGAGTACCCCCGATTCCAGGATGGGGCGGGGTAGTTAAAGTTCCCGCCTATTTCCAACCCTAGAACCTCCTCCGCTCTCCGCTCCTCCTCCCACCCTCTTCTAGCGCTGGAACGCCGGGCTCGCTAAGCCCCGCCCGCCGCGGGTGCGGCTCCTTTAAGGCCGGATGGGGGCGGGGGGGCCGGCCGTGTTGTCAGTGTCAGCTCTGCGCACGCAGCCCTCCCGGAGCCGGTGCCTGCCTGCGAGCCCCAGAGTCCCCGCAGACGAGTCCCCGCCCGGGTCCGGTGGGGCCCCCGCCGTGGGAGGAGTCGGGCGCTGTCCGGCGACTGACCCGGGTTGGACTGCCGGACCAACCGAGGAGGGCCCCGGACTCCGGAGAGAGGGACCCCGGCGTCGCGATCCCCCAGGAACCTCCTCTCCTCGATCTGTGGCACCCACTAGTCCCGGGCACCCAGCCCCGGAGAGCCCCCGATCCCGCGCGCCCAGCCCCGGGGGAGCCCGCCCCCGCCCCGCGGCCCGCCCGGGCCATGCTCCCCCGGGGCAGCGGCTGAGCCCGAGCCGGAACCGGGACCTGAGCCCGCGAGGAGCATGGATCCAGACTGGGGGCAGCGGGACGTGGGCTGGGCGGCCCTGCTGGTCCTCTTCGCCGCCTCGCTGCTTACGGTGTTGGGCTGGCTGCTGCAGTATGCCCGGGGCTTGTGGTTGGCGCGGGCCCGCGGGGGCCGGGGCCCGGGACCCGCCTTAGCTGCCGAGCCCGCCGGCTCCCAGCGGGAGCTGGGCGCTTGGCGCTCGCTGCTGAGGCTGCGGGCGACTCGGGCCGGCGCCCCTGAGGAGCCAGGCGTCAGGGGCCTCCTGGCGTCGCTCTTCGCCTTCAAGTCTTTCCGGGAGAACTGGCAGCGGGCTTGGGTGCGAGCGTTGAACGAGCAGGCCTGCAGGGATGGGGTGAGTTGGACAGGAGGACCTAGGTGGTCCGGTCACTCAGCCTTTTCTTCTAGAGCAGGGACTGCTCAGGCCAGGAGGCACGTATGGGGGTGGGGAGCAACTGGGGAACCCTATGGCCTCTCTTCTCCTCTGGGATCAGAGAAAAGGGTGCAAGTGGGGCTGGAGGTTGTAGAAATCCGGCTGTGTCCCAAATCCTCTATTCTTGCGGTCTAGGTACTCTCTGGCTCCAGACCAGTGCACAACTTGCTGTTCTCATAGCAACGCTAATCCCTGTGCCCCAGGGCACTTCCTCCCAGCCTGGGTGCTGGTTGTGTGTGTGGCTTGGGTGGGTGGGTGGTGCTGCCGGGGGTTAGAAGGGAGACATGTGCACCTGTGGAAGGAATTTGCCTGGTCCTCATGCCATCACACCCAGTCAGCACTTCATGCCCCAGATCCCTGGTGTGATCAGGCAGGTCTCCGGGGAGCCTGAATTCCCCCCCACCCCATCCCTCAGTAATTTCACTGCTGCAGTCTAACACGTCCTTCTCCATGCTCCCTGCAGTGTCTGTGTTTAGGGAAAGGTATTCAGGTGGAAAGGAGATTGACATTCCATGCCCCGCCCAGTAGATGAGCCTAGAGCTGCCCCTTGAGGGTCAGTCACAGACTAACCCAGCCTACTTCCTCCCATTGCACCATGAGCAGCTGGCCTCCCAGGAAGTGGGGCAGGAAGCGTGGTCATAAGACTGAGGTGGGGTGGGAGGTGGAGACCTCCCTCTCTTGGGGTCCACACTCATCTTGGCCCTCGCAGTCTATTAGCCCCTGGCTCAGAGGGTTCTCCATTTCCAGCCACCACTAGTCTGAGGGTTTTACTCCACTAGCTCCCCAGATGCCTGGAAACAGAAGTGGCCACGCAAGAAATTGCTCTGCTTCCTCTGCTCAGCTGACCTGAAAGCCAGATGGCATCTGTCAGTCTATGCCGTGAACTCAACCCTCCACCCAGCTCTCCCTGTACCTTGTCCCCGGGTCAGGACTGACTCCCCAGGACAGCTGACTCAGCTGGACATTAGCCTCCCTTGCAGGGGGTGGGGAGACTGGCGTTCCCAGCATCCATCTCCCCTGGCCTGGCTTTTGAACAAGACCGCTACAGTAGCAGAGAAGTTGGCTTTCCCTGGTTTGCCAGGCAGATGAGCCCTGTGGATTTGTTTCCTCCCATCCCAAGACCCAAGGAGGAGCTGCCCGCTGTCTGTGCCCCCTCCTCAGTTCTTCCCATCCTGCTCTCTGGATGGGGCTGCAGCAGTTGGCTTCCACTGCTGTGGAAGAATTAGGAAGCTCTTACAACACCTAAGCTAAGCAGCTTTCTGCTCCCTAAAGCCATCCTGCTGTCTGCCTTGAGGAATTAGCCAAGTCTCTGGCCCTTGAGCCCTCTGAGCTTGCTTTTCTTCCCAGTTCCTCTGGTAAAGTTCCCCAAGGCCAGGCTGAGCTAGTCTTCATCTCCAAGAATATGGATAGAGTCCTACTCTTATGCCTCTACATCCTATTTGTCTGAAGGAGGCTTAGCTCTTGTCTTGAATAAGGGGCCCTGCTGCCTTCATCCTTAGCTCAGCTGTGTCTCTGCCCAGCTACGATACACAGGTGGCACCAACACCTTTATTATTTTTTTTCTATGCACACCTTTCTTCCGGGGTAGGGCGGGGATGAAGAGGAAGGTGGGGGAGATGAGGGAGGCTCCTGGCATTCCAGGAGAAGTCTAGGGTCTTCAGCTCAAGGTGATGTGGTCTCTGAGGCGGTCTAGCTTCCCAGCTCTCCCTAGCAGCTGCAGGCTCTGGAAAGGCGGGCTTCAAGGGGAACACTTGCTGTCCTAAAGCCCTGAGCCAAGGAGGGGCCAGAAGCCAGCCTGCAGCTGAGGCCTCCACAGTGCCAGGGCCTAGCCAGCAACTGAGTAGGCCAGCCCTGTGGGGGGCAGCTCCAGAGACCTGATCCTATGCCCACGTTACTCCCTCAGAGCTCCATCCAAATCGCCTTTGAGGAGGTGCCCCAACTCCCACCCAAAGCCAGCATCAGTCATGTGACCTGCACAGACCAATCAGAGCGCACCATGGTAAGGGTCTGATGGGCACTGTCTTCTTTTAGGGCTGGAGTGGGGGCTGATCCTGAGTTCCCTTTAGTCTGAGCGTTCTTAACATGAAGTCTTTGAATGCCTTAGGGTTCCCAGGATTGGCTTCAGGAGGTCTGAAAATCCCACTGAAGTTACATGCAAACTGTAGTACATGTGTGCATATTTGCATTTTCCTGGAGAGAGGGGTCTTTGGCTTTTATCATTCTTTTATGGGCTTATGACCCCCAAAAGGTGATTCCCAAGGAAAAACGAAGTGGAGAGGGGTCTGCTGACCCGTTGTCGGGCAGGACAGGGCAGGGCCAAGTTGAGCACTCTTCCTCCGTGCGTGACCCTCCTTGCCTCCGTGCCTCGCCTGTCTCAGGTGCTGCATTGCCAGCTCTCTGCTGAGGAGGTGATGTTTCCAGTCTCTGTGACCCAGCAGTCCCCCGCTGCCGTCTCCATGGAGACCTACCACGTCACTCTGACACTGCCACCAACACAGGTGGAGGAGGATGTGGGAAACTGAGTTGGGGAGGGGGCGGGCGGTTCAGTTGCCTCAGCCTTTTCAGTTTGGTTCCTCTCTAAGACAGAATTTGGGAAGGGAGGGTCCTGGGGGCGTGGGGCTAGGAGTAGTTGGAGGAGTGGGGCAAGTCAACCCAGTCCCTTTGTCCCCTGTCCCCAGCTGGAAGTCAACCTGGAGGAAATCCCTGGCGAGGGCCTGCTTGTATCCTGGGCCTTCACGGATCGCCCAGATCTCAGGCTGACAGTGCTTCCCAAGCTGCAGAACAGGGAGGTAAGGGGGCAGGGCTGGGAGAGAAGCGGCAGAACGGGGAGGGGGAGGCGGAGCTGGGGGGCCTCACCTCCTTGTTCTCCGCCCTGCAGAGAGGTGAGGAGCAAGTAGAGCTCTCCACTATCGAGGAGCTGATCGAGGATTCCATAGTCAGCACCCAGCCAGCTATGATGGTCAACCTCAGGGCTTGCTCTGCCCCTGGGGGCCTGGTGAGTAGGTGCTCAAAGCAGATACTTTGCGTGCATACTGTCCCCAGGGTACTGTGTCGGGATTCTTGCTCTTTTTACCTCCTTCTGCTCTTAGGTACCCAGTGAGAAGCCACCTATGGTGCCCCAAGCCCAGCCAGCCATCCCCAGACCTACCCGGTTATTCCTAAGGCAGCTTCGAGCATCTCACCTGGGACGTGAGCTGGAAGGTGAGAGCCAGAATCTTCTGGGGGACTGCCGAGGCTATGGTTGCAGGTGCCCCTGGCGCCCCTGCCAAGGGCGTGGCCTCTCAGCTTGGAACTGAGCATTTTCAAATTTCCGGTCCCCCACAGGCACTGGGGAAGTGTGCTGTGTAGCTGAGCTCGACAACCCTATGCAACAGAAGTGGACCAAGCCCATGAGGGCTGGGCCCGAGGTGGAGTGGAGCGAGGACCTGGCACTGTAAGGAGTGACTCCCCAGCCCCCACCCTTACTCCCACAGCTGGACTGGGGATCAGAGCCTTCCAGCAGAGCCCTGGCATGAATCAGCTCTGTTTTCAGTAAACCTTGGTGTGAGCCTCTACTGTCTGCCAGGGCCTGGCCTAGTCCAGATATAACCAAGATACACCCCCGCCCTGAGTTGATCACAGGCTAGAAGCAGAGACAGGTGTACGTAAAGAAGATGGTATAAGTGCTCCAGTCCAGGTTTACACAAAGTGCCGTGGAAGTGCTTAGATGGGGGAGCTTAATTCCCATAGGTTAAGGATCAGAGTAGGCTTCATGGAGGAGGTGGCATTTAAATCACACCTTCGAGCAAGAGTAGGATTTTAACAGAGTGTTAGAGAGAAGTGTTCATGGCAGAGGGAACAGCTTGAGTAAAGGAAAAAGAGAGTGATTTACCATGGAGGGAGACTGCGAAGGCAGGATGGGGCAGGAGCATGGAGGATTTGAACGCCCGGCTGAGTAGTATGGTCCCTGCTCAGCCCCATCCCATTCTCTTGGGAAGAGACCATATTTGGAGGATGATTGCAGCACTTGTTCTATCTTATTTACCTCCATCTCTGTCTGCCTCTGGCCTGTGATCGACTCAAGGGTGGATTCAGTTTGCTAATCTCCCCCCTCCCTGCCCCACCTCTTCTTGGCCACAGGGATCTGGGGCCTCAGAGCCGGGAGCTGATCCTCAAAGTGCTGAGGAGCAGCAGCTGTGGAGACAGTGAGTATGGGGCAGGAAGGAGCACCTCTGGGTGGGTGCTGAGCGGGGCCTGGTCATGGCCCCAGCTCACAGTGCCACCCCTTTCCCCAGCTGAATTCCTGGGCCAGGCCACAATGTCTGTGGCCTCCCCTTCCAGACCACTGTCCCGAAGACAGGTGTGCCCACTCACCCCTGGGCCAGGTAAAGCCCTGGGGCAGGCAGCCACCATGGCAGTAGAGGTGAGAAGCTGGCCCCTGGGGGGAGGTGGGAGGACACGGGGGGAAGACCAGTCTCTGAGGCCCTGCCTCTTTCCACTTCCACCCCTTGGCAGCTTCAGTATGAGGAGGGCTCCCCCCGGAACCTGGGCACTCCCACCCCCTCCACTCCACGCCCCAGCATCACACCTACCAAGAAGATTGAGCTTGACCGGACCATCATGCCTGATGGCACCATTGTCACCACAGTCACCACCGTCCAGTCCCGGCCCCGGGTAGATGGCAAATTAGGTAAAGAGGAGGAGCCTGGGAGCCCAGCTCTAGCCAGGGGCCCCAGACTGCAGATCCGTGGCTGGACAGGGAAAGGGCAAGGAAAGCCCTAATTCCGACTCTCCCTGTTTTCCGACCACATCTTCCTCATTGTCTTTGACTCTCTCAAACTTTCCCTTGCATCCCTCCGTTTCCCTAACTAGTCCTCTCCCTCTTCAATCCTGGATCTACCAGCCCCTCCTACAGTATTCTCACACTTCCACCTCCCCAAGTTCCCTTCTGTCTTTTTTTTTCCCCCTCTGTCTTTTCACATGTGTCTCCCCTTCCCTTTTCCCAGCCCCAGCTGCCCAATTGCCCCTCCCTCGCCCCTCAACCTCCAGCACCCTGTGGGACCCTCCAACAAACCCAGTGGCCTCCCTGGCAACTCTCCCACTCCCAGGGGCCCTCCATGACATTTCTTCCATCCCTAGGGGTCCCATGGAATTCCCCCTACCTCCACTGGACCCCTTTGCCATCTCTGCACACTCAACATTTTCATGGCATCTCTCCGCGCCCTTGGTGGGCCCCATGGCACTTTCCCACGCTCCCATTGGTTCCTGTGGTGTCTTTTTGTCCCCATGGCATCTTCTTAGTCACTCCTGTGATTAATCATCCCTTAGTCATCCCTACCCTCTGAGTCAACCAAAGTCTGCATCTCAGTAAAGATGGTAGGGGGTGGGGGCCACTCTAAAGCAGCTCCCAGCTCACTGACCCTCCCCCACCCACCAGACTCCCCCTCCCGCTCCCCGTCCAAGGTGGAGGTGACTGAGAAGACAACAACTGTGCTGAGCGAGAGCGGTGGCCCCAGCAGTACCTCCCACAGCAGCAGCCGTGAGTAGGGAATCGGGAAGTGTGAGTGGTGGTTGGCACCTGGGCCCCAGAGTCAAAAACCATTTTGGGTGGGGCACAGGAGTTCAGGTCCAAGAAGGAGCTGGGGAGGAGTCAGGCTAGCTATCCCCTGTATCCATCCTCCAGCAGGGGAGAGCCACCTTTCCAACGGCTTGGACCCTGTAGCAGAGACAGCCATTCGCCAGCTGACTGAGCCCAGCGGGCGGGCAGCCAAGAAGACACCCACCAAGCGTAGCACACTCATCATCTCTGGGGTTTCCAAGGTAACGGGGCTCTGGGGAGAGGAGCTGGGCTAGGGAGAGAACCCTCATTGGTCACTCCTGCCCCTTAAAACTTGTCCCTTCTGCCAGGTGCCCATTGCCCAGGACGAGTTGGCACTATCCCTGGGCTATGCGGCATCCCTGGAAGCCTCAATGCAGGATGATGCAGGGCCCAGTGGCGGTCCCTCTTCACCTCCCTCAGACCCACCAGCCATGTCCCCAGGACCCCTAGATGCCCTCTCCAGTCCCACGAGTGTCCAGGAAGCAGATGAGACAACACGTTCGGACATTTCTGAGAGGCCCTCTGTGGATGATGTTGAGTCGGAGACAGGGTCTACTGGTGCGCTGGAAACCCGCAGCCTCAAGGATCACAAAGGTGGGGAGATATTGGCAGCCCCCCCCTCTTCTTTTATACCCAGTATCATCACCTGGGTCCCACTGGACACTAAGGGACATAGGAGCCTCGGGCCAATCTCCTCCTTCCTCCCCTAAGGGATCCCAGAGTTCCCAGCCTGTTTCAGCCAAGCTTGAGTAGAGAGGGGGCAACTTGATGTCTTGAGTCTTGGCTTGGATCTAACAGGCTTGGGTGATAAGAAGAGATGTAAAAATGTTTCCTTTTACCTCCCTTTTTTCTTTCTTCCTGGATCTAAGCGCATATCCTCCTTCCCTTATTTTCGCCCACCACCCTTTCCTTTCATTCTTAACTCTCTCCCCTATGCGTATAAGAATTCCTACCCCAGGCAACCCTAGGAGTACCCCTCTAGCAGTGACACCGTCTGTGCACAGCTGTGGTATTTCTGATTTCTCAGGTTCAAGGGCTTGCCCCCAGACGTCCACATCCCTCTGCCAGTGAGTCTATCACTCACGAGTGTATTTATAACTATTTATGATTTAAGCCTGCATCACTTCTTGGGATAATGAGAGTCCTAAGTCCGAAGCCTGCCGTGTAAACACCCTTCTCATTATATTCGTCCTGAATTCACCTCTTTGTAGTTTTCCAGACACACTGCTTCCTGCTCACATCCTGGAATTTGGTCAGCAAGTCAGCGTCAACCCACTTTGTCCCTTCGTGGCTTTTAGGAACACCCTTTGCCCCGCCTTTGTCTTTCCATAGTAAAGAGGCCCAATCATCAATCTGTCCTCACGGAGCAGCCAGCCCCGTGACATTCCACCTCAGGGGCGGTGGTCAGGAGCATCACCATGTTTTCCTCAGGAAGGATAAAGGGCATGTTTGTTCTGTTCCGCATCGACCCCTTCATGCTTGTCCTTTCTCTGCTCCCCTCCTCACCCCACCCCTTGGAACCCCTCTCTCTGCCTCAGCCTCCCCTCTCCCCTCACAGTGAGCTTCCTGCGCAGTGGCACTAAGCTCATCTTCCGCCGGAGGCCTCGTCAGAAGGAAGCCGGTCTGAGCCAATCACACGATGACCTCTCCAACGCGACGGCCACACCCAGCGTCCGAAAGAAGGCTGGCAGCTTTTCTCGCCGTCTTATCAAGCGCTTTTCCTTCAAATCCAAACCTAAGGCCAATGGCAACCCCAGCCCCCAGCTCTGAGGGCCCTGCTCACCTCCTGAGCTAGGAGAGGGCAGGCATCCTCTCAGCCCCTTCCCCACATTCCTTTCCATTCCCCTTCCTGGATTCCCGGTAGCCTGGGCCAGGGAAGCCCTCTGGGTTCCAGGAAGCCCTGTCCACCCTGGGCTCTGGGGCTAGTTGGAAGGGGACTTGCAACGGGAAGTGTGTGAGAGGTGGACACCCGTTGCCGAGGACACAGAGGAGGGAGCGGGTGGCCCGGAGAAAGAGGAGGCTCTGTCCTGGTGCGTGTGGGCGTTCCTCGGACCCGCTGGCCTGCTGTTGGCACTGGCCCCTCAGAGGAGTCCCAGGGTGCTCGGCTCCTCAGCTGATCCTTCCTCCCTTATTTATTCTCTTTTCTATTTATATGTGTGGTCCCGGACCCTCAGTGAACAGGTAATAGAGGGCATCTGTCCCAGGTGACCCTTCTTCCCTATCCCAGGAGGGTAGGCAATTCCCTTTCGGATGGGGCTCCCTCACCTCCCTCAGGTCCCCACTCCGACCAGCACCAACATCTGCCTCTGAGGACATTGACAGCTCATAGAAAGCCGGGCCGGTGCCCGGGATGGGGGGCAGGTACTCCCCACCTCCCTGCCTCCCCTTCTGCTCCTCATCCCTCCCTCCCCCTTTGTTACCGTTTTTGTACTTGATGCCTTCTCTGTGAGCAGTAGCTCTGTTGGAAGGAGGGAGCCAGGAGCCTGATGGGAAGCCTTTCCCCGAGAGATGGCTTTAGGGGCTTTATTTACAGAGTGTGTGATGATGGGGCAACAGCAGAGCTGCACCTCTGTATAGTGGGAGATGATGATGTCCATTGCTGTGTGATGGCCTGGAATTTAATTTATTAAAGTCAAATTGGAGTTTATAAACTGGACAACTGGTCATCCTTTGACAGGCGAATGGGCAGCGAGGCTGTGGTGTTGGAGTGGGAGGATCAGAGACAGGGCCCAGATGGTGAGATGGGGGTCAGTGACACATATACTGGGTCTACGAAGTTCCTGCAGGGAGGAAGGGACATGTAGAGAGAGGATGGGAGAACAAGCGTCTTTGAAGGGTGAAGTTATAGCAAAAATGTCAATCAGAAAAAAAAAGTCCATCGGCTAGTACGGACATCTTCATTCCCCTTCCTTGAACAGGCTGCTCCTTCTAGAATATAGGAGAGTCCAGAGCATAGCCTCTTGATCCAGACTGCCTGGATTTGAGTCCCAGCTCCACTAATTATCTTTGTGACCTTGGGCAAGATATGTAAACTTAGAGCACCTCACTTTTCTCATCTGTAAAGTGGGGACTGTGATAAAAGTAACTATCATTTGGTTGTGGGTTAGAACTTGGCTGGCATACAGTCGGTGCTGAATAAGTGTGAGCTGTTGCCTCAGAAGAGACGGATTGGGAGGGGGAAATCTTATAAGGGTTTCATCATAATAAAAAGTCTTTCACTCCTAAATGTGGGCAAATTTCAGGGAGTTATGGATACTAGGAAACTCTAGCACGCTGGTTCCTGTTTTCTGGGATCTTACACAGGACTTGAAACAGATAAGCTGCTGCAGGATGTCAGAGAGAGCACTGGACCAGGAACAGAAAACCTGGGTGTACCACAGACACAGCAAGTGACCTTGAGAAGTCCACTTCTGCTTTCTGAACCTTAACTTCCTCATCTCTAAAATGAAGGGTGGCCTAGGTAATCATCCAGGTCACTCGCTTCCAGCCTTGCCATTCTGACTAACCTATATCACGGGGGGCTTCAGGGCACCTGCCTTTGGCTAGGCAGCTTGGAGTTGTGCATTTTCCCCATGCTCCTGTCCGCGCTAGTCACAGAATAATGGAATATTTAGAAAGGGTGGCAGAATATGGATGTTTGGTTAATTTGCATATATTGGTATGCTAAATTCTAGGTCCTCAAAACTCAAAGGTTTATCAAGCTACTTCCCCTGATCTAAGAAATACAACTCTTAATAGTTCACAGAGGAGCAGTTTGTTTACCAATATGACAAGATGGCCACCAAACACACTGAAGTTGAAATTTCACAAGAAACTATTGTTGATGGGAGGGCAGGTATTCAGATTTCTACTAGACCTGGGGATTGAGCTGATGGTGACTGGAAGATGTACTCAGTTTCTAGGGTGACCTGCCCAGAACTCAATGCAATCACATATTTAGTAGTGACAAAGAGCCTGATCACATTTCAGAAATAGGGATTTAAGAAAATGAACGCAAAAGAAACGCAAAACATAACCTAATTCACTTTATACTTTCAGAAGAGATCCACAGTTTTTGATGAGTATGAATTACGCTTTAAGATTTTCTGGCAGCCTTTTTTTTTTTTTTTTGTGGTACACGGGCCTCTCACTGTTGTGGCCTCTCCCATTGCAGAGCACAGGCTCAGTGGCCATGGCTCACGGGCCCGGCCGCTACACGGCATGTGGGATCTTCCCGGACCGGGGCACGAACCCGTGTCCCCTGCATCGGCAGGTGGACTCCCAACCACTGCGCCACCAGGGAAGCCCTTTCTGGCAGCTATTAAAGAACGAATATCAGGATGTGTCTTGAATTATCCAGCCAAAATTGTGTCTTGTTTTCAAGAGAAGCTGATTGAGATGGAAGTGACCTATGTTAGACAGCAAACACCGTTTCAAATTTTGGAAACATGCGTGGATTCCAGAGATATCCTGAAATTTTTGCTCTATAAATATTGTTTGAGTCTACACAACTCAGTGAATGGATTTTTCTTCATGAAATTGCTAAATTAAAGCTAAGAGCCATCTTTAGTGGTGTAAATCTGAATTCAAATACAGTTGGCATTTTATGAAGTATTAATATACCTATGTGCTTTTGAATGGATAAAGTTGATAAAACATATTTTTTGTTACTCTTGAATTATATTTTAAAATAGGGACAAAGTTTAATTCACTGTTTGTTGTTAGTAACAAACTTCATGCACAAAATTCTGATTTTACTCTGTCTTTGCTATTTTTTTAAAATATTTATTTATGTGGTTGCGCCGGGTCTTGGCTGCGACAGGCAGGCTCATTAGTTGCAGCTACAGGGCTCCTTAGTTGCTGCCTGCATGTGGGATCTAGTTCCCTGACCAGGGATGGAAACCCTTCCCCCGGAATTGGGAGCTCAGAGTCTTATCCACTGCGCCACCAGTGAAGTCCCTGGCTTTGCTATTTTTTTTTTGCGGTAAGCGGGCGTCTCACTGTTGTGGCCTCTCACGTTGCGGAACACAGGCTCTGGACGCGCAGGCTCAGCGGCCATGGCTCACGGGCCCGGCGCTCCGCGGCATGTGGGATCTTCCCGGACCGGGGCACGAACCCACGTCCCCTGCATCGGCAGGCGGACTCTCAGCCACTGCGCCACCAGGGAAGCCCTGCTATTTTTAATGGCATCTTTAAGTTCATTTTATTTATGTTGAACATGTAAGGTGTTTTCTGATTATATAAATTATATAGGTTTATATTCAGGTTAGAAAATATAACGCAGTAAATATCAATCCCAATGAACTTTACTAAGGTACATAATTTTTAAACAAATATGTCTTGGACCCTTACTGAGTTTCAGCCACTAGGCTAAACAATGGGGTTATAAACGTGAAAAACACGCAATCCCTGCCCTCTCTCACTGAACTGAGTCTAGTGCAGAATGCAGACACATAAATAGGCAAATACAATACCGCATGATAGAGCTGTAATGGGGAAATGCAGGAAAGGGATGTCCAGGAAGACTTCCAGGAAAAAGAAGCATCTTCGTTGAGACCAGAATGAGTAGGAATCAAACATATGTGGGAAGGGGAGAAAGGGAAGATTATTCCAGGCAGAGGAAACAGCAAGTACAAGGCAGGAGAGGAAAGGCGGCTAGGTGTGGTGGAGAAACTGAAAGAAATGTGGGGGCTGGAGAGCAGAGAGTGAGTTCGAGAAGCACTCAAGACACGGTGGAGAGAAGTATGCAGGACCCGGATGCTGAACAGTCTAGAAAGTCTCAGTATGGTTTGGGGCTTTGTCCTGAGGACAACAGAATGACTTTGAGTGTTTAAAGCAGGGTGGTGGTTTGATCAGATTTGCTCTTTGTAAAGATCACTTGAGAGCTCCGTCGAGAATGGTTTGGAGGGAAGTAGGAGTGCCCGCAGTGGAACCAGTTAGGTCAGTGTAGACATCCGGGATGGACGTTGTTAATGGACTAGAGAGGGGGCGGCGAACATCAAGAACGGGGGATGAACATGAGAGGTCCTGTATTTAAGGGGGTAGCATTTACAGGACTTGGCAATGCATTGGATGCTACGTGTGAGGGAGGAATCAGCCATGACCGCCAGGTTTCTGACTTGACGGAGTCATTCACTGAGCCTGGTGACACAGGAGGTGAAGTGTAGGGGAAAGAGATGCCACAAGGAATACTGATATTTAAGAAACAGTAAGATTAAGAAGGTGAAGGACCCCCAGTTTGGGCTGAGCGGGGCTTGCTGTGCTGGGCACGGAGCCTCGCATGCCTCCTCCTCCGCCTCCCCGGTCTCCTCCACCTGTTCCTCCGCCTCACCGCCCACGCGGCCAGCTAGCTTGATGACCAACAGAAGGTCGGAGACCCCTCTCTGCGCTCAGCCCGAGCTCTGCGCATGCCCAGTGGGTGCCGTGGGCCGAGCCTGCGCAGTTGGGGGAATGCGGGCCCTAGGGATCCCCGCTTGCGCCATGCTAGGAGAAGCGCGGCGCCAGCAGCCGTACCTTTCCGCGCGTCCCGCCGCCCCTCACTCCCGCCCCTTCCGTGTTTTGGTCGCGCATGAGTTCCGTCAGTCGCAAGGGCGATTGGTTGTTAGAGGGATCCGAGAGCGGCGATTGGCTGTCGTTGGCCGTCGCTCAAGCGCCCTCCCGGAGACGGTGTGAGGTGGGCGAAGAGCAGGAGAGATCCCGGAGCAGACTAGACTGATCGACGGTAAGCTGCGGGTTCCGGCCTCTGCTGGGCAGCGTCGGGCTGGGCTTTGGGCTGGCAGCCGAGGCCAGGCTCTTCCCCGGTCGCTTAGGCGAGGCTCCCTCTTGCTGTTCGGCCACGCTGGTCTGCCTGGTGCCTGCAGCGCCTTGACCCCAACATCGACTCGAACCTCTCGTCTGGGGCTTCGCTGCCGCTGAGACACGGTCGCCGCCACGCCTTGGGGGAAGCCTGCGGGGCTGAGAGGGAGAGGTTTACCCGCCGGAACGGTCTCCTTCTTTCTCTCCGAACTCTACCTGTGCTCCAGGGGCCCGGTCCTCACTGCTTAGGGCAAGTCTTCCCTGCTTCGCCTGCCACTGGGATTTCTCCCTGTCCAGCTTTCCCCCATCCGGCGCTTTGTTTTGGTCGTTGTCTTAACACGTCAGAGTCTTATCTCTTCGACCACATTGTGAGTCCTTAGAAGGTTCCGGATCTGGGTCCCTCCATTCTTGAACACCATTCAGGGTTCATTCGGTGTTTTGCGTTACAATTTATACTCAGGTATTTGCTGATTGCTTCTTACTATGACTCCTGATGAAAGGAAGGGTTAGGAATCCTTCGGGCTTTCCTTTTGTTGATCTTTTTGTAGAATTCGTGCTTAGATCATCTCATCCTTAGAAGCAAGGATACGAAGAGCCAACACTTGTTGAGTTGTGGCGGTGTGTTATGCTAGGCATTTTAATATCCATTATCTGGTTTAATCCATAGATCAGTTCAATGAGACAGGCATGATCATTCCCATGCTACATGGGAAACCCGGGCTTAAGTAACTTGCCTGAGATCAACATAGCTAGTAACTGTTGGAACTTTCTAATCAGATCTGTTGCATCCATCATCCACTGCTGTGATATTAGTATCCTGTTTCACATTTAAGGAAACAGGTTCAAAGAAGCTAGGTGATTTGTCCAAAAGTAAAGTAATAAGTTAACACATTTACTTAAACATTAAAAGAGGTTGTAGTAGGTACGTGGTGGCCCTGCAGTTAGAACTGAACGCAGCACAGACCAGGCTTTCTAGGAGCTCACAGCTTATTGGAGGAAACTGACAAAATAGCTACTCAATAAAACATGCTTTGGGTATTGTGTATTTGGATATGATGTTTGTGGGGAAGAAGGAATCAGACATGAAGAGGTAAGACAGGCTGATGTAGGAGGGGAACGGAGCCAAGCTCCCTGGCTTTGAAATCTGTCTCCATCATTTTCTAGCTTTGATCTTGGGTAAATTACTTAACCTTTCTGGGCCATTTCCTCATCTGCGAAGTGGGTAATAATGGTACCTACTTCAATAGGGTTGTTGTGTTAATGAGTTTTTATACATATACTTAAAACAGTGCTTGGCATATAGTAGATAGTTAACAGGTGTTGTATTTTTCTAGGCTGAGCAAACTCATTGAGACAGGAAGCTTGAGCCCAGGTCTTCTGACAGCTGGTCCAGCACCCTTTCCTTATACAGGTTGCCTCATTTGCATCCCTTGCCTACAGAAAGAGGAGTGGTGACCAAATAGTCACTTTGTCCTACAGCTTCCCAGGGTAGAAACAAGCAGCGTACAGGGAAAGAAAGTAGAGAACGCTGGGGGATGGTGAAAGAGGGATTCAGGGAGCTTTGCCTAAATTTCAAGTCATTCTAGATATCTAGATAGCCTGCTTCCTGGGCCTTATCCACAGTCTAACAACAGGTATGTGTTTAGAACATTTGTGCTCAGCATTGTGCTGGACACAGTAGAGGGACACAGGCTTTGTGGTATCTGCTCAGGAGCAGCTAATATTGTCCAGTTGGGTAGATGAGAGTGGAACACAAAACAACCATGAGTGACCAAGGGCAGCAGAAAAAATAGGGTTGAGCTTTTCTGCTTTCAACTATGCTAGCCATCAAACCGAAAGGCGAGAGTGATTTGAGGGGCGGGGTAGTTTAGGAACGCTTCCTGGGATATAATCATATCCCCACATTTATTGAGTTTCCCAAGAGTACAAAGCTCTGGGCTAATGCTGGGAATGAGAAGTGAAGAAGAGATGGGCTCTGCCCTGAGAAGCTCCTCGTCTAGGGGAAACACATTCTGTTCCATTGTAACAGGTAGTTGGATGGAGGTGTGTACCGAGTGCTGTGGAGGCAGGAGGGGGGATATGTCAGCTGTTCCCCGGGTGAATTGGGAGAGGGATCACCAAGCAGGGGGCGTTTGGGCTTGAAGCAAATGAGTAGAGGTTTCTCAGGCAGAGCGTTTTAGGAGAATGTAGTATGTTTAGGGACAAAGATTACTGACTCAGAAAGAGGGAATAAAGGATAGGTGTGGGAGGAAGGACATGACCTTTGGATTAGAATCAGGGCACTCTTACACCAAATGAAGTGAAGTTTGGAAGAGGACTCAGCACAGGACTGACACGTGGTAGGCCCTCATGTGTTAGTTCCCTTACCCAGCTCCTGGAGAAGTAAGCTGCGGCCAGTTGGAGAAGAGCCTTGCATGCTGTGCTAAGTGGACTTGATCCTGAAGGTAGTATAGGAGGTTTGGACTGCTATGTCTGACCTAGGAAGGCTTTCCCGACTTCTACCCCCAAATTGTAAAAGTAGTCTACATTTTCTCCTAATAGGGCTTCACTATTAGTCTACCAAGAGTTCAGCAACCCCAAGTACTCACACCCCAGAGTGTCAAAGGTAGCTGGCTTCTTCTCAGAGGAGAGGCAAAGGCTGTGGATTTAAAAGGGGTTTCTTTGCTAAGCAGTTAGATATAGTAGGTTCTTACAGTTGTAGCTGTGAAAGATGTTGTGCATTTTGTGTTTTCTGGGTTTTTTTCCTTACTATGTAGTAAAGTTCTTTTTCAGAGTTCCCACCTGTATCAGGAAGGCCAGCGGGAGCAATGCCCCCGCTTCCTCTCAGGTTACCACAGTGGGGACAGCAAGAATCAGTGAGAATCCTCAGGAAGAGGTGACACTCAGGGGACAGAGTCAGGGCCTCTTAGCGTCTTTTCTTCCCCCAGAGATTTTGCTTGCAGTATCATCTGTCATTCTGTGGGTTTTTTTGTTTTTTTTTATTTTTTTTTATTTTTGGCTGCATTGGGTCTTCGTTGCTGCTCACGAGCTTTCTCTTAGTTGCGGCGAGCGGGGGGGACACTTTTCTTTGTGGTGCACTGGCTTCTCATTGCGGTGGCTTCTCTTGTTGCAGAGCACAGGCCCTAGAGCATGCGGGCTTCAGTAGTTGCAGCGCGTGGGCTCAGTAGTTGTGGCTCATGGGCTCTAGAGCGCAGGCTCAGTAGTTGTGGTGCAGGGGCTTAGTGGCTCTGCAGCATGTGGGATCTTCCCGGATCAGGGCTCCATCCCATGTCCTCTGCATTGGCAGGCGGATTCTTAACCACTGCGCCACCAGAGAAGTCCCTGTGTTTTGTTTTAACGAGGGAAACTGTTCTTTTATTGTTCCTCAAACTCTGTTCCTGGAAGCCCCACCAGAACTGGAGTGCTGAGTTAAGAGAGCATATTTCTAGGCCTAACCCAGCCTTCCTGAATCCAAACCTTTAGGGGAGGGGCTGGAAACCTCTGCATTTGTGTGCATATTAAAGTTTGAGAACCTTTAGTTTTTTTATTCAGCTTTCTTCAGCAAATATTTATTACATGCCTAAGTGTGCCTAGCACTGTGTACACCCAGTATAAACTGGACAGATAACCGCCTCTTACGTGAAATGGAATCTGCACTGTTGTTCAGAGGATGTCAGGGCCATGGTGGAGTAAAGCACTGGATAGGTTAGGCAAAGGGAGTTTGTACGGCACTTTGTAAGTCTGGCGGGGGACTTATGATACAGTAAGAAATAAGGAGCTTCTAAGGTCATCTGTGTGCATAGGAAAGAATGTGGAATTTGGAGTCAGCCTCACCTGACCCGACCACACTAGTGTGTGATCTTGGTCAAACCAGTTAACCTCTCCAAGCCTTAGGCCCTTATCTACAAATGAAGTTAAAAATAGTGCTTACCTCATAGGGTGGTGTTGGTAATTAAATGACACAAGGCAAATAAAGTGCTTAGTAGGTGCTTGGCGTATAGTAAGTGTGAAATTAAAAGCAAAAGGGCTTGTTACTCCATTCTGAAAATGAGGATGTTCAGGAGTAGAAGGGTTAAGTTACTTGGCCAGGGTCGCACAGCTAAGTAGGTGGTGGACAGAGGCGTCTGGATTTGAACCCTGGGTCATTCCCCAAAGCCTTCTTTTTGAACCTGAGCATTGTTCTGCTTCCTGTAGGAGTAATTAATTCCTTCTTGGCGGGTTGCTCTGAAGCTCCTTGAAAAAATGTCTGTTGAAGTTCTTAGCTTAGAGCCTGGCACATGCTCAGTAATGTTGGTTTGTATTCTCCTTTCCCAAGAACAGCAGACAGCTTCCAGGGGTTTAAGGAACTGCTACTCTGTCCTTATTGAAAAAGCATGGAGTTCGTCACGGGCCGCTGGAAAATGTCTGCTGGGTCTAGGCCGGCTGCCCGCCCAGCTGTTTACGCCCAACAGCACTTGGGTGGAATCCTGGCAGCTGCTGATTTCTTCCTCCCCCTCTCTAGGGTGAAGGCCATGCCGCCCCCTGGGAAAGTCCCTCGAAAGGAGAACCTGGGGCTGCAGTGTGAGTGGGGGTCCTGCTCCTTTGTGTGCTCAGCTATGGAGGAGTTCTGCGAGCACGTCACCCAGCACCTGCAGCAGCACCTGCAGGGCTCCGGGGAGGAGGAGGAGGAGGAGGAAGAGGAGGAGGAGGAGGAGGAGGAGGAGGACCCGCTGGGTAAGGAAGCAGGACACAGCAGGGGAGAGCGCTCGAGGGATGGTGGAAAAGCTGATTTTCCTTGCTGCACAGGGGGAAGGCAGCCGGCAAGAGTGGTGGTTTATTTTCCTAATTGTGCTTTTTTTTTGGTTTGTTTATAAAAGCACTGTAGACTCATTATAGAAAACTCATTCAACAAGGATATATGGAATGAACCTGCCATCCTGCCATCAAAAGTCAATTACTGGGCTCCGCTGGTGGCGCAGTGGTTGGGAGTCCGCCTGCCGATGCAGGGGACACGGGTTCGTGCCCCGGTCCGGGAAGATCCCACATGCCGCGGAGCGGCTGGGCCCGTGAGCCATGGCCGCTGAGCCTGCGCGTCCGGAGCCTGTGCTCCGCAACGGGAGAGGCCACGACAGTGAGAGGCCCGCGTACCGCATCTCTGCATGTGTATACATAAATTAGATAGATATGATTTTATTTTTTTGAAAAGGATCATATTGTACAAGCTGTTGGCAAGCTGCTTTTTTCACTCTCTGGTAGTGTCTTTCAATTTTTTTTTTTTTTTTTTTTTTTTTTTTTACTGTGACCACCAGTTAGGAATACATCTTACTTATATCACAACCCTGTACACAAAAGTTAAAAAATACTAAAAACAATACTTGCCTTTATTAAATTCTCTCTGAATTGTTCCATCTTATTCTCTTTCATTAAAAAAAAAGTGTGATTTGCAATCCCCTAAACTGATTTCACTACCCACTAATGGGTCACAACACAGTTTGAAAAACTCTGTTCTACAGAAGGTATAGAGACACCTCTCCTTCCCCCACCTCAAATTCTGTTTTGAGTCTAGTGACGGCGAACTATAACTCATAGCTTCAAAAGTCAAGTAATATTTATACAGAAGAGAAATTAGGGGATTATTATATTTTTAAAAGCATCTACTTTTCAAAACAAGTAAACCCTTGTAAAGCAGTGGAAATTTGGTGCTTAGACAGATGCTAGAGAGACAGGAAGTGGAACTGAATAGTGCTAGGGAATAGTCCATCCTAGGGAAGGCCGATCTTGGGCAGCATAAGGACTTCTGGTTTGACAGGCAGGAGTGGGAGATGTCTCAGGTTCTCGGGAACAGCAGAAACTCGGAGCCACTGTAGCAAATGCCGGCCACACGTGCTGTCTCTGAGTCACTGGCACTGGGACATGCACACACTGTCCCCCTACCTAGACCGCACTTCCCCTCCACCTGGTTGCAGTCTAATATTTATACATGTGATTATTTGATGTTTTTTTCTTCCTGCCTGAAAGCTGTACGAGGACAAAGACTGGGACTCTTTTTTACTCGTCGTTGTATCCCTGGTGCCTGGCACACAGTTAGTGGTCATTAAATACTAGTATTTGCTGAGTGAATTCCTGGCATACCAGGTCAGTCTGGCATCCTCCCTTGCTGCTAAGTGGACGGAGAGCTCTGGAAAGTATCAGACTCTTCCTTCTAAACCCCTTTTTGCAGAGGAAGAATTTTCCTGCTTGTGGCAGGAGTGCGGCTTTTGTTCTCTGGACAGTTCTGCTGATCTTGTGCGCCATGTCTACTTCCACTGCTACCACACCAAGCTGAAACAGTGCGGGCTGCAGGCCCTGCAGAGCCAGGCCGACCTCAGCCCCTGCGTCCTGGACTTCCAGAGCCGCAACCTCATCCCTGACATCCCTGACCACTTCCTGTGTCTGTGGGAACACTGTGAGGTCAGCAGGCAGAGCCAGTAATACGGGTGGAGGGAAGTTGGGGATTTCAACTAAAGATGCCTTGACCCTTTCAGGAGGAGGAGTTGTGGCTCGTGGGCTTTCAGGGATGCCCTGTATTCCTGAGGTTCCCGCTAGTAGCCCTCCTACATTTCTGGGTAGCCCCCTTGCTCAAACTTTCCTATCCCCACCAAGTTAATTTGGGAGAGAGCCGAGAAGCCCCCTTTGGACACCTAGGGGTAAGAGTCCCTCCACCCACCCTCAGTCCTTACCCCAAGTTGCTCCTGGCACAGAGCTCCTTCGACAATCCCGAGTGGTTCTATCGACATGTGGAAGCGCACAGCCTGTGCTGTGAATACCAGGCAGTCGGCAAGGACACCCACGTGGTGCTGTGTGGCTGGAAAGGTAGGGCCACTCTGTAATTTCTGACCTCTAAAGAAACCTTGGGGTTGCTAAGGGGCCAGGGCAGCTAGGGGTGGGACCAGTCCTGCAGGGCAAGGTTGGCTGCTGACTGGAGAGACGTGGGGGTACCAGAGCCTACTCTGAGGGTTTGTAGCTGGACCTGACTGGACCTTCCTTCCCAGGCTGTACGTGCACCTTCAAGGACCGCTTTAAGCTTCGAGAGCACCTCCGTAGCCATACCCAGGAGAAGGTGGTGGCCTGCCCCACCTGCGGGGGCATGTTTGCCAACAACACCAAGTTCTTAGATCACATCCGTCGCCAGACCTCGTTGGATCGTAAGCGGTCGGAGCAGGGGCATGGGTGCAGGCTTGGAGTGGAGGTTGGGGGCACATTCCCAGGAGAGGGGACCCCTGAAGGTATCTGCAAGTTGGCTGCGTCTACCTTAAGGGCTCAGTCACCTACCACAGTCTCTGCTGATAGAGACTCATTAGACGTTGTTATTCCATGCTTACTGTGTGCCACAGCTCTTATCTCAGTGAATCCTAGCAGCAGCCCCATGAGGTAGGCCTCTTGTCCACGCTTTTGGCAGATGAGGAAACTGAGGCTCAGAGAGGTTAAATCGCTTACCTGAGATCACACAGCTAGTAAGTGGTCAAGCCGGAATTCTAATTCAGCTTCTCAACTCCAAGTCCCATGCTCTTTCTGTGATACTATGTCCGTCCATAGTTCCCTAAGCTCCCCGCTCCTCCTCTGGTGGTTCCCTTCTGCCTGGGATGGTTCCCCTCTCCCAGCTTGCTCTCCTCTCTGTGCCTCTCCACCATCCCTCACAACCCACCCTCTCTTCTGCCCGCCCCACCACAGAGCAACACTTCCAGTGCTCTCACTGTTCCAAGAGATTTGCCACAGAGCGGCTGCTGCGGGACCACATGCGTAACCATGGTGAGTAGCTGGCCACGCCTCTCGTTCCGGCCCACCCTCCAAGCTTCCACTAGCCCTCGGATCACAGCCTCCTCTCTGCTCCTCAGTGAACCACTACAAGTGCCCTCTGTGCGACATGACCTGCCCACTGCCATCCTCCCTCCGAAACCACATGCGCTTTCGCCACAGTGAGGACCGGCCCTTTAAATGTGACTATTGTGACTACAGGTAAAGGGAAACAGGGACTGGACATCAGAAAACTTGTGTTTCAGGGTCCCCCATGCCCTCTGACCCCTCCTGACCTCTCTCGGCAGCTGCAAGAATCTGATCGACCTCCGGAAGCACCTGGATACCCATAGCAAGGAGCCAGCCTACAGGTGTGATTTCGAGAACTGCACCTTCAGTGCCCGGTCGCTCTGCTCTATCAAGTCCCATTACCGAAAAGTGCATGAAGTGAGTGGGGCTGATGGTGGGGAAGGGCCAGCAGAAGCGTCGGGGAGCCCGGGGTTCATGGGGAATCTAGCCTCACTCTCCCTCCCCTCCCCCCCAGGGAGACTCAGAGCCGAGATACAGATGCCACGTGTGTGACAAATGCTTCACGAGGGGCAACAACCTCACCGTGCACCTTCGCAAGAAACACCAGTTCAAGTGGCCCTCAGGGCACCCCCGTTTTCGGTATGCTCCTCCCAGATTCCCACACTTTTTCTTCATACCTTTCAACAATTTAGAGACCTTGAATTTGATGGTGCTTTGATGTCCACCATCTCCATTTAGGTTCAAGGAACCTCGAGAATAGTGGTGGGGCAAAGATTATTTTTCTGATTTTTGAATCCAAGGCACGATGCCAAAAACAGTAGATGGTGCCAAAAGCCCTGTAGCCGGAACCAGAGTGTGAGCCCAAGGGTCCTAACCTGTAGCTCCATGGCCTGCTCATAAATCCGCTGACAGCACTACTGTCCGGTACAGATAATTCCTCCCTCTCCCCTTCCCTCCCCTCCCTTTCCTTTTTGAGTAATGATCCTTCTTGCCTTTTCTTCTAAATATTCCAATAAGGACCTTTTTTGTCTTTTACCTCCATCACTTAGAATCCCAGAGCTGCTTCTTTCCCCCATATTTGTCCCTTACCTCGCCAATCTCCAGGCCATTTCTGCCTCCCCCTGCCCTTGTTTGCTGCCCTCTGTGCTCCTCCTTCACCAGGTACAAGGAGCATGAAGACGGCTACATGCGGCTGCAGCTGGTTCGCTATGAGAGTGTGGAGCTGACACAGCAACTGCTGCGGCAGCCACCAGAGGGATCGGGCCTGGGAGCATCACTGAATGAGAGCAGCCTGCAGGGCATCATTCTAGAAACAGTGCCAGGGGAGCCAGGACCCCAGGAAGAGGCTGAAGAGGAAGAGGAAGGTGGGGGTGGTGAGGGGACAGCCCTCTCGGCCTCTCAGGACACTTCTAGCTCTGTCATCCACGTGGTGAATCAGACCAGTGCCCAAGGTGAGCGAGAGATTGTCTACTATGTGCTGTCTGAAGCCCCGGGAGAGCCACCTCCAGCCTCTGAGCCCCGCTCTGGGGGCGTCATGGAAGAGCTTCAGGGAGTAGCTGAGGAGCCACAAGTCCAGATGGTGTGAAGGCTGCAGACCCTGACCGTTGCTACCCCAGACCCCAGCTGGGGTTTGAGCCGGGCTGGTGGCAGTGCCCCTAGTGGGCAGCCCTTGCCAATGGATGCCTTTAGGAGTGGTGCTGAGAGCGGTGCGGTCCACTCTGGACCCGGCTTGCATCATTCGGCAGACTGAGGGACTTCCCTTTTGTGCCAGACCACATTCTGTGGGGATCCTGAGGAGTTTGGATTCTTTGGGGGGGCACCCTGGTTGTGTGTGTTCTTGTAGAGGGGGCTAGTGTCAGGCTTAACCCTAACCCCCAGACGTGCTAGAAGAGTGATTAAAATCCATAGTCAACTCACATCCATTCCTGTCTTTAGGGGTCCTTAGGCCCAGGGATGACATGTAACTGATCCCTGCAAGGGCCCTTTCCTCACAACCAGCCAAGGCATTTCCCTCTAAATGGTTCCTCCTACAAACCCCAAGGACTTTCATGGTCATCCTCAGGGATGGGATTGGAGGCACTGAGTATGTGCGTAACAATTGTTTTTGGTAATAAAAGAAACGCTTGGGCCATTACTCACTTCTTCTTCCTTATGTTTGGTGGTATTAACTAGATAATGAGGAGATACAGCTGCCCAGAAGAGGAGCTGAATAATTAGGAGCTGAATAAACCCCTTTTAGTGACTGGGGTTTGTTTTGTTTTGAACTGTCCTCTTGTTCCCTGCCCCTCCCCCGCACCCCACCTTTGGTGAAACTCCTCCATTTCTTCTTGGAACATCTACCATCTCTATAGAGGTCCCAGGCATAGGCCAGGAGTGGGCAGTAGAACACTCTAGGACGGGCGAGTGGGGCTTGCCAGGAAGCCAGAGCACCCAGGCCGGCCCCATGCTCTGAGTGCTGGTTAGAAGCCAGCGCCTCTGGGTTGGGGGTTCTTTACCTGTGGAGCTGTGGGACTAAGAAGGAGGCTTAGGGTGGAGGGTGGATGTGGAAGCCCTAGGGAATAGCAGGTACTGGGGGTCCAGGAGCCAAGTTAGAAAGTTGTGTATCTGAATGTGCATTTTCCTGAGGAAAGGGGTCTGTTTTTTCAGTAGATCCTCAAAGGGGTTGGAACCCTCCTAAACAAGAACCATTTTTTTAGGCCTGTCCAGTCACATCTTAGTGCTCTGTGTCATTCTTAGGGTCTCTGCCACTCTCAAGAGGTCAGGGAAGTACTCTCAGGGGTCTTGGATGGGCAGGAAGCTGCCCCAAAAGTGTTGTTTTAACACTTTTTAAAAAGGACTAAATAATTCTTACTACAAAAACTGTGTGCCTATTGCTGAAAGAATTAGGAAAGAGAAGTCTCTTCATTAATTCCATCAGTCATTTACTGAGTTCTTCCTATAGTCCGGGTTTTGTGACAGGTGCTAAGGATACAAAATGGATAAACCCAGGCAGGATCTGCCCCGGAGGGACTTGCAGTACAGAGGTGAGGAAAGGCCTAAATGGAGTGAGGTAAGTGAGAGGCCTGTCAGGAGTGAGTGGAGTGAGAGGCCTGTCAGGGTTCATTGAGGAGGCTCAAAGCAGGAGCTGACAGTATTACTTGGCCAAGGGATCAAGGAGGGCTTTGTCAAGGAAACAACTAGAGCTACCATCTACAAAGGGGTGGCCGGTTTTTTCCGAGCAGAGGAGACTAGGTCTGTAAACGAATCTAAAGGGGTACTTCGTGGTCTGCAGCACAGAGGGCAGTGGGTTGTGGAGAGAGACAAGACTGGGAAGGAAGGCAAAGCTGCCCAGAAGGACTGCATCAAGTTTTAGAACGGTGATTCTGCCAGTGATGGGGAGTGAGAGAGCAGGCAGATGCAAGTTAGGGGGCTGCTGCAGGAATTCAGGCAAGAAATAATGAGGGCTTTAAGGTCAAGTCAATGTAGATGTTCACTTCGCCTCTGCAAGAGCCCCTTCAAGAAATAGCAACGTGTTCTCTAACACCATATACGAAAATAATCTCAAAATGGTAAAAGACCTAAATGTAAGACTGGAAACCATAAAACTCCTAGAGGAAAACATAGGCAGAACACTCTTTGACATAAATTGTAGCAATATTTTTTTGGATCTGTCCTAAGGCATAGGAAATAAAAGCAGAAGTAAACAAATGGGACCTAAATAAACATAAAAGCTTCTGCACAGAAAAGGAGACCATAAACGAAATGAAAAGACAACCTACAGAATGGGAGAAAATATTTGCAAATGATATGACCAATAGGGGATTAATATCCAAGATATAAAAAGAGCTCATACAACTCAACGTCAAAAAAACAAACTGACTAGAAATTGGGCAGAAGAACTGAAGAGACATTTTTCCAAAGAGGACATGCAGATGGCCAACAGGCATATGAAAATATGCTCAACATGGCTAATCATCAGGGAAATGCAAATCAAAACCACAATGAGATATCACCTCACGCCTGTCAGAATGGCTGACATCAAAAAGAACACAAAGAACATGTTGGTGAGGATGTGGAGGAAACAGTACACTGTCGGTGGGAATGTAAGTTAGTGCAGCCACTGTGGAAAACAATATGGAGGTTTGTCAAAAAACTAAAAATAGAACCACCATACCATCCAGCAATTCCACCCCTGGGTATATATCCGAAAAAAAACACAAACTAATTTGAAAAGATACGTGTACCCCAATGTCCATAGCAGCATTATTTACGATTGCCAAGTATGGAAGCAACCTAAGTGCTCATCAACAGATGAATGAATAAAGATGATGTGGTATATATATACAGTGGAATACTACTCAGCCATATAATAGAATGAAATTTTGCCATTTGCAACAATAAGGATGGACTTGAAGGATATTATGCTAAGTGAAATAGGTCAGACAGAAAGATAAATACTGTATGATATCACTTATTTGTGGAATCTAAAAAATACAACAAGCTAGTGAATATAACAGAAAAGAAAGAGACAGATATAGAGAATAAAGTAATGGTTACTAGTGGGGAGAGGGAAGGGGGAGGGACAAGATAGGGGTAGGGGGTTAGGAAGTACAAACTATAATGTATGAATTAAGCTACAAGGATATACTGTACAACATAGGGAATATAGCCAATATTTTATAATAACTAAATGGAGTATAAACTTTAAAAATTGTGAAACTATATTGTACACCTGTAACATATAATATTGCACTTCAACTATACTTCAATAAAAAATAAATAATTTTAAAAAGAAAGCAGGACTTCCCTGGTGGCACAGTGGTTAAGAATCTGCCTGCCAATGCAGGGGACACGGGTTCAATCCCTGGTCCAGGAAGATCTCACATGCCGCAGAGCAACTAAGCCCATGCGCCACAACTACTGATCCTGCGCTCTAAAGCCCGTGAGCCACGACTACTGAGCCCGCACGCCTAGAGCCCGCGCTCCGGAACAAGAGAAGCCACTGCAATGAGAAGCCCACACACTGCAACGAAGAGTAGCCCCCACTCACCGCAACTAGAGAAAACCTGTGCACAGCAACGAAGACCCAATGCAGCCAAAAATAAATAAATGAATAGATAATTTTATATATATGTAAAAAAAGGCATTGAGAAAGATTTTTCTTTTTTTTTTTTAAAATGGCAACATGGAGGAGAGAGGAAACGCAAGTGAAGACTTTCATAAGCAAAGCCAATGAATCTCCAGGCTCACTCCTCTAGGATCCTGTATCAGTTTCACCACCCACACCCTGTCCTTCCACTAAACAAGTATAATTCTGCTCCCCCATCAGGCCTTCGGGTAACTGAAGACAGCGGAGGCTTCTTCGGGCTAAGCACCCTCAGTTTCTTCTAAACCTGTGTCGTGTAGGTTGGAGTCCCCTCTCCACCCCCGTGTCCTTGGGGCCTCTAGTTTTGGTGGTTACACCACGCTCTCAGTTTAGTATGAAGCCGCTGCCCTCTGAAGCCCCTAAGCCTTTACATGTTTTGTTATTGCCCAAGCTGTGCTTCTTCACTTTAGATGTTTGCAGTGGTTATCTTGGACCCAACAGCAAGCCCTCGTGTTTATCCTCATTACATTTTGGCCTGTGAGACTCGGTGGACAACTGTCTCCAAGTGGTAGGTTAAAAGGTTGAATAGAACAGGGCCAGAGGCAGACCCCAAGGGCAAGTCATTAGAGGCCTTTCTCCCAGTCAAGGCGAGATGAAGCCTAAAGGCTTTGAACCCTGATAAAACTGTGGTGCCCCATTCTCCGTGTATAATTCAAAATGAAAATATTAAACCCGGAAGCAACTACAAGTAAGTACATGATTATGCTTTCAAAATATATATTTATAAACTATCAAATTCTGGTCCTTCATTTTTTGGGTGCCCTTGGTTTGCTGGCGCTCTAAGCAGTGGCTGGGGCTGCCCCGTGAGGGATTTCTCCAGCATCACTGATGCCATTCATTCCTCGGCTGAGCAGTGCCTTCAGGATCAGGCCAGCACCCCGTGAAAAGGGCCTTCCCTACCGGTCATACCAGTGACGCCCACACCAAATCCCATTGCTCGGTCTGGACCATGGGGAGTGCAGAGGACATTTTGACCTGCTACCATGTGATTCCAGTTCTCCAGGAGGAGGGGATCCTGGGCTCTGTGTGCGTGCGTTAGAAAGCACCGGACCGGAGAAAGGGGTTATTGCGTCCAAGCAGCCAGAGGCCTCTGGAAGAATATAGAGGCTGGGGGTGGGTGACAGCAGATCCCTGGAGGGAGGAGGGTGCCAGTACTAATTTGATTGCCTTAAAATTTCATCTAGAGGCAGACATCATGGTGCCTGAAGATTAAGGAGATCCCTGTCTTCCTCGGTAGGTGGCGGTAGGGGTGGCGGTAGGAAGAGAGGGCAGGTGGCCCAGGAGTGTGGAAGCTGATGCTTCATTTTTCTTAATCAGGGCAAGTCCATAACCTCACACAAGAGCACAGAAGAGCTGAGTGGGTAGAAAAGAGAAATGATTCTCCAAGATGAGAAGAGGGAAGAATAGTCATGGGGAATCAAGTCATCTCTGTGAGATTGTGACCTAGTAAATATAGGCTCCCAATGAATGAATGAATTTGCTCAAGATCGGGAATCCCACGGTGCACTTTGCGAATGAGGAGCATACCCATTTCATGTACAGTAGCAGAGGGGTTTGAGGCTGAGAGGGAAGGTAGGGGGAGATTGTGAAAACTTTTCATAGCATGCTAAATAGCTTGAATTTCTTGACTGAGCAAGGAATATGGAGGACAAGTAGATAGACAAAGCTTGGAAAGTAATGGAGACATCCCTTCGAGTAGAGGGAAGGCAGGATGGGAGGGGATGTGAATTTAGTTTGTAGGAGGTGTAAGGTGTGAGGGATTTCATGCCTGACAGTCTCTATTTCCTTGATAGAGTAGGGATTAATTTGTTGGATTAAGGAGATTTATAACAACTGTCAAGTTTTAGAAATGCCATTTATAGATATAGGAGTGAGATAGATCACCTAACAACTCAGCAGAGGCGGAAGGCCAAGATCAGGCAGTGGCAACTTCAACACAACCAGACACTTTTATGTAGCAGATACCAGCACCCCTGGAGCAAAAGCAGAAGACAGACCACTGGGTTGATCCTTGGCCATGGCTTGTCTGCTTGGACATGAATTGCCTAGGGTCAAGGAGCAGGGGTAATTAGAGCAGCCAGAGAAGGATCGTGAGTTCAAAACTGGGCAGGGAGGCCCTAGGAGACTAGTTAGAATCAAATACAGTGAGCCTCTGAAGATCAGAGGGCAGGAGGGAAAGGCGGTCAGAAAAGGACATTTTTAAAGTATTTTTTTAATTGAAGTATAGTTTCTTTTATAATTAATTTATTTATTTTGGCTGCGTTGGGTCTTCATTGCTGCGTGCGGGCTTTCTCTAGTTGCGGCGAGTGTGGGCTACTCTTCGTTTCGGTGCGCAGGCTTCTCATTGTGGTGGCTTCTCTTGTTGCGGAGCACAGGCTCTACGCACGTGGGCTTCAATAGTTGTGGCACACGGGCTTTAGTAGTTGTGGCTCGAGGGCTCTAGAGTGCAGGCTCAGTAGTTGTGGCGCACGGGCTTAGTTGCTCCGCGGCATGTGGGATCTTCCCGGACCAGGACTCGAACGCATGTCCCCTGCATTGGCAGGCGGATTCTTAGCCACTGTGCTACCAGGGAAGCCCTGTTGAAGTATAGTTGACTTACAATGTAGTGTTAATTTCTGCTGTACAGCAAAGAGATTCAGTTATATATATACGTTCTTTTTAATATTCTTTTCCATATGGTTTATCACAGGATATTGAATATAGTTCCCTGCGCTATACAGTAGGACCTTGTTGTTTATCCATTCTATATATAATAGTTTGCATCTGCCAACCCCAAACTCCCAGTCCATCTCTCCACCACCCTCCCTCCCCCTTGGCAACCACAGATCTGCTCTCCATGTCTGTGAGTCTGTTTCTGTTTCATAAGTAGGTTCATTTGTGTCATATTTTAGATTCCACATATAAGTGATAGCATATGGAATTTGTCTTTCTCTTTTTGACTTACTTCACTTAATATGATAATCTCTAGGTCCAGCCGTGTTGCTGCAAATGGCATTATTTCATTCTTTTTTATGGTTAAGTAGTATTCCACTGTATATATGTACCACATCTTCTTTATCCATTCATCTGTTGATGGACATTTAGGTTGTTTCCATGTCTTGACTATTGTGAATAGTGCTGCTATGAACATAGGAGTGCATGTATCTTTTCTTTTTAATTTTATTTATTTTTGGCTGCACTGGGTCTTCATAGCTGCACGTGGGCTTTCTCTAGTTGCGGTGAGCAGGGGCTACTCTTCGTTGCAGTGCGCAGGCTTCTCATTGCAGTGGCTTCTCTTGTTGCGAAGCAGGGGCTCTAGGTGTGCAGGCTTCAGCAGTTGCAGCACGTGGGCTCAGTAGTTGTGACACACGGGCTTAGTTGCTCTGCGGCATGTGGGATCTTCCCGGGCCAGGGCTCGAGCCTGTGTCCCCTGCATTGGCAGGCAGATTCTTAACCACTGCGCCACCAGGGAAGTCCTATCTTTTTGAATTATAGTTTTGTTTGGACATATGCCCAGGAGTGGGATTTCTTGATCATATAGCAACTCCATTTTTAGTTTTTTGAGGAACCTCCATACTGTTTTCCATAGTGACTATACCAATTTACATTCCCAGCAACAGTCTAGGAGGGATCTCTTTTCTCCATACCCTCTCCAGATAAATTTTTTTGTAGATTTTTAAAAATTTTGTTTATTTATTTATTTGGCTGTGCCGGGTCTTAGTTGCGGCATACGGGAACTTTAGTTGTGGGATCTAGTTCCCCGACCAGGGATGGTACCCGGGCCCCCTGCATTGGGAAGGCAGAGCCTTAGCAACTGGACCACCAGGGGAGTCCCGTTATTTGTAGACTTTTTAATGATGGCCATTTTGACCAGCGTGAGGTGGTACCTCATTGTAGTTTTGACTTGCATTTCTCTAATAATTAGCAATGCTGAACATCTTTTTGTGTGCCTATTGGCCATCTGTATGTCTTCTTTGGAGAAATGTCTATTTAGGTCTTCTGCCCATTTTTCAACTTGTTTGTTTGTTTTTTTGTTTTGAAAAGGGACATTTTAAAATGGAGCTAGTTAGGGCTTCCCTGGTGGTGCAGTGATTAGGAACCTGCCTGCCAGTGCAGGGGACACGGGTTCGAGCCTTGGCCCGGGAAGATCCCACATGCCGTGGAGCAGCTGGGCCCGTGTGCCACAACTACTGAGCCTGAGCTCTGGAGCCCGCAGGCCACAACTACTGAGCCCACGTGCCACAACTACTGAAGCTACCGCGCCTGGAGCCCGTGCTCTGCAACAAGAGAAGCCACGACAATGAGAAGCTTGCGCACCGCCACGAGGAGTAGCGCCCACTCGCCACAACTAGAGAAAGCCCGTGCACAGCAACGAAGACCCAACACAGCCAAAAATAAATAGATAAATAAATAAATTTATAAATAAATAAATAAATAAAATGGAGCTAGTTGGAGTGCCAAGTATGTTCACAAGAAGTAGGCTGCTGAGTAGAGATAGGGGCATTGGAATAGCGGAGATCAAGGGAAATAAGGCATTTTGAACACCTACCAGCAGTGGCCTTTCTCCCCACCCTCCAGGGGAGTTGGCCTTGTGTTTGGAGCAGGGGAACAAGTCCCAGAGAAAAGCTGGGCAAACAGGCTGGTCTCAGGCTGGTTCCATGCAAAGGGTACAAAGGGGTGTGGTGGGAGTTCAAGTTCTAGGGGAAGGAAGATGGCAAGCTGAGACTGGGAGGCAGAAGGTGTGTGAGTTCTCAAGGAAAAAGAGACAGTGACTCGGGCAAAGAACTTTGGCAGCTTTGAAGAACCCCTCATTTTCTTCTTATCAAAAGGAAATGGGGCTTCCCTGGTGGCGCAGTGGTTGAGAGTCCGCCTGCCGATGCAGGGGAAACGGGTTCGAGCCCTGGTCCGGGAAGATACCACATGCCGCAGAGCAACTAAGCCCGTGCGTCACAACTACTGAGCCTGCGCTCTAGAGCCCGCGAGCCACAACTACTGAGCCCACGTGCCACAACTACTGAAGCCCGTGCACCTAGAGCCTGTGCTCTGCAACAAGAGAAGCCACCGCCATGAGAAGCCCGCACACCGCCACGAAGAATAGCCCCCGCTCGCCGCAGCTAGAGAAAGCCCGCTCGCAGCAACGAAGACCCAATGCAGCCAAAAAAAAAAAAAAAAAAACTTATTTTAAAAAATTTAAAGAAAAGGAAATGGAACTACGTCACAGGTAAGAAATGGAGAGATAAATATCACATTTTAAAAATATACTTCAGTATTGCTTGATTTTGTTATATATGTTATATTCTCATATTTTTTAACAATAAGGATTTTTTTTTAAAAGGCAACAGCCGGGACTCTGCCTAGTAGGTACCCCTCCACTGCCCGGACTCAGGGGCCTATACCCATCTTTACTGACTGTCTCCGGCAGCCTCCCTCTTTATCTGCCACTCTCTCCCAGGCCTGGGCTGCATTTCCCCAAGTGGCCAGCAGAGGGTCCTTCCACTGACAAATACACTTGAAAATCATTCTATCCAAAGATGAGAGAGAGAGAGAGAGAGGGAGACTGTCGGGGTGGACCAGAAACCTGGGGTGGTGAAAGCAGAACTGGGTCGGTTCCAAAGTCCACAATCCAATTCCTTTCCAGCTCCCATAGGATCTTGCTATCCCCCTTTCCCCATAAGTCCATAAAGCTCCTTACCAACTGCTTCTCCCACAAATCCCTGCCCAGAGCACCCTGTGTCTGCTAGATTAGCTCCCAGCACTAAGCTGAGACAGGAATTTTCTGCTTCTGCCTTGCTCCTCACAAGCCAGTTATCACCAACACTTAACCTATCCGGGTCTAGGGCACCTGTCCTGGATGGAGGCTGGCTTGGCGGTGGGAGGGGAGGCTCTGGGATGGGAATTGGGGAGGATCCTAGACATAGGAGAGGATCAATTGCAGGGAATGGAGGAGGTCTATTTGAGGAAAGGGGAGGAGGATCCATTTTGGGCGTTGAGGGAAAGACCATGGTAGGAGATTGGAAATTCGTTCGGAGGATGAGAAATCAAAGCGTGCCCCCAGATTAGCAATATCAGCATAACCTGGGGACTTATTAGAGATGCAAATTCTCTGGCTCTATCCCAGATACTGACTCAGAAACTCTGGGAAGGGGGCCTCGTGATCTGTGTTGTAAGGAGCCCTCCAGGGGATACTCATGTGTGCTAAGCTTGAGAAGTACTTCTCTCGAGTTACAAGGTCTCTTCCAGGAGTTAGAGGTGTGCATTCTACGGAATCAAAGTTCTGTCTTGGAAGGTATGTGGAAGGAGTTGGGGGTATCTCCCAGAATGGGAAGGGTCTCTCCTAGTGGACCTCTAGAAAGTTGGAAAACTTTTATATCCTAGAATGGGAAGAAGCCTGTTCAGGGGAGTGGAGATGGATCTGCTTCATAAAATGGGAAGGTGACACTATTAGGGAATGAGGAAGTTGGACATAGTAGATCAAGTCATCGTTTAGAATGTGTAGTCTAGGTTTTGGATCCCTGGATCCACGACATGAGCTGTGTGACCTCATACTTGTACTTAACATTTCTGAGCTTCAGTTTCCTTATCTGAAATATGGGAGGATAATACTGGCCTCATAAATTTGTTGTGAGGACTGGTTAGACTGTTTAGTCAATACGTGGCTATACAGTGGGTTTCCTGTGCACAAGTTCTGGGAATTCAGGGGAGAACGAGACAGACCTAGCTCTTTCTTCAGAGATCATATCTCTATGCTGAGAGCCTAGCACGTAGCAGGTATTCAGCAAATGTAGTTTCCCCTCCTTTGCCAAGGAAATGGGAGATTCTTCTGCAGGAAAAGAAATGACCTTGAACCACGGTAAGTCTGACCTGGAGAGTAAGGGTGTATGACCTGTTCTTGAGCATTAACAATCACCGTCTATTGCTAAGCACTTGAACGCTTGAGTCTCATAAGAACCTTTTCTTCTGAGAGGCAGATAGGTAGGATTTTTTTATCATCCCCATGACATGGATGAGACTCGGAGAGGTGGAGAAATTTGCTTGAGTACAAAACTAGTAAAAGCACAAAGGGTAGAATGCAAATCTTCCAACTGCAAATTCAGGACATGGAAGATGTGTTCACAAAATGGGGAGAGGGTGTCCTGTGTCCTAGAGAATGGGGAGGCCTGTTTCAGGGAAGAGAAAGACTTTTAGTGGCTGCATGACAGGTGTTCTAACCCAGGGAATGGAAGGTTCATCAGGGCAGTGGTTCTCAACTTTGCCCACTCAGTGGGATCAGTTGGAGAGCATCTTAAAATACTAATGCCTGGATTCTACCTTAGAGGTCAGCATGAACTGCTTTGGAGTGTTATCTAAACATCTTTTTTTTTTTTTTTTTTTTTTTTTTTTGCGGTATACGGGCCTCTCACTGTTGTGGCCTCTCCCGTTGCGGAGCACAGGCCCCCGACGCGCAGGCCCAGCGGCCATGGCTCATGGGCCTAGCCGCTCCGCGGCATGTGGGATCTTCCCAGACCGGGGCATGAACCCGTGTCCCCTGCATCGGCAGGCGGACTCTCAACCACTGCGCCACCAGGGAAGCCCTAAACATCTTTTTGAAAGTCCCCAAGTGATGCTAACTCTCAAGCAAGGCTGAGGACTACTGCTCTGGGGCAGGGGGTATGAACCGCACAGGGTGGAAAACTGGCAGAAGACTTGGAAATGTTGGTCTCTGAAGATAGGGAAGGCTGTCCTGAGGAATGGGGACAGAGCATTTCTAAGGGAGGGGAGGAAATTTTCCTGAAAATTGGAAAGTTGTATGCCAGGGAATGGGGGGGGGAGTGTCATTAAGCTATGGAGTTATCTTGAGAGAATGAAGAGCCTGTCTAGGAAGTGGAGGGAGACAGTCCATTTGGGAATAGGGTTCCCAGAGGCTTCATAGCAGAGAGGACTTTAGGGTTTAAGCCGTGTTCTGTTACCAACTAAATGTGTCCTCTTGACACATGGCTTAACCGCACTATGCCTCAGTTTCTTTATCTGTAAAGAGAGGTTGTAACACCAGCCTCATAGGGATATTGTGAGGATTAAATGAGACAATGCAACTGTTGGGGGGGAATCTACAGTAGAGCACTGGGGGTTAACTTGGAGAATGGGGGTTCCTGAGGAACAGTGGTGATGTGGCGCATGGGGTCAGGGGAAGGTAGAGAGGGCTGTATGAAACTCTAAGTCACAGGGTGGGGCCTGGAGACGTCCTGCAGGGGCCGCCAGCCTCCAGGCTTCAGAGAGGCTGGCAGAGGGGGGGACCAGCGGGGGAGAGGTTTGACTGCTAGTAACCTCTCCTCTGCTGCAGCAAGGAGAGGCCTCAGCCACAGCAGCAGTACCAGCAGCCGCCCCTCCCATCCGTCTCTGCTGTGGGACAGGTGGGAATTTAAAAGCTCAGGTCACGTGTCTCTGCTGGTTAACCTACTTACCCCTTGAAGACTGGGGCGGGGGCAGGCGGGGGCCAAGAGGAGTTGCCTGAGGAAGGCGCGGAGCAGGGGAAAACCCCGAGAGTGCTCTGGGCACTTCCTTTTGAAGGCTTGTCGGGTGAGGGAGAGAATGCACACGTATGTGAGAAGACGCCAAAGACAGTGTTCTGTGAGCCCTGTGCACGCCCTGGCACACATGTGCCTCCAGCATCAGGCAATGACTGTCTTAAAGGCCTGAATTTGCCTGGGAGCATAAACATTTCTACAGTTGGAGCAGGCTGAGCTCTGGGTACCAGTTTAACCTTGGAGCTGCCTGCAAGCTCTCCCAAAGCAGCCACGCTCTGTCTCTCTTTAACTAGTCTCCTCGCCCTTAGAGAGGGAAAGGGTAGGCGGGGGAGGGGGCGGGGGGAGGGGGCGGGGGGAGGGAGGATGTCCCAAGATTCTTGCTTTCAAAGCATTTTTATCTAGTTTGGGGATTCCCAGGGGATGCCTGAGCTCAAGGGCCAGAACTGAGGGAAATTAATGGGGGTGGTGGTGGTGCAGACAGGCTGACAGCTCCACAATCCCTTGAGAGTGACAGAATCTGCACCCCCAATTCCCCTCCCCCTCCGCCACCACCGTTGTATAGTCTGTAATCCAGGGACGTGTCCCCACTGAGTGACTTCAGCTCTCCCTTCCTCAGTGCCACCAAGTCGGCCCTTCGCTACCAATTCCCCAGTCCCGGGTCCACAACTGCACTCGCTGCGGCACCCCACGTCGCCGACGCGTCGCTCCCCTTCGCCGTCCTCGCCCCCCGCGGGTTGCGGGGCGGCGCGGGCTCTTTAAGAACAGCGGGAAGGGCGAGCAGCAGCTTGGAGGAGAGCAGTCGCCCGGCGGGTTCGGGAGGACAAGGCACCGAGGATCGGGCTCAGGGAACCAGGTGTGCGCGGCCAAGCTGAGTAGGGGCGCGCCCCTGTCGCCCCTCCCCAACCCTGTCATCTCTCTTCAGACCTGAGGCCCGAGCCCTCCCCTGTCGCCCGCCCCGGCCCGGCCCCGGCCCGGCCCGGCCGCCGGGACCGGGAGCCGGGACGCCGGTGCCGCAGCCGGAGGCAGGTAAGAGGGCCTGGAGTCTCCATCCTCCGCCCGCGGCAGCGCTAAGCATCTCGGCTCCGCACCGGCCCGGGGGCACCTCAAGGTGACCAGGCTTGCGGAAGATGGGAGGGGGATGAGCCCGCCATGGGGGGCTTAGTTGGCAGTGGGGATTTTGAGTCCCGGTGGTGCGCCCATCTCTGGGGAGAGCCCAGGGCGCGCGGACCGAGGGGCGCAGGCGGGAGGGGCTAGCCAGGGCGTCTAGCCCAGGGATGGGGAGGGAACGCAGCGGGAAGCCCAGAGCCTCCTCTTCCTCCGCCTTCTCCTGGTCCACCCTGTGCTCACCCTGCTACCCTGACCTCCTAGCCTGCAGTCTCCGCCAGCCGCCCCTTCCCACCCACCCCCCCATCCAGTCCCCTGGGGCTGCTGGCCTGCGGGGTAAGGAGATTAGAGCCTCCGTGGGGAGGAGGGAGCGGGTGCGGGCTTCGAGGGGCCTAGCTGGGGCCAGGCTAGGGCTGGGGCTGCCCGGGACCGAGGAGAGGTCGGGACTGATCGTTGCTGCGCGGGGAGTGGTGGTTGGGGGAGGGCAGATGCTCTGGCGGTGGGATGTGGGCTGCTCCCAGTAGCTGGTCTACCCTGAGAAGGAGGTGGGGAGTGGGGGCGAGGGCACATTAGAAAGCAAAGGAGCTCTGAGCCAGGGATCGGGGTCTGCCCCAAACTGAGCAGGCCCTCTCCCTGCAGGCCGGCGGCGGCGTGATGGCGGAGAAGGCGCTGGAGGCCGTGGGCTGTGGACTAGGACCTGGGGCTGTGGCCATGGCCGTGGCTCTGGAGGATGGGGCGGAGCCCCCTGTGCTGACCACACACCTGAAGAAGGTGGAGAACCACATCACCGAAGCCCAGCGCTTCTCCCACCTACCCAAGCGCTCAGCGGTGGACATCGAGTTTGTGGAGCTGTCCTATTCCGTGAGGGAGGGACCCTGCTGGCGCAAACGGGGTAAGGGAGCAGCCTGATGGGGAGTTGTGAGCCCCCATGGGTTGCCCCTTTGGGAGCATGAGGCCTGGATGTCCCCTCTTCTGCAAATCCGGCAGGAGTGGGTCCACTAAAATCTATGCACCTCATTCACTGTGCACACAGCTGAGGTGCCGGGGGTCTGCACTCCCCCTACACCTGTAAGCACCATGGGACACTAGATTCAATTGGTTATTTCCTCTTCCAAGTTGACACTATCACCTCTGGTCCATGAGGAGTTTTCCTTTGTTGTTTCAGGTAGAGCTCCTGCCTCTGAGGGCTGATATGAGAAAGCAGGGGCTGTGCTGCAGGGGTTGTCCTCAGTGGTTAGCAAAAATCCTTGGACCTACAGAGCTCTGCTAATTTTAAAAGATGTTCTCATTCCTGTCTTCTTACTTCGTTCTTGCCAAAGTCCTCCGAGACATGGAAGGTGAAGGCTTGACAGGATAGATGACATCCATGTGTTAGTAATAAGGAAACTGAGACCCAGAGAAGTTGAGTAACTTGACCAATGTCACACAGCTAATAAGTGGCAGACTTGGGACCAGAAGCCAGGTTTTCCAGCTCTCCATGCAGCGTTCCTTTCTCTCTCTTAACTTCCCTGTTAAGCATTCCCATCTCCTCCTTGTTTCTCCCGTTAGGACAGCGGGGTAAGGTCTGGCTGGGGCTCTGAGTTCCTTTGAACCCTAAGCATCTCCTGCATCCCTTGCAGCTTTTGCCCCCCACCCCATCCTCCCTGCCCTGGGCAGGTTGAGCTGGGAATAGGGAAGCTGGGGTTTTCCCCAGAGCCTGGGTGTGGATCAGAGGTGGAGCTGGGACATTGTTCTCTGAGATTTAAGAAATATTTGGGGTGCTTCAGAGCAGGGCTGAGCCTGAGCTCCCTCTGCACTCCCTACCCTCACTCCCACGAGGGACCAAAAGGTCACAGGGCTTGAACCACTGGAAACTGAGGCATCCGGGCTCCGTGCTCGGCACCTTGACCCAAAGCAGCCTCCCGGCCCAGTGAGGAGGGAGCTGTTATTTTCCCATAGCCCTCACGGTTTTAAGGAGAAATGAAGATACAAAAGAAATGTGTCTAGATGGGCCAGCTCTCTTGCTTCAAGCCACCGGCCACAACAAATGGGCACCCCTGACCAGGTCCTTCCCTGCTTTGTCCTTGCCAGCCCCATTCCGCTTTACTGGCCATTTTGCCGTCTCGTCCATCCCTTGCCCCTTTCTCTGCCCTCTGTCCTGCCCTTTCTGCCTTCTCTTTTCACTTGAATCCCTGTCCCCTTCTCTGGAGGACAGAAGGCAATCAGAGGTAGGCAGAGAGGAAAAAGAGCAAGGGGCGTGGAGAGAGGGAGATTTCTGTCTTCCCCACGTAAGGATTTGTCACTCACCTCTCCTAATTACAAAGGACATTTCTTGATTTTTAAAACCCTTTTCTATTAATTATTATTAATTATCTTACTTATTATTCATAGTAACCTTATTATGTCCTTGGGAGGAGATATACTATCCTTATTTTATAGATGAGGAAATGGAGGCCCTGAAGGATTGACTTCATAAAACTGTGAAGAGAGTTACTGACTGAGGCAGACCTAGAACTGTGGTGGGTCTCCATCCTGAAGGCATGGCAGGCCCCTCCCATGCTGAGCAGTTGTGGTCCAGCAGGAGCCCCAAGACATGGGTTCCTAGCCACTTGTAAGCTGTGTGACTTTGGGCAGGCTGCTTACCCTCTCTTGGCCTTACTTTCCTCATCTGTAAACAGGGATGATAAGAACACCCACCACACAGGCTTGTTGTGCGGCTCAGCTGAGATGTTAGCTGTGAAGATGCTTTGTGAAAGGCAAGCATAGGGTGATATTTGACTTCGGCAATAGTGTTCAATCGAGTGCTTGGTGGGGATTAAATGAAGGGAGGGGTCATCACTGTCAATTTCTTCCCCTGCAAAAGAAATTGCTTCCTGTGAGTAGCTCTGAAAGGCATACACTGGCATGCACAACCACACGTCTTTCTAATTGACGGTGATGATGAATGAGGCAGAGGGTCGGAATCCATGATTTCCCCTCTCCCAGTAAAGAACTTGCTGTGTGTGTGACCTTGGGTAAGTCACTGGATGTCTCTGGGCCCCAGCTGCCTCATCCATGTTGCTACAGCGGTGACTGAGGCAATGAGCTTTGTAAACTGGAAAGC
Organism: Monodon monoceros; assembly: GCF_005190385.1. Lineage (NCBI taxonomy): Eukaryota > Metazoa > Chordata > Mammalia > Artiodactyla > Monodontidae > Monodon > Monodon monoceros. Next base: position 13,289,791 of record NW_021703784.1, on the reverse strand, counting down.
ACCATACGGGCAGTTGGTGTGATCAGGATCCCAGAGTGGGCAGCAGCTGATCCCCTGTCTGACCGGATATGTCCAGAGGGCCGGCTGGGTTCTGTGGAGGGAGCGTGAAAGATCACATCCCTTCACTGCCTCTGCTAAGGAGGTAGAATGGAGAGGGAATTGGGCTCCGTACGGGTGGGAGGAGGGTGGTAGTGAGCAAAGTACCTGGTAGGGGATTGGTGTTTCCGCCTCACTGAGGCAGGTCTGCAAGCACAGCAGGCAAGGCCAGCCTCCTTGGCTTCATTCCTCTCCACCCACTTGTCTCACCAGTTGACTCCATGGAGTCTCTGCCCTTTGTTCCCTGGATTGTATTACATATATGCTGTTGTATAGCAGAGCTTTTCCTCCCAAAGCCTGGAGAGCCTCTGCCTTCCTTTTCCATTTTGAAATGCTGTTCATCCTTCAAGACTTAGCTCAAATGCCACCTCTTCCATGAAGCCATTCCTGATTTTCCCCTTGCCCTTCTACCCTCATCAATTCCATTTTCTGCATTCTCATTGCACATGATTTGTACTTCTCTTATAACCCTTATTTTATCTTTCTTCAGATCCATAGATGGTTTCTTGTCCATCTTTTTAACCTAGACTATCACCATCTTGAGTGCAGGAACTATGTCTTCCTCATTCTTTTGGTGCACTGTCTGGTACAGAGCTTGGAATGTAGTATATATCAATAAGCGCTTGCCAAATGGGATTAATTATAAAATGTCACTAGTTTTTAATGGGCTCTATGTGCCAAGCACTGTGTCATATGCTTTACATATATTATCTCATTGAATCCTTATAGCAACCCTATGAGATGGGTACTATCATCCTCATTTTACAGATGAGGGACCTGGAGCTCAGAGAGGTTAAGCAACTTGCCCAAGGTCACACAGCTGGTAAGTGTGGAGCCAGAATTTGAACGTAGATCCACCCGACTCCAAACTGGTTCTCTTAATGCATATGCTGCCTCCCAGTGAGTGAATGAACGGTGAGACTTTACTGGGCCATGTTAGGGTCTGCAGAGACAAGCCTGGTGGGCAGAGAGAGCACCCCGAAGAAGGCTTTTTAGAATGAGGCCAAGGCTCTGAGAACACACACTCATAGGACCAACACTTACTGAGCATCTAGTATGTGCCAGCCAGTCTGCTAAGGTTACAAAGATGAGAAAGACACAGACCCTTCCCCCAAGGAGCTCACTGACTAAGAGGCTGGAGGAGGGGAATGAGGGGCAGGCACATGAAGTAACAAACGTGTTGACATATGAGAAGTGCTGTGGGAGCGCAGAGGACAGCCAGCCAGCTCAGGCTGGATCGTTGGGAAAGCCTTCCTGGAGGGGATGAGCGAGTGGCCGCTGTGTTTGCAGAAGAGTAGAGTCTACTGTAACTTTGATCTCCTCTCCACGCCCATCCGTCAGATGTGGGGGTTTTCCCACGACCTTCAGAAGAGCACTGCCGGGCTTCCCTGGTGGCACAATGGTTAAGAATCCGCCTGCCAGTGCAGGGGACAAGGGTTCAAGCCCTGGTCCGGGAGGATCCCACATGCCGCGGAGCAACTAAGCCTGTGCGCCACAACTACTGAGCCTGCGCTCTAGAGCCCGTGAACCACAACTACTGAAGCCCGCGTACCTAGAGTTTGTGCTCCGCAACAAGAGAAGCCATCGCAATGAGAAGCCTGCGCGCTGCAACGAAGAGTAGCCCCCCGCTCGCCGCAACTACAGAAAGCCCGTGCGCAGCAACGAAGACCCAATGCAGCCCAAAATAAATAAATTAATTAATTAAAAAAAAAAAAAAAAAGAAGAACATTGTCACCTTGGGTACTTTGACATTAGTGGTGGTCGTTTCTAGGGGGACGGGATGAGAGGGTATAGGTTATTGTTGGGGCTCTGAGGGTCTCTCCTCCATCCTAACCAATTCACGGTGAGTAGGGACTGCCTATTTCACTGACAGCCATGGCTCCTAAGAGTTTGGGGTGTCTCTGTTCACTGTAGCCCTGATCAAAAGTTCCTCCCTCCCTCACTGCAGGTTATAAGACTCTCCTTAAGTGCCTATCAGGTAAATTCTGCCGCCGGGAGCTGATTGGCATCATGGGCCCCTCAGGGGCTGGCAAGTCCACGTTCATGAACATCTTGGCAGGATACAGGTGAGGACAAGGCTGGGGTAGAGTGGGGGCAGGACCAGGCAGAGGGGTCCCCTGGGGAGCACAGAAGTTGTTCTGAAGTGACGCTGAGCCCCATCCCCAACCAACGTTCCTTCAGGGAGTCTGGAATGAAGGGGCAGATCCTGGTCAACGGGAGGCCGAGGGAACTGAGGACCTTCCGAAAGATGTCCTGTTACATCATGCAGGACGACATGCTGCTGCCACACCTCACAGTGTTGGAAGCCATGATGGTGAGAGCAGGGTGGCCAGCCCCTCCTCCTAGTTCTCCCTTTATCTGCTGTCCCCATCCTTCCCATTGGCTAAGGGGTCAAGCCTGCGCCCCCTCCCACACATATCTGATCCGCCTTCTCTCTGGGCCCCAGGTCTCTGCTAACCTGAAGCTAAGTGAGAAGCAGGAGGTGAAGAAGGAGCTGGTGAGTGGGGGAGGGTGGGGGGAGGGGGATGGGACAGCTGCCCTTTTCAGTGCTGCTGAGTTCTGGGGCCCCCGAGTTGGGTGGTAGGAGAGGGGCGGCCAAGGCTGGGACATCACGCTTCAGGGAGATGCTTACTTAAATTGGGGTGGTGCTGGGGGAAGCAGAGACTCTGAAGCTGACCTGGGGTGGGTGGGCGGCCGGGCCAGGTGACAGAGATCCTGACAGCACTGGGCCTGATGTCCTGCTCCCACACGAGGACAGCCCTACTCTCCGGAGGGCAGAGGAAGCGCCTGGCCATCGCCCTGGAGTTGGTCAACAACCCACCTGTCATGTTCTTTGATGAGCCCACCAGGTATCTCTCCCACTCCTCTCCCACCAGGATGCCTCCTCCCCTCAGCCCAGAGCCAGGGCTAGAGGCTGCATCTGCTCCACTGCTGGAGACAAGAGCATGTGTTTGCAGCCTCCTGGGACCGGAGAAGGGCTCCACCCCTGCCAGTCCTGTTGCCATAGCAGCCCCATCCTTCACCCTAGCAGAAATCCCGATGTCCTCCTTGACAGATGTCGCCTCGCCTGCTCCTTCTCTCCCCCACAGCCAATCAATCGCCAAGTCCTGCTTTTTCTACGTTCTTTTTCCATCTCTCAGATTCACCCCACCCCCATTCTTAGTGCCAGTGCTTAAATTCAGGACACCATCAACTCTTGCCTGCATTTCTGCCATAGACTCCTATCTCCTCATCTCCAGTCTCTCCCAGCCCATCCTTCTTCCAAACTGCAACCAGAGTGAACTTTCTAAAAGAAAAGTCTGGCAATACTCACTCCCCTGCTTAAAAATATGCAGTGATTCCCATTTGCCCTCAGAATGAAGTCAGAGGACTTACAAGGTCCTGGTCTGAACCTATTTCTCTGGCCTCACGTCTTGCTTCACACTGTCTTGTATTTCATGCTCTAATAATACTGAATCACTTATAATTCTCTTAGTCCAGCCATGTGTTTCATGCCTCTGAGCTTTGCACATGCTGTGTCTTCTGCCTGGAATGCCCTTCGCCACCGCACCTGCCCTTCCTCCCTCCCTCACCTGGCTTAGCTCTTTCTTCTGCCAGACTCACTCAGGAACCTTTTCTGACTACCCTCCAACACCTTTGTACAACAGAGCTGAATCCTCCCCCCCCACTTCACCCCATGTTTCTACAGCATGGTGCACATTATCTCAAATGATCTGTGCATTTCTCTCTCTCTCCCTCCCAGCCAGAGTCTATGCCTTATTTATTCATCTTTGTAATCCCAGTGCCTGGCATTCAACAGGTGCTTAATAATAGCTTGTTACACCTGACAGTACTCTGGGCTTCTTGGTACCTCCAAATGCCTGAATCGTACAGTGTGGATGGGATAAAGCGATGGCCAGGGTGACCCCCTTCCTGCCAGCTCCCTCGCCCTCATAGCAGCTGCCCCACCCGAACAGTCCCTTCCCTTGTCTCTGCCCACCTCACCCCGCCCCCTGGTGGCCTCTCTCCGGACAGTGGTCTGGACAGCGCTTCCTGTTTCCAAGTGGTGTCCCTCATGAAGTCTCTGGCCCAGGGGGGCCGTACTATCATCTGTACCATCCACCAGCCCAGTGCCAAGCTCTTTGAGATGCTTGACAAGGTGAGGGTCTCTAGGACTCAAAGGTGACCGGCCTGCGATAGGGAGAGGGAAGGGGTCAGTAGAGGTGTCGTGGGACCTGCCTGACCCGCTCGTGGTGTTTTCCTCGTCCTTCTCTTTCCGCCTCAGCTCTACATCCTGAGCCAGGGTCAGTGCATCTTCAAGGGCGTGGTCACCAACCTGATCCCCTATCTGAAGGGGCTCGGCCTGCACTGCCCCACCTACCACAACCCAGCTGACTTCAGTGAGTGGGGGCCTGTTGGTAGGGGCTGGGTTATGGTGGCGGGCCAAACCTGGGGGTTCAGATCATGCATTTGGGCCTCCCGGGGGCAGAGATCTCACTGTCGCCTGCCTTCCGCGCACACCCTAGGAAGGGCTGGCTTGCCCTTGGGAAGCAAGGATAGATCTTAGCTGAGCACACCCCTCTGTGTCCCCCAGTCATCGAGGTGGCCTCTGGCGAGTACGGAGACCTGAATCCCCTGCTGTTCAGGGCTGTGCAGAATGGGCTCTGTGCCATGGCAGAGAAGAAGAGCAGCCCTGAGAAGAATGAGGTCCCTGCCCCCTGTCCCCCTTGCCCTCCGGTGAGTAGGGGTGGAGAGGGCAGAGTGCAGAGTGGGGGAGGAGAGAGAGGACCTTGGACATGGCCCTGCCAAAGAGGACATGCCCCAGAGGCATCACAACCACTGGGTACTTAGAAAGAACCCAGGACTTGGAATAGACCTGCTATTAGCTGTGTGACTTTGGGCACATTACTTAACCCCTCTGAGCTTCGACTTTCTCATTCATTTATTTGTTCAACAAATTCTTACTGAGCATCTGTAGCACGTTGTCCTTAGTGCCACCTGGTAAGCAAGACTGAAGCTGTCTCTGGCCTCGTGACCAGTGTGGTTTACTATCATCACTAACTTGGAGGTGATGATACTCATTTCACAGGGTTATTGGGAGGACTGATTAGATCATCACACAAAGCTCTTCGCCCCGTAGCTGGTACAGTTGGTGTTCATTCCATGCCAGCTCTTTTCCTTAAATGAGATACTATAACCCTGGAAGACTGGGAGGGTTATTGTTGCTGTTGTCATCATTATTATCATTGTTAATAATATTGTGAAACTGGTGGCATAAAGGTATTATACCCTTAGGGTAAATGTTTCCAATGGATTAAAGAGCAGTGACTGGGGAATTCCCTGGTGGTCCAGTGGTTAGGACTCTGTGATTTCACTGCTGAGGGTGTGGGTTCGATCCCTGGTCGGCCAGTAAGCTGCGCAGTGCGGCCAAAAAAATAAATAAATGAATAAAATAAATAAAGAGAAGTGACTGATCTATTAGTAGCCCCCATGGGTGTCCTTAACTCCTTTCTATCTCCTCCCTCCCAAGTTTTTTCTCCCTCTTTGTGTCTCTCTCTGAGTCCCACTCTGATTCACACCGCTAAGGCCAGCTTCCAGGTACCCAACTCAATGGTGGAGAATTCTGGAGGACCCTTGCTCCAGGGACGGGCTCAGGGGTTTTCCCACCAGCTGAGCTGGGTGCGTGGTGGGGGGTAGGGTAGGCTCACCTGATCCAGTTTCCTCTCTCCAGGAAGTGGATCCCATTGAAAGCCACACATTTGCCACCAGCACCCTCACACAGTTCTGCATCCTCTTCAAGAGGACCTTCTTGTCCATCCTCAGGGACACGGTGAGACATCAAGTTGGGGGAGGGGAGGCTGGCATAAGCCTGGCCTTGTGGGGTGTAGGATCCCAGCAGCTGGGATGGTGATGGGGCCCCTCCCCCAACAGCTCCCCCTAATGCCCCCGTGGGTCTCTGTGCTTGTGAGGGCACACCCACATTCCTACCCAAGTGTGACCTGCCCATCCCTAGCCTGTGATCCGTCCCCACTCCTCGTCATCACCCCTCACACAGGTCCTGACCCACCTGCGGTTTATGTCCCATGTGGTGATCGGCGTGCTTATTGGTCTCCTCTACCTGCACATCGGTGACGATGCCAGCAAGGTCTTCAACAACACGGGCTGCCTCTTCTTCTCCATGCTCTTCCTCATGTTTGCCGCCCTGATGCCAACTGTGCTCACCTGTGAGCCGAGCTGCCCTGGGCGTGGGATGGGAGTGGGAGGCACGGGGTAAGGCCAGGGTGCTGGACAGCTGTTCCTAATCGGCCTGTGTCCTCAGTCCCCTTAGAGATGGCCGTCTTCATGAGGGAGCATCTCAACTACTGGTACAGCCTCAAAGCGTATTACCTGGCCAAGACCATGGCCGATGTGCCCTTCCAGGTGAGCCTCTTCCTCCCCCGCCACTGCCTCCCTCCTGTCTTGCTCCTTCCATCCTTGCTTGCTTGCCTCCCTTAACCTTGTTACCTGCCATCCTTTCCTTGACTTCTTCTCACTTAGCAACAGGTGGTGAGCACCTACCATGCACCAGGCTCCATGCCAGGCACTAGGGATATAGCAACAAACATGATGGAAGTAGTCCTGACCTTGTGGAACTTATGTTCCGGTGAGAATAAGAGAGGACAAACAGAAAATGATGAAAATAACAGCCCTACAAATGACTCTGTGAATCTTATTCGAGGCAGTAGAGAATAGCGTGGGCTCTGGAGCCGTACTGCTCCTCGTTAGCTGTGAGACTTTGGGCAAGTCACCTAATCACTCTTTGCTTTAGTGTCTCATCTATAAAATGGAATGATGATAGTATCTACCTCGCGATTGTTTATGAGAAGGAAATGAGTTAATACATGTAAAGTACTTCCACTGCCCTGTACCAAGCACCAGGGCCACCAATAATCCGTAGGGCACCTTTAAGCAAGTTAGAAAACGTGTCCCTTCCTCAGGGTGGAGGCTGCACTGTGCTAGGGTGAGAAGAGCTCAGCTGGGGCTCCACCTCTGGTTGCCTCTTGGTTGGGCGCCTTGTGCAGGGAAGAACTTGCCCTACTGTACGTGGTAGGCTCGGTCCCTGTCCTCCAGGAGTTGATGGCATCCAGGGGAACAAAACCCTCTCATATATACAGTTAATTAATTAACAATATAAGGAATATGCTGGTCCAGATGGGAAGGACCTTCAGAGAAGTCACCGTGCCTGAACGGGTCCGAGCGGGCCTGATGGAAGAGGTGAGACTGGAGGATGAATGAGGTTCTTAGAGCCGGGGTGGAAGGGGATGTGTCAAGTTCATGCGACTGCATGAACAGGAGTGCAGAGGCAGGAGCAGGCACGGATGCTCTAGCAATTGCTGTCCTAGAGGTTCTGCCTGGGTGGAGTGGAGGGTCTTGGCCTCTGCCCAGCCCTGTGCCCACTCCCCAGGTGGTGTGCCCCGTGGTGTACTGCAGCATCGTGTACTGGATGACGGGCCAGCCAGCTGAGACCAGCCGCTTCCTGCTCTTCTCAGCCCTGGCCACTGCCACGGCCTTGGTGGCCCAGTCTTTGGGGCTGCTGATCGGAGCTGCCTCCAACTCCCTACAGGTGAGGGGCTGGTAGGTGGCGACCCCCAAGAGGGGGGACGGAGTCTGGTGGAAGGAATCAGGGGCTGGCCTAAGGAATGGGATGGATCTATGGGAAACCTGGGGGCCACCCCAGTCCTGGGTCTGTCCTGATCACCCCTGTGATGGCCCGGTCGCCTTCCCTCCCCTCCAGGTGGCCACATTTGTGGGCCCAGTTACCGCCATCCCTGTCCTCTTGTTCTCCGGTTTCTTTGTCAGCTTCAAAACCATCCCCACTTACCTGCAATGGAGCTCCTACCTCTCCTATGTCAGGTCAGTGCCCCTTCCTCACCATCTGCCCCTGCCCCTCCCTGTAGGAGGCCAGGCCCCAAGCGTGAGAGATTGCACCTGGGCTCTAGCAGTTTGCCCAGGGAGCAGGGTCCCTGTGCTCTGTGTCCCGCTCTGATGCCCTTGCTTGCCTAGGTATGGCTTTGAGGGTGTGATTCTGACCATCTATGGCATGGAGCGAGGAGACCTGACCTGCTTGGAGGAACGCTGCCCTTTCCAGGAACCACAGAGCATCCTCCGAGCGCTGGATGTGGAGGATGCCAAGCTCTACATGGACTTCCTGGTCTTGGGCATCTTCTTTCTGGCCCTGCGGCTGCTGGCATACCTTGTGCTCCGTTACCGGGTCAAGTCAGAGAGATAGAGCTTTGCCCTGGCCTGCGCCCCAGCCCCTGCAGCAGGAAGCCCCCGGCCCCGGCCCTTTGGGACTGTTTTAACCTTGTAGACTTGGGCCCTGGCTGCTGGTGCAGCCGTCCTCCCCTCTCTCAGATCCTCCACAGGCTGGCCGTTGGACTGCGCTCCCAGCCGTGGCCCTGGGGCTGGGGGTGCCAGGCCTCCCCGCCACGCCCAGGAGTCTTCCCAAGTTGATGCGGTCTGTAGGTCTGTAGCTTCCTCCCTCCTCTTTCCAACATCTGCATGCAAAGACCACGGGGAGGCTGCCACCCGCCTTCTGCCCCCACAACTCCCCTCCTCTGTTGTCTGTCTGGGAGCCCCAGGCTCTCCAGGCCCCCTGACAACTGACCAAAGTGGCCCCCCCGGGGGTCCCCACCACACAAGTGTTTGTAAACTGGGCTGTTATAAGGTTGGTGTTCCAGGGCTGGGCCCTGGTGGGGTCCCCTGGATGTCCCATTTGGACGTTGGAATGGAGCAGGGATGGACTCTGGAAGTCTCTTCCTCCTCCTCACCTCTCCCTGCCCCTAGACCCTGGCTGATTTGGACAATCTGTTGGGACAGAAGCTGGGTTTTCTGTCTGGATCATCCCTCCCAGTCCTGGGGATTGGAGAGGCCTGGCGCCATGGGCTGTCCCCTGGACTCCACCCCGTCACCTCTGGTGGGGGCTGGGCCTGTGGCACCTCTGCAATAATGTCTGTGTTTCTCTCCCATCTGCCACTGGAACTGGAGAATGCACTTCATTCTCAGGGGTGAGTGGGAGAAGACCCAAGCCTCCTTTCTCGCTGCTCGCGTGGTCCCGCAATGCTCCCTCACCTCTCCTGAGTTACAGGCACATATATGCGAACAGGCAATCTCGGCCCTACACACACTCGCTGTCCCGCTGTGGCTCACAGGAAGAGTGATGGTGGTGGTGACGGTGGGTGCTGTGGGAAGGGCTGTGTCAACCTCCTCCCGGGAATTCCGCTTTGATTCTAAGGATGAGGCTGGTGCTGCCCGGGGCGTCTCCAGGATCTGCAGGTGTCTACCCACCAGTCTTCCCTCCCTCCCTCCGTCCCAAGCCAGGGGTGGCACAGGGCACCAGCTCCCTGGAGTTCAGGAGCCCACACAAGCACAAGCATGAGCATAAGATGGACTTGGCCGCTGCCACCCCATGGCTCTTCTTTTGTGTGTCAGGCTGGCGGTCTCACTCCCCCTCTCCTTCCATGGCCACTTGCTGCTCATTCAAACTCTTGTCCGCGTCTCTCCACCTGCTTTCTATCAGCCAAGGTGGGCCCTGGGCACCAGAGCAGCATGCCCACGGCACCAGAGCGACAGACACACCTAGAACATGTCTGGCTTTCCTGGGGGTGCGGGTCCAGGCTCATTCTTCTCCTGATTTCACCTTCCTCTAGGGCTCTTGTCCCCCCTTTGTCCTGTACACACACCTCTCTACCTTCCTTGCCCTGCCACGGATTCTCCCCATCACACAGAGATGCCAGGTGTATTTGTGGGAGTTCACCCATTATTAATAAAACCTATATTTATACAGTATGCAGTGTGTAAATGTGTGTGGGTCTGGCACCTGGTACCATGGGCTGTGAGAGCTCTTGGCAAGAAGTCTATGAGCTTCAGGGAGGCTGTGGCAGGGGATGGGAAGTCAAGCTGGTGAATGTGTATCTTATGGGATATTTGTATCAAGCTTCACGTCTTACAGGTGCTTATGTTCATTATCTCAAGGGAGCGTCAGGTCAACCCTGCATTATCTCTCACGACAATCCATTTTGCAGATGAGCGAACTGAGACTTGGATTAAGTAACTTGCCCAAGGACCCTTAGCTAATGGAAGTGGGAACCAGCTCTGACAACCAGGTCTTCTGCCTCTGGACTCCTCATCCTTGGCCTTGGCCCATGATGCTTGTTACTGGTGGATCTGCAAGCTGCGTGCAGGGGCTCTGTGTCTGCGGCATAGGTGCATTCTTGCCTGAGTGATATGTGACTCTCTTTTCAGAACTCACTGAGCCCTGGTTCCCCAGTTGTGCCTATGGGGGAGTGGGGAGGTTAGGGGCTGTGAAGGCAGTGAGAAGCAGAAAGCCCCAGGGACCTAAGCCCCAGAATGAGAGTGGCAGGAACCCCACTGGGCTCAGCACAACTCTCCTCATTTCTTCCTTGCTTCTTTCCTACCGAGCCACACTCCCATGGCCAAACCATCAACCACCAGGACTACAAATGGCTCTGGTAGCCTGAGATTTGGAGTAGGCAATTGTCCAGAAGGTCTTGAGGGCTGGTGGCAGGATGACCCAAGAAGCAGTACCTTGTCTCTCCCTCTTCCCTCCTGATCCTGAGCTTGGGGACTAAAGGAAGGGGCTGCCATCAGTCCTGCCAGCTGCCTGGGATACCCTACTTGTGCTATGCCCTGGGCTAGGGTAGGCCCCAATCTATGACTGGATGGGTGCTTGCCTGGAGATGGACTAACTTTGTTTCTTATGGGGGTGGGAGCGGGGGGCGGGAAGTGGGGCATGGGAATGGGAAGTGGGTCCCAACTGAGTCCTAGCTCCTGGAATTCTAGCTAGCTTGAGGGGGCACTCTGGGTGCCACCTTCTCCCTGGAATGATACCAATACGTGGCTCCTAAAAGTCAGAGGGCACAAAATTCTGCCACTATATAGTCTTTCTTAAGATTCTTCATTTTTACTCTTTCTCTTTTAAGATGAAATTTAAAATACTCCCCAAAGAGTAAAATTTATAAGTTCACACATCCGTAAGTTCCCCTTGGAGCTAAAGGAAATGAACAGACATTCCAGAGCCATCAAGGGCCATTCAGGCACCGAGAACATTCGTAGAGTGGCTCACAGAGAACATTCGTAGAGTGGCTCACATATTGGGGAAGAAAGCTCTTTTGATTCTTGGAGCAACCCCATGAGGCTACTAGGATGAGTATGATCATTTCCTCCTTTTACAGAGAAGGAAACCAAGGCTTGGAGAAGCGACTTGAGGGAGCTCTCAAGATGCTGTGCTCTTTGCCCCGGAGAACCACCTGCGATTTCTCCCCCCACCGGTCTCAGTAACCTGCAGAGGGGGGGCATCCAAGCATGTTTTGAAATGGGCCCACTCTCCCTGAATGCCGAACTTCCTGGACCCAGAGATCATTTCCTTCAACGCAGCTGCCTTCTGTGACAGGGTCTGTGCAAGGTGCTGGAGGGCAGAGATGACCAAAGCACTTCTCTGTGCTGTGGCTCTATAGCACCTGCTGCCCCATCCTGAGGTCCGACGACAGAGCACATGCCCACAGTGTGACTCACAGTACTTCTGTCTGCAAGAGGCCAGTCAAATTATATGTTATTAATAAAACCTACATGGCTGTCGTGCCTGCTGAGGGGTGGGGGAGGGGAATGTCTTGCTCTGAGCTGTGTCCAGTAACGCAGCCAGGGGCCTGTCAGTCTCACGTGGCTAGGTAAGTGGAGTGAAGCTAGAGGAGTCCTCCAGGCCTGAAATGTCACCCCTAAGATCACATTCACAGCGTTACTCTACCTCCTCTCCCCGCACCCCATCCTACTCCTCGTTCAGATCTTTGTTAAAATCAAATGTGCTCTTTTCCGTGCTGCCTGGAATGCCCTTCTCTTCTCTGGCTTTTTAAAATTTTTTATTTATTTATTTTTGCGGTACGCGGGCCTCTCACTGTTGTGGCCTCTCCCGTTGCGGAGCACAGGCTCCGGACGCGCAGGCTCAGTGGCCATGGCTCACGGGCCCAGCCGCTCCGCGGCATGTGGGATCCTCCCGGACCGGGGCACGAACCCGTGTCCCCTGCATCTCAACCACTGCGTCACCAGGGAAGCCCTATTTTTATTTTTTAATTGAAGTATAGTTGATTTACGATGTTTCAGGTGTACAGCAGAGCGATTCAGTTATACATGTATATATATATATATATATATACACACATATATATTCTTTTTCAGATTCTTTTCCATTATAGGTTATTACAAGATATTGAATATAGTTCCCTGTGCTATTAGTTGTTTATCTAATTTATATGTAGTAGTGTATATCTGTTAATGCCAAATTCCAAACATATCCTTTTTGGTAACCATAAGTTTGTTTTCTATGTCTATGATTCTATTTCTGTTTTGTAAATAAGTTAATTGGTATCATTTTTTTAGATTCCACATATAAGTAATACCATATGCTATTTGTCTTTCTCTGTCTGACTTACTTCACTTAGTATGATAATCTCTAGGTCCATCCATGTTGCTGCAAATGGCATTATTTCATTCTTTTTTATGACTGAGTACCAGCTTATTATTTTTTTAATGTTCATTTATTTATTTGTTTTTGGCTGCGTCAGGTCTTCGTTGCTGCACATGGGCTTCCCTCTAGTGGAGCAGGGGGTCCAGAGTGCGCGGACTCTGTAGTTGCAGCACGTGGGCTTAGTTGCCCCGCAGCATGTGGGATCTTATTTCCCTGACCAGGGATCGAACCCACGTCCCCTGCATTGGAAGGCGGATTCTCAACCACTGGACCACCAGGGAAGTCCCCCAGCTTATTTTTTAAGATCTAGTTAAAATGTCACCTCCTGTGCCAGAGGCAGTTCGTAACTTCCTCTCCCAGGCTTTCCTAAGGCTTCCATCTCCCTCTGAAGTACCATCATTTGGGCCCCCTGGAGGGGAGCTGCTATGGTCTGGTCCCTGTTCACCTTGTTCTGGTTGCTCGATACCAGCCCAGTACCACGTGTTCAGTGAAAAAACAGATATTTACATGTATAAGTGAAATATCCCCACAGTCCTCAGTCTGGACGGAGGGTAGAGATCATAAAGCCCTCTTCTCAGCCCTGCCCAAGGCTCCTCTCTACCAGTTCCCGACTGCACACCTCCGTTCAGTACAGCCTGTGTTTGCATGTGGAGGCATGCCCTGGCTGTGGGTGGTGGGAGGCTCCTCCATCGGTTACGTGGGCCCTGGGTGTGCCCGGTATGGAAGCACAGGGATGAGGCTGGGGTCTTTGAGGACCAGGAAGCCCTAGGGCCAGGCTATGGTTGGGTGCCAGACAAGAGGAGCAGGTTGAGGTGGGAGCTGTCCCTCAGCCCCATTCTTCTGCCTGCCTTGACCCAAATGACCAGAAGCCACACACAGAGGTGTGGGGTCTGAAGAGAGCCAGGTACAGAGGGAGGACCCAAGAAGACCTTGACTCAGATCTCTGTTAGGAGGCAGGCTGAAGCGGTGAAGAGGCACAGAGGGAAGAATGCCCGGGGGATGGAGGATGGGGGATGGGGGATGGGGGTCGCCTCGGGAAGGTCCAGGGGTGAGGTAGGAAGACCCAGGCCCCGGATTCTTGTTCTTCCCCTTCCTAGTGGGGTCAACCTGCGCAAGTCATTTCACACTTCTGAGCTGCAGTTCCTGCATCTGTAAAATGGGCATAACAAGAAGCCCTGCCTGGGTGAGTAATGGGATGGAATTGGCGCTCAGTGACCTGTAGAGGGCAGTCCCCGAGGCAGGGCCCGCCTGGATGGAGGGCTGTACCACTGAGGGGGCGGGGAGGAGAGACAGATGGCGAAGAAGTACCCGCCTCGGGCCTGCTCTCCAGGACACTAGCCCCTCTCGCCATCTCCCTCCTCCCAGGACCCGGCGGCCCGGAGCGCCTGGGCTCGTGCTCGCGCTTGCCCGCTGCCGGGCCGGATGCCAGGGCTGGCAGGGCTCCGCGCAGGCGGGCGGGGCGTGCAGGAAGCGCCGCGCGCGCCGGGGCCTCTGGGAGCAAGCGGGAGACTCTGGCGGCGACCGGCTCCCGGGCCTGGGCAGCGGCGGTAAAGGTCTAAGTAGCAGGGGCGGTGCGGTGCTGGGCTAGTGCCACTAGGAGCTGGAGGCTGGGGACGCGTGGGGCGCAGCCGGTGCCCTGAGAGGTGGGCGTTCAGGCGGGCTTTACTCTTGGGCTCTGAAACCAACTAGAACTAGGAAAGCTAGGACCCAGTTTAAGAGGAGGAGCTCTGGACCTGTGCGAGCACAGACCCCGTACCTTTCCTGCTGTGCCCTCTCCTTTTCTCACTGCCCTGGAGACCAGCGGTGATCTTCCGACAATTGGCCTCATGCCCCCATCCCCACCGCCAGTCCCATCTTGAGTCAGAGGCCCTGCAACCGATTTTATCCCACTGAGCTAGTTTCCCCAAGCTTTTCCAGCCTTCCAGGGCCGTCTCTTAACCCTTCTATACTCCCCGCCCCCGACCCCCGGGACTCCTGGTCTGAGCCGCAGGCTGCGCCTCCATTGGTTGGCCCTGCTGGCAATAGGGCCGAATGCACCCAATTCTCCCTAAGTGTGCTCTGCCCTTAAGGAGTCACATCTCAGTGGAGACCAGGTGCCAGATAGCTGTATGCTTCATTTAAGGGAGCTCAGAGGGATCAGGAAAGACTTCCCAGGAGAGAGGACTTTTGACCAGGTTCTGAAAAGATTGGGTAGGATTCTGACATGGGAGAAAGGTCATTCCAAGCTGATGAAAGAGTATGAACAAAGTTAGGAAAGTGGGAGCAAGAATTCAGTAAGCCTGGCCGGTGAGGTACGGGTCAGGGGGAAACTCAGGAAAATAGCTGGTGTGGGCCAGGTGTTTGGACGCTACATAACCTAGGATTTTAGGGAGGCGATTGGTGTATGGGATCAGGGATGGGAATGGAATGAGACTGAAGGCAGAGGCCACTAAGGAGGAGGAGGGTCTAAATTAGCACAGGGTGGTAGGGATTATGCTATAGGAACAGGCTGGCAAAGTACTGGGATGAGGAACTGGCAGGGCTGTTTCCACTGTGTGAAGGCGGGGGGGGGGGGGGGGGGGGAGGATTTGAAGACGAGGGGGGGGGGGGGGAAGGATTTGAAGACAAAGAGGTCAGATTTCGAGTAGAAATCATGTGATTGGGAAGATTTGCAGTAAAGTAACTGGAAGGGGAGGAGGGATGCTGAGTTCAGTTCTGCGAGCGTGCGGCTTGAAGCATTGGCAGGATGTCCATATGGAGATATCAAATAGGAAGTCATTCATTCATTTATCTATAATTTATGCCAGCCTCAAAGGCAGGTTACGTAAAAGTCACAGAGAAGATAAAATGATCAAACCATTAAAACTCAGCTAAAAGGACCTGATAGCTAGGGAAAAACTTCAGAGGAGAATGGATGATTGTTACTGGAAAACGTTGGCTCAGAAAAGCCACTGAAAAGGAACACAGGACTCATAGGAGCGTGCTGGCAGCCAAGCAAAAAAAAGGACACCTAAATAAAACAGTTCACTAGGCTGGAATTCAGGAGAAAGGTGATCGTGAAGCCTCAGGGGAGAACCAGTGGGTGGTAGGATCACTCAGGTGGGGAATGTAGAGGAGAGAGGTCTGAAAGCCAGGCCAGGGCCTTGGCGATGCTGGCATTTAAGGAAAGGCTGATGTTCTCCTGAGGAGGAAGGGCCTCCCTTGGCCTGCATGAGAGGTGGGGTGGGAAAGTGGGGGTGCGTGGGGTCCATTCACACCATTCTTCCTGCAGCGGAACAGGATAGAAGGTGGTGCGCTCGGTCCCCCAGGCCCTGACCTTCTCTCCTGCCATGAGGTGGGGCTGCCATTTGCCTAGGGCCTCTTGGGGCCCTGGTCTGGGAAGAGTACTCCAGCCAGCAGGTGAGCAGGAAGCAGGGGTTTCTGTTGCCACTTCTCCCTTTCTAGAGTCCAGAGGGCACCTCCAAGAGAGAAGGGATCCAGACACCAGGCATGCTAGTCCCAGCTCTGTGATTTACTAGCTGTTGACCTTGGACAAGTCACCGTACCTCCCTGAGCTTCCTTTTTCCCATCCTAAACTAAGGGAGTCAGACTAGATGATCTTTGAGTGTCCCTGTAGCTACATAAGTCCAGGAACACTTGTCTGATTTCATTTTGCATTCAATGAGTATTTATTGAGTGCCTGCTATGTGCCAGACCCCATGCTAAGTCCTAAGTAGGTACTTGTGAACCCAAACAGATGTGATCCCTGCTCTCATGGAGGAATGGGGGTGAGTGTGTGAATGAATGTTAATCAAATAATTACATGATGAAATATAAAATTTCATAATGACTGCTACAAGGGGGCAGTACATGAGGCTATGAGAGCAAATGATGGGGCTTTGATGTAGATGTGGGGTCTGTGCATTGCTGAGCTAATGTGGGTGAATTCTGGATGCTGTTGCTTCCTTCTGCTTTCTCTCTGTAGATGAACGTATCCCCTTCCTGATCCACTGGAGCTGGCCCCTTAAAGGGGAGCGCCCCCTTGGGCCCCCTAGGTGAGACCTCAGTGTGACCTTGGGACACATCTGGGCACAGCAGAGTAGCCTGCGAAGGGTCAGGACTTGGAGAGAGCTTGATCTCCTGGGGAGAGTTGGTTTTCCGGGGCTGGAGAGGGTACAGACTCAGCTACCAGGCCTAAGGGGAAGTTAGCTTATGTCATCCACAGTACAAGTCACAGTGGTCAGCCAGAGGGAGGACCGGTGGGAAGTGGGTGGAGTCTGGCAGTGGTCAGTCTGAGTTCCAGGCAGGCAGTCAGCAGTGGGGGACTGGAGGGGTAGGGGCAAGACCTCAGGCCCTGGGAAGGGTATGAGAGTCAGATGAGGCTCTGGACTTGGGTGTCCAGAGGCAGGCCTGGATCTCAGGAAGCCAGCAGTTCATCAGTCCAGGCAGGCCTGGACTCTGAGCCTATGCAGAGCCTGAGCCCAGTAGCCAAGCCCCAGCTCATCCCTTTTCCTTGCTCACAGGGCCTTTATACGCCATCACGGAAGCTCAGCGGGCAGTGGTCCCCCATCAGGGAGGCACGGACAGTTGTTCCAGGGCATCGCTGCAGCTGGTAAAGAGACTGGCTCCTCAGTCAGCCTGAGGAGAGGGGCTGCTGGGCTCCCAGTGTGGGGGTGGGTTCAGGGAGTGTGGGGAAGAAGGGCTTGGAGAGAGAAACAAGCAGGAAGGAGGTATAGAGGATCCATTACAATCAGCCATTAGTGGACCCACTCTCCCTGGCCCCATTATCCATCTGTCCATGTATCCCTTCCTGCAACATTCATGCAGTGCGCACTTACGATGTACAAAGCACTGGGAGGGATATAACATCCCTACCTTCAACACACTGCCTCTAGCGGTCAGGTGAAGATCACACGTGGATAATCATACAGCCAGTCAGCCCAGACTCACCCTCTCTCGTTCCATGGCTTCCCACTTTCTGCCACAGGGGTCCAAACTTTCTGGACAGTCTGAGGGAGTCCTGTGTGTCCAGCACCACTGTGGGTCCTGGCATCTCCTGGTGTTGTGTCTTGACTCCGCAGCCTGACCCTACCACCTCCTTAAGCTCCTGCATTTCTCAGCCCCTCTCCCTGACAAATTCCCTTTGCCTTCCCATCCAGAAGCTATCCAGCGGCACCGCCAGAACCTGGCCGAGTGGTTCAGCCGGCTGCCCAGGGAAGAGCGCCAGTTTGGCCCAACCTTTGCACTAGACACGGTCCACGTAGACCCTGTGATCCGCGAGAGCACCCCTGATGAGCTGCTTCGCCCACTGGCTGAGCTGGCCCTGGAGCATCAGCCACCCTCTGCTGGGCTCCCCCCACTGGCCCTGTCTCAGCTCTTTGACCCAGATGCCTGTGGGCGCCGCGTGCAGACGGTGGTGCTCTACGGGACAGTGGGCACAGGCAAGAGCACGCTGGTGCGCAAGATGGTCCTGGACTGGTGTTACGGGCAGCTGCCAGCCTTCGAGCTGCTGATCCCCTTCTCCTGCGAGGACCTGTCATCCCTGGGCCCTGCGCCGGCCTCCTTGTGCCAGCTTGTGGCCCAGCGCTACACACCCCTGAAGGAGATTCTGCCTCTGATGGCCACTGCTGGTTCCTGCCTGCTCTTTGTGCTCCACGGCTTGGAGCACCTCAACCTTGATTTCCGGTTGGCAGGCACAGGGCTTTGCAGTGACCCGGAGGAGTCAGAGGCGCCAGCTGCCATCATCGTCAACCTGCTACGCAAATACATGTTGCCCGAGGTGAGTGCACCCTGCTCTGCCTCCACTGTCCCCAGTTTGCCCCCTCAGGATTTTCGTGTCCTGAGTCCGCATGCTTAATGGGTAGGAACGTAGGCTCTGGGTTAGTTCAAATCCTGCCCCTCCACTTCCAAGCCGTGGGACTGAGCAAGTCAGTAACTTCTCCAGACTTCTGTTTCCTTCTCTCCTTGAGTTGTACTGAACAAATGAGATACTGCCTATGAAGTGCTTAGCACAGCGCCCTGGATCATAGTGGGTGCTCAGTAAGTGTGAGTTATAACTACTGTGGTCGTCATTATCTTCATCCTTGAACACTCAAGTCTTCAGGGACTCCCTGGCAAGTGAGGCAATCAGGACACAAGGGTCTTTTTTTTTTTTTTTTTATAAATTTGTTTATCTTATTTATTTTTGGCCGCGTTGGGTCTTCGTTGCTGTGCATGGGTTTCTCAAGTTGCGGTGAGTGGGGGCTACTCTTCGTTGCGGTGCGCGGGCTTCTCATTGTCGTGGCTTCTCTTGTTACAGAGAATGGGCTCTAGGCGCACGGGCTTCAGTAGTTGCGGCACGTGGGCTCAGTAGTTGTGGATCGCGGGCTCTAGAGCGCAGGCCCTGTAGTTGTGACTCACGGGCTTACTTCTTCCACAGCATGTGGGATCTTCCCGGACCAGGGCTCGAACCCGTGTCCCCTGCATTGGCAGGCGGATTCTTAACCACTGCGCCACCAGGGAAGCCCACAAGGGTCTTTCTTAACTCTCAACCATGCTCTTCCCAGGCCAGCATTCTGGTGACCACCCGGCCCTCTGCCATTGGTCGCATCCCCAGCAAGTATGTGGGCCGCTATGGCGAGATCTGTGGCTTCTCCGATACCAACCTACAGAAGCTCTACTTCCAGCTCCGCTTCAAACAGCCAGACTGCGGGCACGGAGCTGGGGGGTTCTCAGCCACGCCGGCTCAGCGTGACCACCTGGTGCAGATGCTCTCCCGGAACCTGGAGGGGCACCACCAGATCGCCACTGCCTGCTTCCTGCCCTCCTATTGCTGGCTTGTCTGTGCCACCCTGCACTTCCTGCACGCTCCCACACCAGCTGGCCAGACCCTCACGAGCATCTACACCAGCTTCCTGCATCTAAACTTCAGTGGGGAGATGCTGGACAGCACTGACCCCTCCAAGTTGTCCCTGATGGCCTATGCAGCCCGAACCATGGGCAAGTTGGCCTACGAGGGGGTGTCCTCCCGCAAGACGTACTTCTCTGAAGAGGATGTCCGTGGCTGCCTGGAAGCTGGCATCCAGACGGAAGAGGAGTTTCAGCTGCTGCATGTGTTCCGCCGGGATGCCCTGAGGTTTTTTCTGGCCCCGTGCGTTGAGCCAGGGCACCTGGGTACCTTCGTGTTCACTGTGCCCGCCATGCAGGAATACCTGGCTGCCCTCTACATTGTGCTGGGTTTGCGGAAGACGACTCTGCAGCGAGTGGGCAAGGAAGTGGCCGAGCTCGTGGGCCGTGTTGGGGAGGATGTCAGCCTGGTCCTGGGCATCATGGCCAAGCTGCTGCCCCTGCGGGCCCTGCCCCTGCTATTCAACCTGCTCAAGGTAACAGCCCTAGGATCCCAGGCTGCCAGCCCCCATCCTCCTCGTTCACTCTTGCTCCTGCCCAGAAGGTAACTGCTTCTTCCTGCATGACCGTGAATCCTCTTCTTGGCTCTGTTTCAGATTTGGGCAATCTGGCTTTTAGTGGGAATGGGTCATAAGGAAGGGGGAGAGAGAAGCCGCAGGCTGGGGAAGGCTTGGAGGGGAATCTAAGGGTGCAGGGACTTTCATAACAATCCCATAACTCTAATGATAGGTTTTTGTTTGTTTTTTGCCTCTCTCCTCCTAGTCTTTGTTGCTGGGCGGCAGGGGTCACTACTGTCCAGGGTCTGTCCTGTGTTTTGCAGGTCCAGAAACCCAATTGTATCTGTTCCTCAGAGGTGATTAGACTTTGGGAATGATGTCTCATCCTAACTTAATCACCAGAGGCAGGTTTATAAAGCAGATGCCATTTTATTCATTTATACCAGGAGGATAAATGGCATTGGTAATTGACTTAGGACAGTCCATCCTGGGTGCAGGTCTGCTCCAGAAACCAAATTACAGGCCTGAGGACTGTGCTGTGAGCAGGGCGGATGTACTAAGTTTTTGATGGGAAGAAGTAGCCACTCTCGGCTGATGTCTGCCGGGTGCCTTGTAAATGAAATATAATTATGATCCCTTTTTTTAAAAAAATTAATTAATTATTTATTTTTGGCTGCATTGGGTCTTTGCTGCTGCGCGTGGGCTTTTCTCTAGTTGCGGCGAAGGGGGTTACTCTTTGTTGTGGTGCTTGGACTGCTTGTTGCGCTGGCTTTTCTTGTTGTGGAGCACGGGCTCTAGGTACATGGGCTTCAGTTGTTGTGGCACGTGGGCTCAGTAGTTGTGGCTCTTGGGCTCTAGAGCGCAGGCTCAGTAGTTGTGGCGCACGGGCTTAGTTGCTCCACGGCATGTGGGATCTTCCCGGACCAGGGCTCGAACCCATGTCTCCTGCGTTGGCAGGCGGATTCTTAACCACTGCGCCACCAGGGAAGCACTATGATCCCTTTTATAGATGAGGAAACTGGAGCTCACAGAGGCTAAGTAACTTGACCAAGGTCACTCAGATAGTAAGGAGAATAACTGGGATCTGAGTGCAGGTTTTATGGTTCTGAATCCTGTGCTCTTTCCGCCAAACTTTATTGATGTACTATGGATATTTCTAGGAAGCTATGGCGCCTTGCTAGGTAACCCTGGTCCTCTTTAGAAATGTTTCAGTAATCGGTCTTGGGGAAGCAGAGCCCTGGTGAGCTGACAACATTTTAACAAGTTTTCCTTTTTATAGGCAGCAAAGCCTCAGGGTTAAAAACAGGGATTCTGTAATGCAGCTACCTGGTTCAGATCCAGGCTCTGCCACTTACTAGCTGTGTGACCTTGTACAAGTTACTTAACCTCTCTGTGCCCCAAGGTCCTTATCTGTTAAATGAATAATAATAGATAATAATAGAATCTATATCATTGGCCCAATATGAGGATTACATGTCTTCATCTGCAGGACCTGGCACACAGTAAGCGCTATTTAATTGTTTGTTAAACACAAAAACAGTCTCAGGCAGCCCATCCCTTCTTATACCATTGCCTCAGGCAGGGAGGTAATGGCCATTGCTGAGGCCACCCACCTCTTTGAGGATGTGCTTGCCTCATCTGGATTGCAGTGAGAGGCTGTGGTCTCCTGACAGGATTCAGAAAGCCACTCAGTTACTTAAGGGGACACCACACCCCTAAGCCCTCTCGGAGGGAGGGTTGCCTAGCAGAGGATGGGTCCCATCTGTTTCTTTATGAGCCTATTGATTCATTTTCCCAGAGTGACAGTTTTTGTGTCTCGTCTCCAGATGCTTGTTGGGGGAGGGGCACTATAACCTCCATGGTGGGAACCTCGCCTGTAAAAAGTGAAGAAAACACATGAGAGGAGGTGCCACAAAACAACCTGGTGGCTCTTGCCAGAGGGATGGACCTCTCCTTTCCTTTCAGAACCATTGCAAGGATGGCAGCTGATGTCGCCAACCTCCCAAACATTCAGCGCTTCAGCAAATGTTTGAGCGCCAGGCAATGTGTTAGATTCGGAGGAGAAAGCAACAGAACCCCAGGTTTCTGCCTTTTCTAATCATACAGTCTCAACATAAACATGTCAACATAACCATGTGATTAAAAATTCTGGGAAGTGCCTGGAAAACAAAGTTCCAGGTGCTATGGAAGTATGTAAGGGGGGAGGGGGGACCTGGTTTGGGGGGATAAGTAAAGCCTCTCTGCAGGAAGGGCTTTTAATCTGATCTCGGGAGGATTAGCCAGAACTGGGGGGGGGGGGGGGAACACTCCAGGAAGAGGGCACAGCTTTGAAGGAGGAACAATCTTGGCACTGTCAAAAAACAAAAAACAAAAAAGAGAGAGAGAGAGAAGCCGAGAGGACAGGAGCAGAGTGAGCGAGGGTGAGAGGCTGTCATGAAGGCGCCGTGGCTGACAGGGGCCTGTCAATGAAAAATTGATCAATAGTTCATCTGTTGCCAGAAGGGGACCCCTTCCAGGGCCTGAGAGCGAGCTGGTTTTTTTTTTTTTAAATAAATTTATTTATTTATTTAGGCTGCATTGGGTCTTTGTTGCTGTGCGCGGGCTTTCTGTAGTTGCAGTGAGCGGGGGCTACTCTTCATTGTGGTGTAGTGGGCTTCTCATTGCAGTGGCTTCTCTTGTTGCAGAGCACGGGCTCTAGGCGCGCGGGCTTCAGTAGTTGTGGCTCGCGGGCTCTAGAGCGCAGGCTCAGTAGTTGTGGTGCACGGGCTTAGTTGCTCCGCGGCATGTGGGATCTTCCCGGACCAGGGCTCGAACCCGTGTCCCCTGCATTGGCAGGTGGATTCTTAACCACTGCACCACCAGGGATGTCCCTGAGAGCAAGTGCTTGTGTAACACTCGGAAATCAATTGTCTGAGGAGACACACGTACTGACAAAGCAAAAGACTTTATTGGGAAGGGCCACCCAGGCAGACAGCAGTGGTGTAAGGGAACCCAGGAGAACTGCTCTGCCACGTGGCTTGTAGTCTCAGGTTTTATGGTAATGGGGTTACTTTCTGGGTTGTCTCTGGCCATTCGTCTTGCTTGGCCCCTATTTAGTCTGACTCAAGGTCCTTCCTGGTGGCACACGTGTCTCAGCCAAGATGGATTCCAGCACCAAGGATTCTGGGAGGTTGGTAGGACAATATTATGGGGCTGGCATCTCCTCCCTCTTTTTGGCCCCTCCTGAATTCTCTAGTTTTTGACAGCAGCACCATGTTCCTTATTGGGAACTCCTGTTGCGAGACAACTCATGCAAGTGATCATCATCGTGCCTGGCCAAGGACGGTGGTTTTAGTCAACGGTTCCCTAACACATCTAAGAAAGAAATGGAAATTTTAATTCAAGCCAATCTGAGGATTATAACCCAGGAGACAGTCTCTCAGAGAGTTTTGAGAACTATTCCAAAGACATAAAGAGGGAAGCCAACGTATTCAATATATGTGATTTTGGCAACGGGGGTATGTGTAATCAAACACACATCGCGGTAGAAAATTGAACCTAGTCACGAGGAACAGACATCTCAGTTAATGGTTTTAGTGCTTTTCTAAGTATGGAAAGATGCAAGAATCCGGGTTCGTAAAAATTTCTCCTGAAGTATCTAAGGACCAGTTCTGTCAGTTTTCCCAAAGCACAAAGTACCTTATCCTCATCTTCGCCCTGAATTCCTTTCAAGGTTATTGTAGCCAGTGACTGCAGTGGCTAATGACTTGACTTTGTAGAATTGGGTGGTGGGCAACATTCTTTATTTTACAATCCCTTCCCTTTCAGTCTTAGTTTCAACCAAGGTTTGGGAGGCATTTCGTGACCTATTTGTTCCACAGCACTAGGAATGCTCATTCCCAGGTCAGGCAAGGATTTCATCGATAGGTCACTCAATGTGCTATTAGGGGACTAGACCCTATTAACAGTAGCCTAAATCCTCTGGACCTCTTACTAGTCCGTTGTGATCCAAGGAACGGTTCCCTCTTGTTGTTTCTTCCCTTATCTAGAGTTACACTATTACGGTCATTCATCTTATAGAACTATATATTTGATCAATTGTTTCAAGTCACCTAATCATCGTTAGTTTTTTTGTGTGTGTGGTACGCGGGCCTCTCACTGTTGTGGCCTCTCCCGTTGTGGAGCACAGGCTCCGGACGCGCAGGCTCAGCGGCCATGGCTCACGGGCCCAGCCGCTCCGCGGCACGTGGGACCCTCCCGGACTGGGGCACGAACCCGTGTCCCCTGCATCGGCAGGCGGACTCTCAACCACTGCAGCACCAGGGAAGCCCCTCATCGTTAATTTTATCTGAGGCTCAGTCACACATTTGGTAATGCAAGAAACAGCAATCTTATAAAATAGGCAAATACAAGTAATATAGCTAGTAGTATTAATAGGATCATAAGTAAGTATTGAAGCTAAGATCTTCCACAAGGTGAGGCCCAGTATCTCCTCAGGTCTCTGAGCAGTCTGTTTTGCACCAATCTCTATCTTTAAGGAAAATGATATATTGGCATTGTACATAAAGTTCACCGAAGATGTCTGCACATACGAGGCGAGTGGTGGGTCCCTGTGACCCCTTACAGGATTGAGAAAGGAATGTTATCTTCTAAGGAGTTACATGGCTGGCGCCAGAAGGAGAAAAAGTGATCTTTATGATTGAGCGGGTATTTCTGCCCTTGGGGAGGTCTAGTTAAATGCATAGTGCAGATGCACACTGGAGGGGAGGGAGGAGGCCCAAATGGGCAGAGAAAAATTTCATGTTTAAATTTTTCTTGTCTTTCCTTAAAATATGAATTTTATTTCATGAGGCCAAATCGTGCAGGGTCTGAAGCAGTAGGAGCAGCATCCGTCATCGCTGCTGTGATGACGACAATGATGTTGAAGATCATTAAACCACCGGGCCCGGTACCAAGCTGAACGCATAATATATGCTAACTCCTTCCCACCACGCTTGGGCTTGAAAATGTACGGGGGGTTTGGGAAAAAGAAGGAATTTCCCAGTGTCTGGAGTACGTGAGACGAGTGTTGAGAGGTGACGCCGGAAAGGTCACATTGGGGCCAAATTACGCAAAGTTTTATATTCCACATGGGCAGTGGGGAGCCACGGAAGGTGCTGCAGCAGGGGGATTGGTATGATCAGACGAGTCGTGCTCAAGTTTAAGGGAGATCGCCAGGCTGGAGCAGTCAGGAAGACTGCACCTTAAGCTTAGGCCAGAAGGTTGAACAGCACGCAGTAGGCTGCAGCGCCCTCACCCTGCTTCCCTTCCAGGTGGTTCCACGTGTGTTCGGGCGTGTGGTAGGTAAGAGCCGCGAGGCAGTGGCCCAGGCCATGGTGCTGGAGATGTTCCGAGAGGAGGACTACTACAATGACGACGTCCTGGACCAGATGGGTGCCAGTATCCTGGGTGTGGAGGGCCCCCGGTGCCGCTCGGACGAGCCCACAGAGGATGAGGTCTTTGAGCTTTTCCCCATGTTCATGGGCGGGCTTCTCTCTGCCCATAACCGGGTAGTGCTGGCTCAGCTCGGCTGCCCCATCAAGACCCTGGATGCCCTGGAGAATGCCCAGGCCATCAAGAAGAAGCTGGGCAAGCTGGGCCGGCAGGTGCTGCCCCCCTCGGAGCTCCTTGACCACCTCTTCTTCCACTATGAGTTCCAGAATCAGCGCTTCTCCGCCGAGGTGCTCAGCTCCCTGCGCCAGCTCAGCCTGGCGGGCGTGCGCATGACACCCCTCAAGTGCATGGTGGTGGCAGCTGTACTGGGCAGTGGAAGGCATGCCCTGGACGAGGTGAACTTCGCCTCCTGCCAACTGGACCCTGCCGGGCTGTGCACGCTCAGGCCTGTCTTCCTGCGTGCCCGGAAGCTGGGGTGAGGCCCTGTCCTTGTGCACGGGTGGAAGAGAAGGTGCTTGGGAAAGCAAAGGGAGTGAGGAGGGACCAGGGGGTGGGGTGAGATCTGGTACGGGTGGATGTGACAAGAGCTACAGAAGGGGACACAGCTGTGGACTACAAGAGGCAGGATGGTGAGGGAGGGGCCCGGTGGGTGGGCAGGCTCCATGCCGAACTCCTTCCTTGGTTTCTCACCTCCTCTCTGCCCGCCTTCTGCTGCAGCTTGCAACTCAACAGCCTGGGCCCCGAGGCCTGCAGGGACCTCCGAGACTTGCTGCTGCATGACCAGTGCCAAGTTACCGCCCTGCGGTGAGTGCCCTGGGAGGGGGCTCCATCCTGCTGGCCAGCTAAGGTCAAGGGTGAGCTCCCCACCTCCCAACATGCCTGGAACAGGCGCACCCATGCTGTAGTAAAGAAGGCGGGAGTGTAGACCTTGACCTACTCCCCACCCCACGACGTCTAGTACAAGCAGCCAAGCAGGGGGAAAGATGCCACCAGCCATAAACTGGTGCTAAGAAAGCCTCTTGCGTGGCTAAAAGCAGCCTGGGGTGGGGGGTGGAATAACACCCAGGCTGGTTACCTGGTAACGACGCCACTGATTCCCTCCCAGGATTTTCCCTGTCTCCTCACAAGGATGACCCTGACGCTGGGCACTCAACAGATGCTCCCAAAGTGTTGACTGATTTACTAGCAACCCAGACGCTGGGTTCCTGATTTTGGGTTGGAGGAAGGGGAAGTGAATGAGGAGGGAGGGAGAAGGGGATGGGGAAACAGGAAGGGAGGATGAAGCAGGGGCTGGAAGGGGGGGAGAAAAGGAGCAAGAAGGAACATGGTAACGAGGAAGGGGAGAGGGAAGAGGGGAGTCTCAAAGGAGAATGGAAGGCGGGAGGAGGGGAGGGAGAAGCCGGCTTCCACCCCACCCTCCCTCCTCTACAGTGAGCCTCACCCCTGTTTCTCCATCCTCTTTTCCTGGGCCTGCATTTCTCTGCGTCCAGGCTGGTCTCTGCCCCAAGCGGTGCACTGTTTTGGCCCAAGTCCCAGTGCTTAGCACAGGGCATCTTCTAGGGGCCCTCATAACCTTGGGGTGCTTGTGGCCCTAGGCTGTCCAACAACCCGCTGACGGCGGCGGGCGTGGCCCTGCTGGTGGAGGGGCTGGCAGGAAACACCTCGCTGAAACACCTGTCTCTGCTGCACACGGGCCTTGGGGATGAGGGCCTGGAGCTGCTGGCTGCCCAGCTAGACCGTAACCAGCAGCTACAGGAGCTGAATGTGGCCTACAACGGCGCTGGCGACACAGCGGCCCTGGCCTTAGCCAAGGCTGCCCGGGAGCACCCTTCCCTGGAGCTGCTGCAGTGAGTCTTGCCCTCCACTCCCATCTCCCCACCCACCCTTG
This sequence comes from Monodon monoceros, assembly GCF_005190385.1. NCBI lineage: Eukaryota > Metazoa > Chordata > Mammalia > Artiodactyla > Monodontidae > Monodon > Monodon monoceros. Next base: position 13,262,556 of record NW_021703784.1, on the reverse strand, counting down.
GTGACTGGCCCTTCCCCTGCCCTGATTCTCCACCACCGTTTCTCCTAGGGTCCTAGTGGCCCCATTTCTATTGACCCTGGTCCCACTGAATTCTAGCGTCATCCCTGCCTCCCAGTGGCCACCACCCTCCATCTCTGGCTTATTGCAAACACTTACCCCGTTGCATTTCACAGCCAGGGGAACAGTTATGAGACCCTTACTCTCTGTCCACCCACCCTCTGCCCCTTCTTCTCAGAGCTGGACAGCATCTACTGTTCTCTCTCCTGCTAGCCTCTACTTCAACGAGCTGAGCTCAGAGTGCCGCCAGGCCCTGCGGGACTTGGGGAGCACCACTGAGGGCGGTGCCCGGGTCGTGGTGTCGCTGACAGAGGGGACAGCAGCGTCCGAGTACTGGTCAGTGATCCTGGGTGAAGTCCAGCGGAACCTCAACAGCTGGGATCGGGGTCGGGTCCGGCGCCACCTGGAGCTTCTGCTGCGGGATCTGGAAGATAACCGAGGAGCCACCCTTAATCCTTGGCGCAAAGCCCAGCTGCTTCGAGTGGAGGGCGAGGTCAGGGCCCTCCTGGAGCAGCTGGGAGGCCCTGGAAGCTGAGACAGTAGCAGCAGTGTGTGTCCCCTGGCCCCAAGCCGCTTCTGTCTGTGGCCTCCTAGCTTGCACTACCGCTTCCAGAAAGATCCCTTCAGGGCTGGAGGCAAAGGAATGGGCACAGCTGTGCCAGTTGCTCTCCTGGGGCATGTCCAACCAGTGCTTCCAAGTCTGGGGTTTTCAGGATCATGGAACACGCTTCCCCTCCCTTCGGCTAGAAGGACTGAAAGATGTGGCGTTTTGGTGGCCCCACATTGTCCTGTAGCACCACCACCAATCTCCTCTTGGATTGTGCTACCAGGGGGCACACTTCTTTTGTCGGCCTTGCCAGGGGCCTTGCCATCCAGATGTGTTGGTGGGCCCCCGCGTCCTGCCTTTATGCTTTCTGGGGACACCCTGGGACACCCAGGATGCCAGTGGCCACTTTCCTCTCTCCCTGGTGCTGTGTCCTCACCCTTGTTTCCCCTTCACAATTGTACCCAAGCTCGGTGGCCCCTAGGGGCGTGGGTGCTGACTTGCTGCTATTAAAGAGCTGTGCCTTCCAACTACTGTGGAGTCTTTTTTGCCTGTTGCTTTCAAGAAAGGGTACTGTTCTTGGTCATTCTGGTTAAACCACTGACCACTTTCTGTTGCAGATGTTTCTTGGGCACTAGTTTCAGAGGCCCTGAGGGTGGCGCAAGAACAAGTTGTCAGCATGGAGGTAGGCCATGTTGGGCCATGGAGCTCCTGTACCCCTTCTCATACTCTTATCCCAGGCTTAGAATTACAGTGCCCAGCAATTACAGTGACCTTTCTCTGCGCAGAGGGGGAACTGGGGCGGCAGCAGAGTCTCCTGAGAAAGTCGGGGCTCGAGAATAGGGCAGGAGGAACAGACACACTTCCCCAGAGGACAAGACTCTCCTCCCGTTAACCATTACTGACTGCTTCTAAGGCAGCGTCTTGGAGGAGGCGGGACGTGGCGGGGTAGGTGGGAGGGTCAGCTGGTTTCGATGGACCTTGTCCCTACACTGAGCCTGGCTCGCTGATCCAACCATGGAGGCAGCTGCAGGTAAGAGGCCAGGAGAAATCCTCTGCGGGGGACTTTAGGGCAGAGGGCAGATTGGAAGGCTTTGGGACCAGGACACACTTGGTACTGGGGCTTGGAGCCCTAAGGCAAGTAGACTGGAAGTTAGGAGGGGAGAGGTGAGTGGTTGGATGTGTCTGCCTTCCTGGTCCACGCCCTGTACTGATATGCTCAGACTTCTGTGCGTATCAGGAGGCCTTGCCCGGGGAGGGGAAGGAAGGGGAAGGAAGGGGAAGGGAAGACCCTTTTGGAGCGAGTCCTGAATTTGGGGGTTCCCCGAAGTCCTTTCAGTTAATGACCATGGAAGAGGAGTCTCGGGGGGGCAGAATGTGCCTCTCCTCCCCTCACCCCTTCTTTTCCCAGCAGACCTTCAGGACACAGCTTCCTTGGCCCCGTAAGTGCTGTGCTGTGAAGGATTGGGGCAAGGGGAGGAGGGCTTGAAGGTGGGGAAGCTCTTCAGCTGCCATTAGCCATTAGCACCTCAAGGTGAGCCTGGGACCCAAGTCCGGATGTCAGTTTTCTCCTACCTGCTTGACTTGCTTCCTTGCAGGAAGTTTGAGTTTAACCCCAAACTGGGCATTGATAATCCTGTGCTCTCCCTGGCTGAAGACCACGAGCCCTCTGGTAACCCCCCACCACTTGGGGCAACCGTTTCCTTTCCCCAGAGCCACCAGGGCTCCACACAGCTTCCCGTCTCCTTGGTAACCACTCACTCTGTCTTCCTCTGATAACAGCCTTGGTGGGAGTACCCATGTGGAGGTGGAAGGGGGCCAGGCATTTCCTGTCCCCGCCACTCTGCCTGGTCCGTGTTCAGTCCCCCTGCCCAATACCTAACTGGGCAGAAGCCTGTCTGGTGTTCTATCACAGGGGCAGGGTCTGCCAGACACAAGGTGACTTGTACTTGGGTCATGTCCCCTCTCCTCCCCCTTTTCTGCTGCCCACCTCCCCTTCCAGATCTCTGGAGCCTGGAACGACCTCGCTTCTATCTGCTGAACAGAGAGGAGGGCAGGAGTTTTGGCTTCCACTTGCAGCAGCAGCGGGGCAGGGCTGGGCATGTGGTGTGCAGGGTGGAGCCAGGCACCTCTGCCCAGCGCCAGGGTCTTCGGGAAGGAGACTGGATCCTGGGGGTGAACAACCATGTCGTGGAACATGAAGACTATTCAGTGGTGAGGTTGGGCTGGGACCCCTGTGGTACAGGAGAACATTCTATACCACCTCAGGGAGACAGAAGCCGCTTGGTCACCTCCCTGAGTATATGGGGGCAGGGCCCAAGCCTCAACCTACCCCATCTCCCAGAACTTAGGGACACCCAGGCCCGAATGGTTGCGTGAAGGTCTCCAGAGAGCTGGTTCCCGTGGTGAAAAGTGTAGCTTCCAGGGAGGGGAAGCTGGCAAGAGGGTCCAGCCCAAGCCCGCTCCGTGTGCCCACCGTTCAGGTGATACGCCGCATCCGGGCCAGCAGTCCTCGGGTGTTGCTGACGGTTTTGGCGCAGCACGTGCATGAGGTGGCCCGAGCTCAGCGGGGGAACGATGCCCACCTCTGTCCCACTCTCGGCCGAGGGGTCCGGCCTCGGCTGTGCCACATAGTGAAAGACGAGGGTGGCTTTGGCTTCAGTATCACCCAAGGTGAGCTTGGAGCTCGGGAGGGCTCAGGATGGGGATCTCAGCCCTGCTCTGGGCAGAAGCAGGCAGAAGCTTGCTGTTTGTGCTTCCAGGACATCGGGGTCCTTTCTGGTTAGTGCTGAGCACTGGAGGAGCAGCTGAGCAGGCAGGAGTGCCCCCTGGGGCCCGGCTGCTAGAAGTGAATGGGGTCAGCGTGGAGAAGTTCACGCATACCCAACTCAGCAAGAAGGTATGACTGCCTGTTTCCCATCCGTCCTCACCCCTCGGGCCTGGTCCCTGCCTCTGGAAGCAGACTCCTCCTCCACACGCCTAATCGCCTGATCCGATCTTGTACCTGTCGCCATCCTTCCCTTTACACTCTGTGCTGGGCCCTCCCCTCCCTTCCCTAGTGCCTCATTCCTGGGCCTGGGAAGAGGGGCTGTGAGGAGGTGCCTGCCTCTGCCCTCCCTACCCAGGTGGTTGACGCTGATGCCCTGCTGGGTCCCCACAGCTTTGGCAGAGTGGCAAGCAGGTGACCCTGCTGGTGGCAGGGCCAGAGGTGGAGGAACAGTGTCGCCAGCTGGGAATGCCCCTGGCTGCACCCCTGGCAGAGGGCTGGGCACTGCCCACCAAGCCCCGCTGTCTGCATCTAGAGAAAGGGCCCCAGGGCTTCGGGTTCATGCTCCGAGAGGAGAAGGGCCTTGACGGTCGGCTCGGTGAGTGAGAGCCCTGGGGGCGGGGAGGGAAGGTGGGCCTTGGGGTGGGCACACAAGTGTATATATACACCTCTCAGCGCACACAAGTGGTGGCCCTGGCTGAACCCCAGCCCGGGCCTCCTCCTCTTGTGTAGCCCTGGGTCAGTCCCCCGGTGTGCATACAGTGGCCTGGGCCGGCACTGGGGATCAGTGGGGAAGGAGCAGTGAGGATGTCTGCATCCCAGGTCAGTTCCTGTGGCAGGTGGACCCAGGACTGCCAGCAGAGAAGGCCGGGATGCAGGCTGGGGACCGGCTGGTGGCTGTGGCTGGGGAGAGCGTGGAAGGGCTGGGCCATGAAGAGACAGTGTCCAAGATCCGGGCTCAGGGCTCCTGCGTCTCGCTCATCGTCGTCGACCCCGAGGCTGACCGCTTCTTCAACATGGTGCGAGCTGAGGGGCGGGGGCTAGAGAGAGGGCAGGAAGAGAGCAGGGCTCGGGTGGGGGAACAAGCAGCACGGTTTGTCCTATCTTCCTCTTTTCCAGGTTCGCTTGTCCCCACTTCTCTTCTTGGAGAGCACAGAGGCTCCTGACTCTCCCCAGGATACCGGCTCAGCCTCTCTGGTTGAGACCAGGGACCCACCAGTTGAAGACACAACCGTCCCACGCGGCTTCCGCCAGTGCTTCCTGTACCCTGGGCCTGGCGGTGGCTATGGCTTCCGACTCAGCTGTGTGGCCAGTGGGCCTCATCTCTTCATCTCCCAGGTGACTGATGCCCCAGCGACCTTGGATCTTTTCAATCATTTGCCTCTTGACAAGCCTTCCTCTGCTTCCCTCCCAGAGCCTCAGTACACCCAGCAGACTTTTCCGTGGTGTTCCAAGCTCTACATTCCCCCCCACCCCATTCCACCCCATTCCACCAGGTGACCCTAGGAGGCTCAGCTGCCCGGGCGGGACTGCAAATGGGAGATGTGATTCTGGAGGTGAACGGGAATCCCATGGGCGGAGAGAATGACCTGGAAAGACTTCAGCAGCTGGCTGAGGCGGAGCCACCCCTATGCCTGAAGCTGGCGGCCAGATCTCAGCAGGGCTTGGAAGCCTGGATTCCCCCAGGGTCTGGAGAGGTGAGGAAGAAGAGACAGATGGACTGTGAGTCAGCCAGAAGAGGACAGAGGGGAGCCAGAGCAGAGGGCAGAGCGGGAAGCTGCAGGGTGAAGCAGTGTGGGGCACTCAGGTTGGGACTTTAGGCCATGGTACATGCGGTCAGAAGGACCCAGGGAAGAAGCCCCGTTCCTGGGCATCCCAGTGAAGGGGGGCGGGTACAGGGAAAGGGAACTCTTCTGGTCTCTGAATGACCTCTTCCCTTCTTTCTCTGCTTAGGACTGGGCTGTAGCCTCAGATCTACTGTAGCGCCCCCCTATGCCTGGCACAGATCTGCCCAAGCTTTCCTGTCTCCACTCTCCAGCCTGAGGTGGTGGGAGCTGAGAGCTCTCTTTAAACCAGAAGTTGCAGCTCTAGGACTCCGGATACCTCCGATCACAGGATAGTCCTTGGCCTCCCTCCCTTCCCATGGGCCCACCTCCTGGAAGAGGGTGTGGCCAGAGGCCTCAGGTGGGCCCAAGAGGGAGCCTCCCCTTTGATTCCAAAGGGAGTCACGTGGGATCTTTGGGAGCTGTGCCCCAAGGATGAAGATCTGCGTGAGATGAGTGCTATGATTTTGTGATTTATAACAAGAAATATATGTGTGGCCTTCATACCCTTTCCTGGCACAGAGCTCCTAAAATCCTTGGAATTTCCTAAGTAGTAAGAGAGAGAAAGCTGTCTTCTGTTTTTGACAATAAGCCCCTTTCAACTACACCTAGTTTTGTTAATGAGGTGACTCTTGAAAAGCACCTGAGAATGGGGCACTGGTTTCCAGGGGAACCAATCATGTGATTAGAGGGTTGGAACCTTCAGTGCCCCACCCCCACCCCTACCCTCAACCTCCTGGGAGGCGAGAGGGGCTGGAGGTTGAATTAATCACCAGTGTTCAATGGATTGATGGATCTTGCCTACATAGAAGCCTCCACAGAAACCCAAAAGGACAGTTTCAGAGAGCTTTCCGTGTTGCTGAACACGTGGAGGTGCTGGGAGGGTGGCGCACCTGGAGAGGGCATGAAGCTTCCATGGTCATACCTCGCCCGGTTTATCTCTTCCATCTGGCTGTTCCTGAGTTGTGTTCTTTATAATAAACTGGTAATCTAGTAAGTAAACTGTTTCCCTGAGTTCAATCACTCTAGCAAATGATTGAACCCAAGGAGGGGGTTGTGGGAACCTCTGACTGATAGCTAGTAGGTCAGAAGCACAAGTGACAACCTGGACTCGAGATTGGTATTTGAGGTCGAGGGCAGTCTGTGGGACAGAACCCTTAACCTGCGGGATCTGATGATACATCCAGGTAGATAAGTGTCGGAATTGAGTTAAATTGTAACACAAAAGTTAAATTGTGTCTACGGAGAATTACTTGGTGTGGGAAACCTCCCTCCTCCACGTTTCACCAGAAATGAAGTAGAACTGAGAACGTTGTAGTAAAATAGAGAAGAAACAGAGTTTTCCCTTTCCTGGCGGGCTGTGGGGCCGGCTAGGATTGAAGCGGCCTGGAATTTGCCCTAAGCATGACTCCAGGACTGTTGGGTATATTGCAGGAACTTGGAGACCGGCTGCACCTTCCCTCTGTGGGCACCTTAGGATTGTGGGAGCTGGTGCCTGGTCACTGTTGGTCTATTGTAGAAATGGCCTTTCCCCACAAATCTGGCTGCCTTTGTTTGTGTTGGTGGGGGTAGGGTGACCAAAAGGGCCTCAGGCTCAAGGGGTGGGACCCAGTTTCGCTAGCAGAGAAGTTGAGACCTTGTCAAATTTCTCTCTTCTTATTCAGTCTTCAGGGTAAAGGGTCAGCCCAGAACTGAGATGTTCCTATGAGGGGCACTCATCTCTGCCAAAAATCACAGCCCACAGTCCTGTTGAGTTCTACATACAGACAGCTTTATTGCTGGGGCCTCAGAGGGCCCCAGAGACTAGAGGCTCACAGTCAAAGATCCAGGGGGTTGAGTCCAAACTGGCGGAGCTGCTCCTTGTGCCGGGCGTGGACGGCTTGACGGCTCTCAGTTTGGCGGAGAGCCAGTCCAGGCTGTCCTGCAGACACCAAGCTTCAGATCTCAGGAAGGGAGAGGGCTGGATGAGGGGTGTCCCAGGTTGGTCTGTAAGCTTTCCTGGACAGTGTTTTCTCAAAGCTCTTATTCTTAGTGGGTAGGCATGGTTGTATCCCCTTAAGATAGAGCAGAGTTCCCTATGGAGATGCTTCTTTTCCTTCCCCCTGGTCTGTCATTGTCACATTAGCTGGGATTTTTGGGGGGGTGCTGGGCACTGGGATGGCTGGCCTTCAGAGGGTAGGGCTTACATGTAAGATTTCCTCGTATTTGGCCTCCATGTCTGCCACGTGGGCCTGAAGCTGAGCCAGAGTTCGGTCCCACTCTCCAAGGGCCTGCATGGCCTCTCTCTGTGTAGTCTCAGCCTCCCTTTGGCACATCTCTGGGGACGGGGGCAGAAGGATGAAAGAGGACAGGACGGTGACACTCTACGCTTGAACAGAGTCTCCAAAGGTACCCAAAGAGCAGAACTTGAGTGGGATCATTCCAGACTTCCCCAGAGCCATCAATTTTCCCATAGTTCCTATAAAGAGCTGAAATATACCATTAAGGTAGAGTAGAGAGAGTGGGCTTGGGACAAGAGATCTGAGTCCCAAATCTGGTTGTCATTTACTACTTGTGTAATGTCTGACATATCTCTCTCTGAGACTCAGTTTCTTCATCTTTATAGAGAAAATGACCCATACTTCACAGGCTTGCTGTGAGAGTTAAATGTGATAATGTATGGGAAAGCACCTAGTATGCAGGAAGTGCTTCATAAATGCTGACTGCATTTAAATTTGAGATAAGGCAAAGATTAGGAAAGAGGCTCAGGGCCTGCATGGCAGATAAGCAGCTCTTGGATATCTATAGCTAAAATAAAGCTATTTTAGGATAAGAAAATTTGAGGCCAAAATTGTGGAAAATCTGTGCGCCATGCTAAAATTTTTCAACTCTATCCTGTTACCAAGATGGAAGAGAACAAAAGCTTATATATATATATATACACACACACATACACATACACATACATGTATATGCTTATTTAGAAGCTCTCTCATTTACTAGCAAATAGTTATTTAGGACCTACCATGCATTAGGCCTTGAAGATAAGGAAATAAGTAAGTTAAACAGTTTCATTTAAGCTTGGTTTCATTATAAAAATCAGCCAAACTGAGCGGGAATATGTTTTGCTTATGGGAGACATGGCGGCGGTGGGGAGTTAGAACTGGATTTGGAGACACCACTGAGAGAGGGAAATGGGGTGAGAGACTTAGGTCTTCTTCTTCTTTTTATTTTTTTAAATTTATTTATTTATTTATTTATTTATGGCTGTGTTGGGTCTTCATTTCTGTGCGAGGGCTTTTTCTCTAGTTGTGGCAAGTGGGGGCCACTCTACGCCACGGTGCGCGGGCCTCTCACTATCGCGGCCTCTCTTGCCGCGGAGCACAGGCTCCAGACGCGCAGGATCAGTAGTTGTGGCTCACGGGCCTAGTGGCTCCGCGGCATGTGGGATCCTCCCAGACCAGGGCCCGAACCCACGTCCCCCACCCTAGCAGGCAGATTCTCAACCATTGCGCCACCAGGGAAGACCAAGGTCTTCTTCTTATAGCTTAAGGTTTTTTTTTTCCTGTCCTGAACCGTCTGCTGCAATTCTCAATGGTGGGAAGGTCAGTGGGGAAATTCTCAATGGTGGGAAGGTCAGTGGGGAAAGCAATATGAGAGCTTAGATTGCAGTCTTCTAGAGAAGAAACATCCTAAATCCACCTCTTCAGTCTGGACAGCAGCAGTGATCCTCTGAGAGAAAGGGCTTCGAGGGTGGGGAAGCTGATCTAACTGCTCCCGAAGGCCCCTCACTTCCTCCTCCAGCTGCCTGCTGTGGGTCTCCATCACCTCCTGCAGGGTGCAGCACTGACGACTCATCTCTGTGGTGGGGATGGTGGGTGGCCAGGGACCCAGGTGGGGACAGAGGGATGGAGAAAGGATGGGAAGTTGTGAGTAGGGCGGGCTCTGCTTGGTCCAGTGGGGCAGATACATAAAGGCCTTTTGGTTCTTCTTGTGGTGATTCTGAGAAGCTGGGGAAGGAGCTAGGAAACAAGGTCCCCTTCCCCCTGCCACTCAGGATGGGGATTCAGGCCCTTCTCCCCACTCAGTCCCACGGGATGAATGAGATAAAGGCTGTGGCTGTGTATTGTAACCCACACAGCATCAAGCGTGTGGCATGGGCCATCATGGAAGGTCCCTGCCCAAGATCCCAGAGGCCTTTGTTTGGTTCCTTCAGGATTCTTGTGTGTGCTGGGAAGGCTGAGACTAGGCATGGCAGATGCGAGTCCTCCTTGTCTCCCTACCCAGCAACCTCTGGCCCTCTTGGGTGTCCTCTTCCAGGCCCCTGTCTCCTGCCCACCTGCTTAATCAACTGCACACCTGAATATATGGCCTTCCCTTCACTCCAGGCCCCCTCCAGTTCAGCCTCCAGTTCTTGTATCCTCTGCTTCAGCTTGTCTTCAGAAGCCTTGGCTTGGCAGGCCTCATCCCTCCACAGAGCTGTAAACAGTCCCAGAGCAGCCCTCAGGACTGGCTGGGGACCCCACTAAATCAGCCCCGATGGCCTTGATGGACTCTGCCCACCTTTGGAAACCTGGCAGCAGGCTGCCAGTCTCTCATTGTCATTCTGGTGTTTGTTTTTTCCCCCCTAGAATCCTACAGGCTCTTCGTTACTAAGAACCACAAACTCCCTCTGTGTTCTGGCTATGAAAAATAGCTGCCTTGGGACTTCCCTGGCAGTCCAGCGATTGGGACTCCATGCTTCTACCGCAGGGGGTGAGGGTTCGATCCCTGGTCGGGGAACCCTCATTCCGCGTGGTGCGGACAAAAAATTAAGAAAAATATAGCTGCCTTTATCAGCCCTTACTGCCCACCGTTTCCTCACAACCCTAACTCTTGACAATCTTTTTCCACTAGGGGATGGTTAGAGATTAGCTCAGCCCTCTACCATAGCTCCAACCCTTCAAGCTCCCAGGGATACAGAAATGCCCATTGTCCCACCTCTATTGCCCCCAGAACTTCCACTCTTCTTACCCAAGTGGTCTTGGAGCAGCTCCTTTTCCAGCAGTGCCAGCCTGTGTATGGATTCAGTCTCCACATCTGCCCTGGCAAGATGGCAGAGCCTCAGCTTGTCAGGATCTCAGCCTTACCTACTCCCCTCCCATCCTCATCCCACACCCCGGATCTTTTTTTTTTGCAGGAGATCTCAGGACCACTAAATGAGGGATCTCTGATGGCAAAGTCTAATGAGTTCACTGCCCAGCACATAGCAGGTACTCAAAAGATGTGTAATGAATACATAAGGAAGGCACAGAGCCAGAGGGGGCTCAGATGGGCATGGGTGCTGATTTTCCCACTTCCCCAGCTCCATGGAATCTGGATGCAGATATGAAGGAGGAGGGTCAAGACAGCTCTGTCTTATCAGGCAGAGGGCTGAATTCTCTCTGGAGGATCTCTGCTCGGTCTCTGAGCCAGAACGTGGAGAAGCAGGGGGCACCCACCTCCACCCAGCCTGACTCACCAACAGCTGCATTCCTTTTCTTCTTCTGTGTCCCAGGTTTTGTCCCTTTTTCTTTGGTCTTAGGTCGTATTTCCTCGCTGTCCTGGGGGAGAGGGGGGACTCGTATTTAGGTCTGGACAACGGAGATGCTTACCTGACCCCTAGACTGAACCAGGAGTCTCAGGAGAATTAGTGTTCTAGTCTCCAACTCTGTATCTTATACTTTTCAGAAGCTTCTGTTCTTGGTTTCCTTGGAAACTTAGGCAAGGCTGAGGCCACTGGGAAGGATGGAGTTGTTTCTCTCTATCGGTCAGGTTCTAAGTACAGAAATCATTCCTCTCAATCCTCTTTCAGAGAAAACAAAGCTCAGTACCTGGTCCCTTCCCTCTTCCCATCATCCTTACCCTGTCTCTTCCTTTCTGCAAGACCCTCTCTTGCCTCTGTCGTGTGTCCCTGTGGTGTGACCCACTCACGAGGAGGGGCAGAGAAAAGGCCCAACGATCTAGGAGCCAGAGGAGGAGACTGGGTTCTGGGAACCAATCCAGAGTGGCAAATTTCTGTCTGGGGGCGGGACTGAGAACTGGAAGGTTGGGTTTCTGGAGGCTGCATGTCGTCCGGGCAACTGGGAAACATGGTGTTCATAGGAAGGTAGAAGGGACTAAATACAAAGCTTAAAATACCGAGGTCTCAGAGGGCCAATACTCTCCTTATCCCCAAATCCTAAGTGTAGTTTGAGGAGAAAGGGCTTTGGAGCCGATCATCTATGATTCACTTCTCTGTAGCACAGCCTGCAATTTGGAGACTTACAAATTACAGATTTACACGTCTGAAATAGTGCTGTTGTGCTGATACAGAGGAAAAGGACTGACAGTAGCCATTCTGGGCAATTTACACATCCCAAGGTCTCATCAGCGAAATGACATTATTAGGTTTAAAACCGAAGCTCCCCTTCAGGAAGGCACTCTGTGGTGCATGAAGGAAAGAAGTGCAGAAGAAGGTGGTTGAGAGAGTTTCCCCTTTCAGAGAAATGAGACGCCAAGGAGAGGTAGACCCAGGACCTCAGGGTGTTGACATAGAGAGATGCAAATGGAGAAGAAAGGGCACTGGTTAGCGATAGGAGCTGTGAGTTCTTATCTCCTCCGTCCGGATATGTAAACTTGAGCAAGCCATTTAAACTTGCTCAGCCTCAGTTTCCTGGTCTTTAAATATTTGATTTTGGGGAATTCCCTGGCTGTCCAGTGGTTAGGACTCTGCGCTTCCACTGTAAGGGGCACAGGTTTGATCCCTGGTTGGGGAAATAAGATCCTGCAAGCCACAGCGTGCGGCCAAAAAATAAAAAAGAAATCTTTGATTTTGTAAATCTTGAAAGGCCTGGATTTTCCCTGGATATTTACAGGACTATCTTCTCTCATTGTGACTTACTGTATTGCTTCTTTTCCCGTATTCCTGTCTGTGGTTGACTTTCAGACAGGTGCTGAGAAAATACCTTGCTTGGCTCTCTGCAGTACTGAGTTGGTTGGGGCTCCCTCTAGTGGATTTACTTGACCTTCTACTGAGTCTCCTGCGTTTTTCTTTCTTTTTTTTTTTTTTTTTTCCCGGTACGCGGGCCTCTCACTGTTGTGGCCTCTCCCGCTGCGGAGCACAGGCTCCGGACGCGCAGGCTCAGCGGCCATGGCTCACGGGCCCAGCCGCTCCGCGGCATGTGGGATCTTCCCGGACCGGGACACGAACCCGTGTCCCCTGCATTGGCAGGCGGACTCCCAACCACTGCGCCACCAGGGAAGCCCTCCTGCGTTTTTCTATTTAAATTATTTACTGAGCAATGTTGGGGGGTTGCCCCCCACTTAGGGGTGCTTCTTGCTGGAGTCATGAAGAGTTGGAAAAATAAATCTGGGGAAGGGACAATGACGAGTGGTTTGCCCTGGTCAGCAGCCCTCGTCCCCCACCCCCTCTCTCCAGCCCTGTGCTATTGGGAACCTTGTTGTCTGTCTGTCACTGGGATCTCTGGACACCATACTGGCTAGAATGAAAACAGCAGAAACTTCAGGGCTTTTCCCCTTGCGGATTAAGGGAACTGCAGACTCTTTCTTTAGATATTTCTATCTCTGTCTTCCTCAACATTTTTTGGTCATTTTTGGTCAATTGCCTGTTGTCAGGAACAGATCTGAAGAAACAGCCATGAGATCTGGGGAAGAGTCCTTCCTCTAGGGAGCAGGCAGATACAGGCACAGGGTGATGATATTTATTTGTCACCTCCGTGGCTGCAGGGTACCTCTCTGACCCCGGGGACATTTTACAGAGTAAAGAGAAGAAGCGGCCTTGTCCTTCCCGTTGCTTACTGTTCCTGTACCTCAGTGTCAGATAACCTTGGGCACATCTCCCAAATCGGAGATTTTTCTTCTAATCCTGAAGCATGTTTTTTATTTATTCCTCCCTCCCTCCCCCCAGAACCCTCTCTCCCTGAGTAGGAATGCAGTAGAGGTTCCTGTCCCGGTCCTTCCCTTCATCCAGAAGCCTGTTTGAGGACTTTTGAACAGAATAATTAGTGTCTCTGTTGTGCTGATGCACGGAGCCCCATATTGAGGACAGAAATTACAGAGTGTAAACAACATATCGTGTCTCAGAAAAGCATTTACTTTTCAAATATATTCAGTCAACCGACTTTCAGGTGCAGAGAGGATGTGGTTTGGGGCGAAGGTGAAATGGAATAAGAAAATTGCCACAGGTCACATGATGTGATACAAACTGAGCAAGCTCTAGAATAATCCAGGAATGAGAATGACATTGTGATCAACAATTCAATCTCCAGCACATTATGAAAACAAGCCAAGTGAAAATTGTGAAAGAAAGGCCAATCTTTCTTTCTTTCTTCATTAACCTCAGTTCATAAGTGAAAACAGGAACGATCATTTCAGCACAACTCTGTCTTCCTTTGAATAGGATCCCTTCTGGGGGTTTTAAAGAGATACAGAGGAGAGAAGCGTCACCCTCTCTACTTCATTCAAATGTGAGACAAATATAGGTCATCATATATTAAAAGAAATATGGGACTTCCCTGGTGGCGCAGTGGTTAAGAATCTGCCTTCCAAAGCAGGGGACACGGGTTCAAGCCCTGGTCCAGGAAGATCCCACATGCCGCGGAGCAACTAAGCCCGTGCGCCACAACTACTGAGCCTGTGCTCTAGTGCCTGCGAGTCACAACTACTGAGCCCACGTGCCACAACTACTGAAGTCCACGTGCCTAGAGCCCATGCTCCGCAACAAGAGAAGCCACCACAATGAGAAGCCCGCACACCACGACGAAGAGTAGCACCTGCTCGCCCCATCTAAAGTCCGTGCGCAACAACAAAGACCCAACGCAGCCAAAAATAAATAGATAGATAAATAAATAAAAAAGAAATATGGCTTACTACAGCAGAAAAGGAGTGCAAATTTTACAGTTCCATTCTATACAGACCATACTGAACATAATGCAAATTGGAAGCCTTAAACCAAGCCAGAGATGTACAATGATGATGTACATTGTGAAAATGACCTACAAGCTCATACACAGCTCCAAGGGTTAATTTCTTAACCTATATTCCATAAAATCTAGGATTTGACTACGAGGGGAAAAAGTACCCTTGCATGTCTATAGTGTGCTAGGTACTGTGGAAAACCAAAGTCGATAAGACAATATAGCATAAATTAATGTGTGGCAGGTGAGAAATAGATGGTTATGGAAATTTAGAGGAGGACTGTCTGGTAAGGAGGACAATATTTGAGTTGAGTATAAAAAAATGGATTGGACTTTAGTAGCACTCTTTAGGCAGAGGGAATGCTCTGAGTAATAGTGATGAAAAAAGAAAGAATTGTGGTATTTTGTGAGTTGGTGAGTCACCCAGCATGGGATATATGTACTGGAGTAGTACAAAACTGCAAGGTAGTTTGGAGTTAGATCATAACTGTTAATTTCATTCAGGAGGCAATGGGGAGTGTTTAAAGTGTTTTGTTTTGTTTGGTTTTATGCTGTCAGACCTATACGTTAGGAACACTGGTCTGGTGGCAGCGTGGATTGGAGGTGGCAGGGAAATCAGTGAGGAAAAGGTTTCAGTAGACCAAGGGAGAGGGAAGGAGAGCCTGCAACTAAGGGTGGATGCACTAGGGATGGGAAGTTTTGACAATTATCTAAGAGCTTTGCCTATATGTTTTCTTTAGACATTTTAACTCTTTCTAGGTAGGAATTGACTAATGGAAATTCTACTGATAGGAAATGATAATTTTGACTCCGCAATCAGTCTTAGATACAGGCCATTGAATTGCAGACAAGGATATTTTTTCCCCTCTTACAGGACTGTTTGATAAGCTTAATTCCCTAATCAGTCAAGAGCTTTGTAGAAGAGCCAGGTGGGGAATCTAAGGAGGAAGTGAGTACTTATTGAGACACCAGGGCCTGCATACTCCCAAAGCTGAGGCTCAGAATTAGCAAATTGGGGCAGGGCACTTCCTTCTTTGGGAGAGAGATTCTTTTTTTCAAAGTTCTTCCAGCGGAACTTTGAGACTAGAAAAGTGGAAGTGACTGGGAACCGCATTACTGTTCCCTGGGAGGAGCGAGGACACCTCAGGCCAGGGCTTGAAGCTCAAGGTTTCTGTGGTCAGGGCTTGATGCTGGCAGTGCCCACCTGTGGTGGCAGTGTGCTGCGCAGGGGAATCTTAAGTGCATATTCAATTTCCAGAAAAGGAACTTGTGTTCAAAGCAAAAAAAGGGGTAAGTGTTTTGTTTTCAGAAGGGTCAAAGGGCCTGGAAGAAGAGCTCGAGGCCTAAGTGTCTCAAGCCTTTCTGGGGTCTAATCAGGATGCAACAATCTGCAGCATTCACATTCCTGTCCTTGGTCCTGACTTAACTAGTTTAAAACACTAAGGAGTGGGGAAAAAATTTCCCTTTTTCTCCCACAGTGTTAAGAAGCAAACAGCTTTAAGTTCATTTTCCTCATTTGTCAGGTGTGGGGTAAAGACTTGAAGTTCAGATTCTTTCTATAGCCACCTGTCTTAATTTAAATAGCCCAATGACCGCCTCCAGGAGGGTCATCCCACAACCCACAAGGAACACGGAGGGCTCGGCTTCTGCCTAGTGCGCAGGCTCCACGTTAGACCCCGCCCCGCCCTTTCCCCGCTCCTCCAGCAGGGGGCGCAGCGCGAAGGTTCCGCCTGGGCAGCGCCCCCCCACCTCGCGGTAGGGGCGGGGGAGACGGCGCGGAAACTTGGCCGCAGCTTTCCGGGAGCTGTGGCTCGGGAGGGGGTGGTGCAGGAGGGGTCGCTCCCCAGTCCCGACGCGGCCGCCGGCTCCGCGCGCTCCTCCCTCCCCCGGGCTCGCGCTCTCTGAAGGGGCGCGCCCGCGCGGACCCACGCTCCCGGCGCCGCCCACTCCCCTCCTCGCGACCGCCCCTCCCTCCGCCCGGACGGCCGGCGGCTGTGACGGCGGCGGCCGGGAGAGGCCCCTCCTTCACGCCCTCCTTCTTTCCCTCACTTGCAGCCAAGCGGAGCCGGCGGACGCGGCTGGGCCCCTAACCCTCCCCGGGCTATGGCCGGCAATGTGAAAAAGAGCTCTGGGGCCGGGGGCGGCGGCGGCTCCGGGGGTTCGGGCTCGGGAGGCCTGATCGGGCTCATGAAGGACGCCTTCCAGCCGCACCACCACCACCACCACCACCTCAGCCCCCACCCTCCGGGGACCGTGGACAAGAAGATGGTGGAGAAGTGCTGGAAGCTCATGGACAAGGTGAAAGGCCTGCAGAGGACCCGCGGGAGCAGGGGTGGGCGTGGGCGGAGGGGCCGAGGGACTGGAAGGAAGGGACAGAGGAAGCTGGGGGAGGGGACGGGTCATGCGAGGCTGGGGAGGCGAGGAGCTGGGGTGACGGGGCGCAGGGGTGGGGAATATGGGGGTGGGGAGGAGACCTGGAGGATGGGGGTCGGCGGTGGGGGAAGGGCTGCGGTTGGGAGTGAGGGAACGTTGAGATGTGTGTTTGGGGTTGCGAGACAAAGATGGGGTGGCGGCTGGGGTGAAGGGTAACTGGGGAGCCACCAGGGAGGAAGTATAATGGGGGTGCAGAGTTTGCGGCTCTGTGTAGGGTGTAGGGATGTGGGTCACGGAATTGGCCCCGGGAAATAGGAGGGAGGGGGTGAGGAAGAGCGCTTGATTTACCGGCTGGGACTGTTAGCTGGATGAGCTCTGACTAGGGAATTAGGTTTACGGGCTCTGGTTGAGAGACCTGGGGTCCTGACAACTCCGCAGGCAAACTGCGCTTTAGGTGAGCGTATAGTTTTTGTTTCTGTTTTTTTCTTCTCATTAAGATGCAACACCAAGAGAAAATAAATGGGGGGTGTTTAAATGAGCCAAGGAAGGAACTTTCCTCCACATCTAGCGCTGGCTCAAGTTTTTCTCCTCCAAAACATTGAATGGGATCCGTTGCTGGTGCTGAGATAGATATGCACTGATTAAACCACAAGTTCTGGTCATAACCATTATTTTAGGAGAGATACGTTGACTGAGCGGGTTAGGCAGCAGATTCTGACTTCTTCCAGAGCTTCCTCCTTACACACACACTGCTTTTCGTTGGGTTCTACTTTTTTTGGTAACAGAACCTGACTCCTTATTATGGAACCTGACTTTAAACTTGTTAGATGAGCTGCTTTGGTTACTTTCTTTTTTTTTTAGCAAGTGTGAAAAATAACCCCACTTTAAGTTTGGCATTCGAGAGGATTTTACTTCCTTACAGTTGTGTCTGTATAATGAAACATAGTAGTTAGTCCCAAGTATTTAAAAGCGTTTAAACAGTCTAATGGTTTGTTCCAGAGAATTCAATATTTCCTTGCTATTTTTCACATTTATTAATAACTTATTTTTGCAAAATTCATTCTGCAGATGAAAGGTGATTATTAGAAGGATCAGGCATAGATTATAAGAGAATGGTGTTATTTCCTCCAGAGTAAAATTGTTTTTCTTTGGTGCCTCTCTGGGCCTAGGTTCCTCTTCTGTAAAGTTCTTCATGGATTGTTTTGCACTAGAAACAGCTAATAAAAGTGACTGTGAAGCACTTGGCAAATATAAGTGTG
This sequence comes from Monodon monoceros, assembly GCF_005190385.1. Classification (NCBI taxonomy): domain Eukaryota; kingdom Metazoa; phylum Chordata; class Mammalia; order Artiodactyla; family Monodontidae; genus Monodon; species Monodon monoceros. Next base: position 13,244,818 of record NW_021703784.1, on the reverse strand, counting down.
CTATATAAATTCTTAATAAGTCCCGTGTATGAGTTAGCACTCCTGTAGTGCATACCAGTAGTTTCAGAAGCTACTTTTTCACTGCTGGTTTTTCTCACGTTAAGTAATTGGTGTGGTAATTAATAAACGAGTATTTGTATGTTGAGTATATTGGTGTTATAATGCTAATTTCATTATTAGAAATTGTAATAAAACCATTAAAGAAAGTTAGGCATAAGGGAAATTTTAAATGCATTGACACCTTGAAAATATATGTGGAATATATTCAGAATCCGAAGATTGTAGGTTTGCATTTTAGGGATGTAGAGTTAATGACTTAAAAAGTTTCTCCTGGAATGAAAAAATATTTGCATTTCTAATTAGTTTCTCATTGTATCAACATGCGATGTATCAAAATCATATTGATTAGAGACCTCTCCTTAAAAATAATAAACTTTTTATCAAACTTTTGAGTCTATGTAGCGTAGTCCTTAAAATAAGATTTCCCCTTAAGTCTTTCTCATTCATCTCTTTAAAGAGTGTGTATTGGATTATGGTTTCTTCTGCAGAATGTTTAATTATTTGGGAAGTATAAAGACCTCTCAGTTTTGAGTCAATGCTTTTCAGGTTTCGGTAGTTTCAAGGAAAGTAGGCTTCTAGCTTTTCCATTCCAGCGTTGGGAAAGGAATGTTTTATTCTTGTGTTGCTTGTTTTGGAAAATGATTTTTAGTACTTTTTGCCCCATATCACATATTACTGGTTGTGCTGAAATGAAAATAGTTCTTTCTGATGTATTAGTCCAGTAGGTTCATACTGCTTTCTAGATTTTCTGACTAATTCTGTAGTGTTGTTAGATTGCACCGTCTCTTTTGCTCTTGCTGTTTAGAGCATAGATGTTCTCTTTTTTCACTTTATTGTTGAAAGTCTTAAATGTATCACTAACCCTTCTTGACTTTATGCCATATGATATAAGTGGAGAAGAACTTAGTGTCAGACCTATAGATGTCCCACACATTTATTGACGTCAGCTCTAAGTCACCATCTCATATCTGTTTTAACCTTGTCATTGAAGCTAGGTGAATATTATCCCAGCCTATTATTAATCAGTTTATTGGTTTAGCCCTGGGAACTGTCTCCTCTTCTCCAATATTGGATGTATACGGATGGAGAAGTTGGCATAAGTCATGGGTTCTGGTCGACATAGGCCCAATTTACTATTACATTGCAGAACTTAAACTCATTCTTGGAAAAATGCTTGTGCTAGAATGCTTGCTATTAAACAGAAGACGTGGTCAGCCTCTAGGTTTTTTTTTTTGCCACCTCGGTATATTGTAATTAATATTTGTGAGAATACTTGTATGTGAAGAAAGTGGCTAGTAAGTAAAGAGACAGCAGGGCAGGGGAGTGGAGAGAGCAATCATATAAATTGCCTTGAATGTAAATGTAGAAGTATCAAGGTATTTAATTTAGTGAGAGACTCAAAATTCCGTTATGAAGTAGAGTGGGAGTTGGCAAACTTTCTGTCACAGGACAGATAGTAAATACTTCAGGCATTGCTGGCCACATATGCAGTACTATATTCTTTTTTTTTTTAAATAAATTTATTTTATTTATTTATTTTTGGCTGTGTTGGGTTTTCATTGCTGCGGACGGGCTTTCTCTAGTTGCCGCAAGCAGGGGCTACTCTTTGTTGCAATGCGTGGGCTTCTTATTGCGGTGGCTTCTCTCATTGTGGAGCACGGGCTGTAGGCAGGCGGGCTCAGTAGTTGTGGCTCGTGGGCTCTAGAGCACAGGCTCAGTAGTTGTGGTGCATGGGCTTAGTTGCTCCGCGGCATGTGGGACCAGGGATCGAACCCTTGTCCCCTGCATTGGCAGGCGGATTCTTAACCACTGCGCCACCAGGGAAGCCCACTATATTCTTCCTATTGTTTTTACAACTCTTTAAAAATGTAAAAGCCGGGCTTCCCTGGTGGCGCAGTGGTTGAGAGTCCGCCTGCCGATGCAGGGGACACGGGTTCGTGCCCCGGTCCGGGAAGATCCCACATGCCGCGGAGCGGCTGGGCCCATGAGCCATGGCCGCTGAGCCTGCGCGTCTGGAGCCTGTGCTCCGCAACGGGAGAGGCCACAACAGTGAGAGGCCCGCGTACCCGCAAAAAAAAAAAAAAAAAAGTAAAAATCATTCTTATCTTGCAGGTGTACAAAAAAGGCTGCAGGCTGTAGTTTGTCCACTTCTGAAGTAGAGCATTATGCTGGCAGTATTTTAGGTCCATGCTATGTTTTTATTTTAAATTAGCTTATGTTAGTAAAACCTTAAGGAGTTCGTTGTTTGTTTTCTTTCTTTTTTTTTTTTTTTTTTGCGGTACGTGGTCGTCTCACTGTTGTGGCCTCTCCCGTTGCGGAGCACAGGCTCCGGACGCGCAGGCTCAGCGGCCATGACTCACGGGCCCAGCCGCCCCGCGGCATGCGGGATCCTCCCGGACCCGGGCACGAACCCGCGTCCCCTGCATCGGCAGGCGTACTCTCAACTACTGCGCCACCAGGGAATCCCAGGTGTTCATTTATTTAATGGGCTATAATTTATGGGAAAAATGCTTTCCTTTAAAGCATGGGTTTAAAAAAGCATTGTAAAAAGATAATCCTTCTGCTACCTACCTTCTCCTGCTTGCCCTAAAAAAAAGCACCTTAAGGAACTTCCCGTATTTTGGAAATAAGATGCACTTAATAGAATTTATGAATCAGTGTATTTCATTGGACTCTTTTCTCCCTTTCTTCTTACCTTTCTTCCTATGCTTGCACGCTCACTAAATCAGGAGCATAGTAGTGCTAGGTGTAAATTCTTACATTCCAGGAGATTACATTATAGTGATAAGTGACTGTGTGTTCAAAGTGATATGGGATCTCTTAAGTTTAAACATCATGTACATATTTCTTCTCTATCTTAACCTCTGAAGATTGTAAACTCCACGAGGACAGCAACTGTAATGTCTTTATGTCCTGCAGTGTCCAGTCACAAGGCCTTACACAATAGTAAGTGCGTTGTAAATATTTGTTAAACTGCTTTGTGTGCCCCAAAGGAATTCTGAAAGGAAAAGGTATGGGGGTGGGAATCATTTTTAATTACATTAAACTTATTTATTTCTTTCAGTAGTTCTTTGGCGGTATCATCCCTATTTTATGGATACTTAGCCTCAGAGGGGTTATGTAACCTAGTTAATAGGGGAGCTTGACTTGGAATCCAGGATTATCCACCTCCTAAGGCTTAGTTATTTCCTCCATACAGTAACTTCTCAGGTATACAACAAAGTCTTGATAACAAAAGTCATTTTTCAGAAAGTGACCTGTGTAGGTATACAACAGCAATTCTCACACACGCACACACACTCTCACGCCCGCCATTCACACACTCAGGCAAAGTAGATGTTCTCTTGAATGATGTTAACGTGGTGTTTAACTAGTACCATTAAAAGAAATCTCTTCTTTTAAATTAAGGGTTTGTGTCTCTTCAAATTATGTGGACTGGTTACTTTGCATGGTTATCGTGGAAGTTTGTACACGTTATTCTCCCATTGCACTTAATTCATGCCATTCAGCTCTGATGGCAGCTGTCCTTGATGAAACATCTGCAGTGTGGTGGGGGGCTCTCAATACAATAAATGTGGGCATTTCATCTTGTAACACCCACCAGGTGGTGCTGGTTCATGTTATTTTTCTTCTGAAAATTGGAGACCCTTTCTGTTGCTATTGTATTAATAAAGTAGGTATTTATTTTCTGGTAGTCAGCCCCTTCCCAATTTAATTTTAACTCTAGGAATTTTAGTCACCCAGGAATTTGTGATTAAAAATAAAGGTATTGGGATTCATTAAAAAAAAAAGTGATAGCATTTACCACTTTTTATTTCATCTGTCTCTCCCTCCACTAGAGCTCTTCAGGATCAAGACTTTGTCTTTTTTTAAAATTTATTTTTGGCTGCACTGGTTCTTCGTTGCTGTGCATTGGCTTTCTCTAGTTGTGGCGAGCGGGGGCTACTCTTCGTTGCGGTGTGCGGGCTTCTCGTTGCGGTGGCTTCTCTTTGTTGCGGAGCACGGGTTCTAGGCGTGCGGGCTCAGCAGTTGTGGCTCGTGGGCTCTAGAGCGCAGGCTCAGTAGTTGTCTCGCACGGGCTTAGTTGCTCCGTGGCATGTGGGATCTTCCCAGACCAGGGCTCGAACATGTGTCCCCTGCACTGGCAGGCGGATTCTTAACCACTGCGCCACCAGAGAAGTCCCAAGACTGTCTTAACATCAGTTCCTGTGCCTAACACATAGTACGTGCTGAATGAAGTGCAAACATTTTAACAAAGTAAAATGAGATCAAAACATGTTCCCACATTTTCTATGTGATTAATTAGGAGGATCAGGTAGGGAATCTTTTTTTGTCTTTTTTGAGTGTTGAATTAAAGTAACATTTACTAAAAGTAGTTTTACCTTTTTTGGTTATAAGGGTAATATACAGTCATTGTAAACAAAAAGGTTGTGTTGTTTTCATGCCTATTAAAAATTCCCCCAAGGGATGTAAAATTCTCCCTAGTTCCGTATGAAATGTGAGCTCACTGAGCATTTCATGTGATTCATGATAGAAATTTTGAAGGGTATATGGAATAAAAGTAGGGTTAGGCCAGGGAAGAACGTAATCTGCCCTGTTCATTTCATGGTTTTGGTTGAAGTTTTTGGTGACCCTTGCTGTAGTACAACCTGTTTTTAATATGTTGTTTGTTGGCTGTATACACATGGGCAGATTGGTCCCCAAGTCTTCACTTTCAGTGGAGTTCATGTTATAGTCAAACATACGGATAATGTTTATACTATGAAAATCACCCCCCTAATGACTAACCTAGAGCATTAAAAGAAAAATGGACTAAGCATTAGTTTGAAAACTGAGCCTAAATTTCAATCACATTTTCCAGTGAATTTGTTAATTCTGATCTTAGAATTAATTCTGATCATTAGGTTTGTTGGAAGAGGGGGATTATAACAAGCAAGTCATTGTGAAATGTTTTCATGATTAGCACATTTTGTGCTGGAAGGAAATAGGTGGGAGTAGTCAACCAGGAGCACTGGAAGCCAGCCTCAGCTCTGTCCCCACAATGTTCCTTCCTGCAGCAGCTTCCAAAAGGAGGAGGGGAAAGGGGTGCAGTGATGGTATTGGTGATACACACCCACTGGGGATTCAAGCCCTAGGAGATGGAATGTCACTGCCATAGAAACTCCTAAATCAGCAATGACCCTGCGTCTCCCCTCTGCAACCTTTGGGATGGGTGGCGAGTCTTGCTTAGCAGACTCCTCTGCCTTGGGCGCCTTCTTACAGCCACCATTGACCTTCCCTCTTGCTCTGGGATCAACCACAAGAAATCTTAAAATGAGGCCAACTCACTGCTACTTCATTGAGGGGGATGGGATACTAATTCCTGCCTCCTTCTTTCTTAGAGCTACTTTGAATAGCAGTACACAGGTGTAGTACTCTTTGTGAAAAACAATTTATGAACCATAAAATATGCAGAACAAAATGTAAAGGTCTCCATTTACTCTCATACCACAAAATGACTGCCCTCTCCAGAGGTAACCAGTGTCTGCTGTTTGGGGTCCATCTCTCCAGTCCCTTTTTCTAAGCAGCTCCGAGAAGCCTGGATGGATAGCATTGCCCTTGAAAGATTTATGACTTGAGCAAGTTGTTGCCTTTTTAGCATTTACTCACTAAGACTGATAACCAAGTTCTAATAATTCCTTATATTGCTGAGCAGTTTACAATTTCACATGTGATACAGCAAAAATTTCAAAATAATGTGTCTTATGAGAAAGAAACAGATTCAGAGAGTTTAAGTAACATAAGCCACCCAACTAATACTTTTGTTTTTTTATGTGGATCTTGAACTGCTGTTCAGACTCTAAGTGATTCTTTTTTTAAAAGATTATTTATTTATTTATTTTGGGCTGCATTGGGTCTTCGTTGCTGCACGCGGGCTTTCTCTAGTTGCGGCGAGCGGGGCTTCTCTTCTTTGCAGTGCGCGGGCCTCTCATTGTGGTGGCTTCTCTTGTTGCGGAGCACGGGCTCTAGTTGCGCGGGCTTCAGTAGTTCTGGCACGCGGGCTCGGTACTTGTGGCTCGTGGGCTCTAGAGCGCAGCCTCAGTAGTTGTGGCGCACGGGCTTAGTTGCTCCACGGCATGTGGGATCTCCCCGGACCAGGGCCCGAACCCGTGTCCCCTGCGTTGGAAGGTGGATTCTTAACCACTGTGCCACCAGGGAAGTCCCTCTAAGTGATTCTTATAAGCCAGTGCCTCTCAGACTTTAACATGAATTCAGATCATCTGGGGATCTTGTTAAAACATAGAGTCTGAGTAGATCTGATGTAGGGCCTGAGATTCTGTGTTGCTGACAGGGATCACACTTCAAGTAGCAAGGCCCCATACCACAGTTGCTTTTTTTTTTTTTACAGCTTTATTGGAGTATAATTGCTTTACAATGGTGTGTTAGTTTCTGCTTTATAACAAAGTGAATCAGTTATACATATGTTCCCATATCTCTTCCCTCTTGTGTCTCCCTCCCTCCCACCCTCCCTAAAAGGTGTTATTATGTTCTTAAATTTGGAAAGTAATACATACTTATAAAATTACACATTTTTAAGCAAAAGTGGGATTTTTAAACAAAAATGCTTCTAGAATTGAAAAATTTTTTTGCTACATTATGGAGACTATCCATGTTAATACTACATGTAGGTCTCCCTGAATAATTATTTTTTATAAATTTGTTTATTTATTTATTTATGGCTGCATTGGGTCTTTGTTGCTGTGCGCGGGCTTTCTGTAGTTGCAGTGAGCAGGGGCTACTCTTCGTTGCAGTGCGTGGGCTTCTCATTGTGGTGGCTTCTCTTGTTGTGGAGCGTGGGCTCTAGGCAGGTGGGCTTCAGTAGTTGTGGAACGCGGGTTCAGTAGTTGTGGCTCGCGGGCTCTAGAGTGCAGGCTCAGTAGTTGTGGCGCACGGACTCAGTTGCTCTGCGGCATGTGGGATCTTCCCAGACCAGGGCTGGAACCCATGTCCCCTGCATTGGCAGGTGGATTCTTAAGCACTGTGCCACTAGGGAAGTCCTGAATTCTTTTTTTAAGGGGTGTATAAGATTTTATAATATGGATATATATGTTTATTTAACAAATTCATATTGATAGTCTTATAGGTTATTTCTGATTTTTAATACTAGAAACAATGCTGCAGTGGCTATCTATTATGCATTTGCTAAACATTCTTTAGAATAAACTTCTAGAAATGAAATGTACTGGGTGAAAGGAATTATACATTAAAGTTTGAAAAGTATATATTGGCACATTGCCTTCCAAAAAGTCTGCTTTCATCCACAATCTTTGTCTAGTTTGTTGATTTAAATATGGTAGCTGATTCCTAGTTACTTTAGGTGAAAATTACGTTGGGACCTTTTCCACCATCACAGTTTCATTGAACATGAACTTTTTGCTGGGTGCTAGGGAGTTAAGGATGACTCAGTCCTCATACTTGCAAACTGGTGATATAACTGAAGGTGTTCAAAGGGATCAGGGAACCCCCTGTGGGAATCATTAGGCAAATCTTTACTTAATCCTTGAGACCAGAAAGAGGATTGGGACTGGGGAGGGACTAGACCATGCAGAGAACTCCACAATATCCTAATTCACAGTTGTGCCTTAATTAGGGTCTGACATCCAAAAATGATGCTAAAATCATTTAATCTCTAGTTTATGCTAAGTATTGGTTTGAAGTTGCACGGATAAGTCTGAGAAGAGAATTATATTTTCCTTTTAAAAACAGAATCCCTGTATAAAAACTGCATGGTTAAGCTGTTAGCGCATGTCGGTTATTTAATTTCCTACATTGTACTGGCTGTATTTTTTTTTCTGCAATTAATGTGATAAATGAAAGTAATGAGATTGGTAATTAGTTGTAAGTGACATAGTGCTTTAAATAAATAGTGTTGGGAGGTATTTGAGAAGCGTTGGGTAGTAATTACAGTTCAAGTCCCTGAATGGGTTTTGATAAATCAGTAATGGAGAAGAGTAATTAGAAGTAAAAGACTTTTTTTTCTTGGAGCCATTACCTAGTGATGATATGTTTCTTTTAAAAAAAGTATGGGTTTCTGATTTCTCTTTGAAAAACTGTCATAAGTTTTCATTTAAAAGCTTCACTGTGTAGTTACACTTGTAAAACTGTTAAATCTCTTCAAGTTTCTGAGTTGATTAGTTTCTAAAACTTGAAGCTTTAAGAAAAGAAATTAATTGATCTAACTCTTAACTTATAGAGGGAGAGAGACCCAGAGAGATGAGTAACTTGCCCAGGGTCACATAGCCAGTTAATGTCAGTCACCAGACTAAGACCCAGGTCTCTGGACTCCTACCCTGGTGTCCTTTCTGCTGTACCTCCTGTTCTCTTGAGCAACTGATTCTTTTAAAACTGTAATCAAATTTTATGTGTTTTATGTATAGCTCACCATACTGAATACTTGCTTTTGAAGCTTAGTGCTTATTTTAATCATGCTTTTTAACATAGGAAAAAGTTTGAAATGAAAAATGATTCCATGGATAAGTTAAGGTCTACAGAGATAAAAATACTTAGTCATTCACAGTCATATATGCTTATAGTTTTCTGCCTAGTTAGAAATACAATTCCTTAGTGTTAGAAAAGATTCTGTGTTCAGAACAGAATTAGGCATAGGCACTGTTCTCTGTAACTTTTCTGTTTTTAAAAATTTAGCAATTTCCAAACATAATTTTATTCCTCTTTATTGTAATCATAGCGCTTTCCAAATTTTTTATATTGACCATTGAGCCCTTGGCAGAAGCAAAGGGAGGAGCTAGGCCAGTGAGGAAGCTATTATGAATGGAGTATATGGCAGCTGTGCAGGGATACTGTTGGTTTCCCAGAGCTAAGCATGTTTCTTTTTGACATTGTTCTGAGTGATGCTGTAAATGTACAGGCAGAAGTAAACAAAAGGAAGCCATTTTTGCTATTGTAAGACTTGGAAAGCAAAATAAAATTGAGAACAGACTAAGCAGGAAAATATCTTTCGGAAATTTTTTGGTGGATTTTTTAAGCTCAGAATGCACATTTGTGCTTTAGAGGTTAAGTAAAACTGCCAATTTAACATTCACTAATAAAGGCAGGTTCTTTTGGCTTTTGATGTTTGTTAACTATTGACTTGAATTATTCACAAAGCCTTTTGGAAACTTTTTCCCTAGAGGTTATAAATATTTAGGGAAGTTTATTTTTTCTTTACAGAAGATTTTAATGTCAGAAGAGTTGCTCTACCTGTATACTTAATTTATGGTCTGTGTTAGTGTTAAGGAGTGCTGATTTCCCTGGTCATGTGATTGATTTGTCTCTGAAAGATCTTGAGAAAAGCGGATATTTAAGCTACAGTTGATCTTTACAAGGTCACATTCTAAGGAGGGACAGATAACATTTGTGGAACGTACATGGTAGTAGTTTGAAAATGTGAACTAATCAAGTGTTTGGGAGACATTTAAAAACTCATGATATTTTAAATCTGTTATGAGGGGTAATATGTTTTTTCAGGTCATTGTCATTAATCAGCGTTTATTTTATTTTATTTTATTATTTATTTATTTATTTTTTGCGGTACGCGGGCCTCTCACTGTTGTGGCCTCTCCCGTTGCGGAGCACAGGCTCCGGATGCGCAGGCTCAGCGGCCATGGCTCACGGGCCCAGCAGCTCCGCGGCATGTGGGATCTTCCCGGACCGGGGCACGAACCCGTGTCCCCTGCATCGGCGGGCGGACTCTCAACCACTGCGCCACCAGGGAAGCCCTATTTTATTTTATTTTATTTTATTTTTAAGAAGATGTTGGGGGTAGGAGTTTATTAATTTATTTTTTATTTATTTTTGCTGTGTTGGGGCTTCGTTTCTGTGCGAGGGCTTTCTCTAGTTGCGGCAAGCGGGGGCCACTCTTCATCGCGGTGCGCGGGCCTCTCACTGTCACGGCCTCTCTTGTTGCGGAGCACAGGCTCCAGTCGCGCAGGCTCAGTAGTTGTGGCTCACGGGGCCTAGTTGCTCCGCGGCATGTGGGATCCTCCCAGACCAGGGCTCGAACCCGTTTTCCCTGCATCGGCAGGCAGACTGTCAACCACTGCGCCACCAGGGAAGCCCAATCAGCGTTTATTAATTGCTTACTGTAGGTTGGGCAGAGCAATTTTAGTTTAGTTTCGTTGTTGTTGAAAGGAAGTATGCCTTTTTTTCCAGAGGTATTAGGCAAATAATGCATTTTAACCTGAATTCTTAATGCATTTGCCTTTAAATAGGGAGAATATATTATGGGTTGGCATGTGTAGCTCTGGATGTAAATGTAAATAATTTGGGGGAGCTCTGCTTGCTTTGGACCTTTGCAGGAGCGGATACTGTAGGTTTTGCAGATTGTCGGCCACCCTGTTCTTGGGTGGCCTGCTGCCTTTATTCCTTGGTTACCAAGTAGTTAGAGACCATGCAGGTTTGGAAGGGTAGCTGTGGCGTGGCCAGATGGTAGGAATAAGGGTGTCAGTTTCTGGGAGTCAACAAAGGGTGATGTGAGGTCTAACATTCTGTCTTCAATAGATAATTCCTGCCTAACCTGCAGATAAACCTGGTTGAGTTGTGTGGAAATGGGGAGGGAACTAGCACTGAATGTCTACTTTATTGGAAACTGCAGTCCTTTCATAAACATTTATTATGAGGTGGGTGTTATCGCTGTGTTACAGGTAAAAGAACTGAGGCTCAGAGGTTAAGAACTTTACTGAAGGTAAATGACTGAAACAGGACATTCTGATGTGGCTATTTGGTGTAATCTTGTCAAGATACTAAAACATTTTAATTTTAATTCAACACATAAAAGCTTATATTTTAGTCTTCATCATACTGTCTCCTTGTTAATTCCCTGATACTCCACATCTCTCCCTTAATGACCCTCTTCACCTCGCTCTCTACACTTTAGTCTCACTGACCTTTCTATTCCTCAAATCCAAACCTATTCTCATAGGGCTGTTGGATTAGTTGTTCCCTCTGTTTGGGCTACTCTTCTGCTGATTCTACATGACGGGCTCCTTCCTGTAATTTTAACTCTTAGCCTAAATTCACCTCAGAGAAGCTTTCCCTACTCGCTGTGCTAAAGTAGTCATCCAGCATTTTCTTATTATTCTATTTTAATATTCTGCATAGAACCTGATATTTTTCTTGTTGATTTCCTTTTTGTTGTTTATTGCCTGATTCCTCTCAGATTCAGGGGTATGGTATTTTTACTTCTGTGTCCCAGTGCCTGATATATATTTGTTGACTGGATACGTTGAGAAAAATCAAAATCAGGTGCAGTCTTCTTAAACGTACTGCCTTCATATCTCTGAATCTGTGTCTGTCTAAACCTGTCCTCATTCCCTTTCTTCCTGTTTTAAAGGAAAGAGGTATCCCTTCTTTTAATGGTATTGGGTGTTTAGTGCTCTAGCTGTGTTGTAGATCCCGTTTTCCATTTTCTTTTAATTTATCTTTTTCTCTTCTGGTTCTTTTTCCATATAAAACATGCTCAGTATTCTCTGAAGATAAAAACCTTCGATCATATACCTCTTGTAGTCTTTGCTGAATCTTGATCTCTTAGTCTCAATGTCAGTCTCCCCTAACTCCCTCCATGGACTATTTAAGAACCTACCATTTTAATATTTTTATTATAAATATATATTCTGTAAAAATATATTCTGAATCATAAATACCTGTCTTCCAAATGAGGTTTTGGAATGTAATACTTATAAATTGGGTACTATTTATTTTAATTAGTATGAGTTCTTAACTCTGTTGCATTTAGAATATAGCTGTCTTCTGAGGTAGAGTCTTTTTTCTTGACTATGTTGTTCCCTTTTGGCTTGAAACCCTTGATAGGATGAGCATCTTCCTAAAACACTGTTAAAACATTCATAAATCATATATTTTTGTTGATTCAGCTTGTCTTTATTTGCCAGGCTTATATAGGGCTCTTTTTCAAGAGTACAGGAAATGATGTACAGAGGATAAAATACTTAGTTTAAAAATTTTAATACTGCCTTACATCATTTGAAGAGACATTAGTAATTAAATTGGAATTTTGCAATTGTTCCAGGTGGACCTAGTGATCCCACTTCTGGGGGATCTATCCTAAGGAAATAATCTGATGTTTAGAAGAATAAAATGTCCAAAGATGTTCATCACAGCGATACTTGTAATAGCAAAGACTTACAAACAGTATAAATGTTAAAGTGGAGGGGATGGTTTAAGATATGGTATGTCTATAGAGTGGAATCATTTAGACATCTTTAAAAAGTTTATAATGAGCTTTTGGTGATGCAAGAAAATAGGCATTTTAAAATATTAAATAAAGAGTAAAAAGTCAGACTTCTGCTTCTACCATTGTTAGACTAGGCGGTTTCGAACCAAATAATACTGCTGGCAACTAGAAAAGCTAGAAGATGTTGAAGAGCTATGAAGGCAGTGAGGAATTAGAGGCCAGGTTCTGGAAGATAAGGAAAGCTCTGAGAGGTAAGCCTTATTTTTGAGGCTGCCTTTTCCATGAGGTCATTGCTGATTCTGGAAGTGATAGCTGAGAGGCTGAATAGAGTTTTCAAAATGCTCATATCGAGGACAAAAAATTGGAATTAGGGCCTGCCAAGGTGGAGGGCCCTGGGAAACACTCTGGGTTTTGGGGTTGGGTCCCTGAGGGCCTGAATTGTAGGAGTAAGGGTGAAACAGAAGTAAACCAGTCTTTACAAGGCACTGAAGACTGAAGCCCAGCTTTTTAATCTTCTCAATTTTGGGTTAGATTAAGATGACCTGGAATTCCTAGTGTCCCTAGCCAAATCTGACTGCTAGAAGCAAAAGTAAATCCTTTCTGGGCTTCCCTGGTGGCGCAGTGGTTGAGAGTCCGCCTGCCGATGCAGGGGACACGGGTTTGTGCCCCAGTCTGGGAAGATCCCACATGCCACGGAGCGGCTGGGCCCGTGAGCCATGGCCGCTGAGCCTGCGCGTCCGGAGCCTGTGCTCCGCAACGGAAGAGGCCACGGCAGTGAGAGGCCCGCGTACCGAAAAAAAAAAAAAAAAAAAGATAAAATAGATAATTTTGTCAGAGATCTGAAATGGTAAATAATGAAATAGAAATTCTAGAACTGAAAAACACAAGAACTGATTGTTAACTCAGTGGGTGGGTTTAATAGCATAAAGCTGAAGGAAAAATTAGTGAGGTAGAAGGTAAGTCAGAAAAAAAAATCCAGACTGAAGCATTGAGAGACAAAAGGATGGAGAATACAGAAAAGAGTATGAGAGGCATATGGAATATTGAGTAAAGGTCTTATGTATAAGTACTTGAAGTTCAGAAGGAGAGAGGAAAGAGAATGGGGCAAAAGCAATATTTGATGAGAAATTGGCTGAGAATTTTCCAAAACTGACAGAAATTATCAAGTTCCAAATTAAAGAAGCTCTATAAACACCAGGAAAAATCCAGAGTAAACTACACCTAGGCACATCGTAGTAAAACTGTTGAAAACCCGAGGCAAAGAGAAATCTTAAAAGCAACCACAGAATAAGACATTTTATCTTCAAAGGAGCAACAGTGAGACTAACAGCCTGACTTTTTTTCAACAGTGACAGTGGCATCTAGAAGGCATTCCTCATTTTATTGCACTTAACAGATAATGCGTTTTTTTATAAATTGAAGGTTTGTGGCAACCCTGTGTTGTCATTTGATGATTAGCATTTTTTAGTAATAAAGCATTTTTAAATTAAGGTATGTACATTGTTTTTTAATAATACTATGTCTTGTACACTTAATAGACTACAGTATAGTGTAAACATAACTTTTATATGCACTGGGGAACCAAAAATTTTGTGTGAGTTGCTTTATTGCAATTCTTACTTTATTGCCATACTCCCTTTATTGCAGAGGTTTGGTACCGAAACTGCTATATCTCCGAGGTATGCCTGTAGCTATAAAATGATGACAGAAAATAACTGCCAATTCTTACCCAGGGAAAATAGCCTTTAAAAGTGGTTACAAAATAAAGATGTTTTGAGATAAACAAAAACTGAGGAGAATTTGTAGCCAGCAGCCTATACCCTAAAGGAAATAAATACTAAAGGATGTTCTTTAGGCTGAAGGAAAATGATTTCAGATGCAGTGAAGAGCATTGGGAAGGGGGGTTGTGTGGGTAAATGTGAATGAATATTGGCCGTATAAAATAATAACAGAAGTAATAGTAATAATAATGACTTGTAGACTTTATATGATATATGGAATTAAAATGTGTGATAGTAATAGCACATAACTTGAAAAGAGTAAATGGAGTTAGTGTCCCAAGTTCCTTGTGTTGTCTGGGAAGTGGTAAAAGTACTACTTTATATAAGATTTAATGAGTCAGAGATGCATTTTATAATTACTAAGGTATTCATTTAAAGAGTAGTAAAAGAATATATATTTGGTAAGCTGTTGGGGGAGAAAATTGGGAAAATAAAAAAATGCTTAAACCGGAAGAGGGCAAGAAAGGGGAGGTAAAGGAAGATGAAACAGGAGAGATACATAGGAAACAAATAGTAAATTATTTTATTATTTATTATAGGATCAGTACTTATTAAGTGAACCATATGAAATTGCCAGTATTTGACCTACAGTAATAACAGTTTCATAGTTGAAGTGTAAACAGGTCAAATTGGTGAAAATCAGAGATTGTCAGAATTAAAAGGAAACCAGCTATATTCTGCATGACAAAGTCATGCATTAAATGTAAGAATACAGAAAGTTTGAAGATAGAAGAATGGAAAAAGATACACCATGCAAACACCAACCCAGGAAAGTTGGTTTAGCTATATTAGATACATTAAAGGGGACTTTAAGGCAAGATGTGTTTCTAAAGAAGGATATTTCGTTGATGAAAGTGCAGTTTACCAAGAAGAAAATAAAAAGGATGTTGAAAAAAATAATACAGTATTATAATTGCATTGATTTTTTTAAACAAATGGAAAAAAGGAAAAAGTAGTTCAGTAGTTCTTATGATTTATCATTACTAAAATGTTAGTGT
Source organism: Monodon monoceros (assembly GCF_005190385.1). Taxonomy (NCBI): domain Eukaryota; kingdom Metazoa; phylum Chordata; class Mammalia; order Artiodactyla; family Monodontidae; genus Monodon; species Monodon monoceros. The sequence goes on along the minus strand of NW_021703784.1, from coordinate 13,229,750 downwards.
TGTCAAACTAATCAGTCTTTGCATTTATGATTTAAACATTTTTTTTTATTGGAGTATAGTTGATTTACAATGTTGTTAGTTTCAGGTGTGTGGCAAAGTGAATCAGTTATACGTATACATACATCCACTCTTTTTTAGATTCTTTTCCCATATGGGTCATTATAGAATATTGAGTAGAGTTCCCTGTGCTATACAGTAGGTCCTTGTTAGTTATCTATTTTATATATAGTAGTGTGTGTATGTCAATCCCAACCTCCCAATTTATCCCTCTCTCCCCTTTCCCCCACTGGTAACCATAAGTTTGTTTTCTACATCTGTGACTCTATTTCTGTTTTGTAAATAAGTTCATTTGTACCATTCCTTTAGATTCCACATAAAAGTGATATCATATGATATTTGTCTTTCTCTGTCTGACTTACTTCACTCAGTATGATAATCTCTAGGTTCATCCGTGTTGCTGCAAATGGCATCATTTCGTTCTTTTTTTATGGCTGAGTAATATTCCATCGTATATATGTACCACATCTTCTTTATCCACTTCTCTGTCAATGGACATTTAGGTTGCTTCCATGTCTTGGCTATTGTAAATAGTGCTGCAGTGAACATTGGGGTGCATGTATCTTTTCAAATTATGTTTTTCTCCAGATATATGCCCAGGAGTGGGATTGCTGGATCATATGGTAGTTCTGTGTTTAGTTTTTTAAGGAACCTCCATACTGTTCTCCATAATGGTTGTACCAATTTACATTCCCACCAACAGTGTGGAAAGATTCCTTTTTCTCCACACCCTCTCCAGCATTTATTATTTGTAGATTTTTTGATCATGGCCATTCTGACCAGCGTGAGGTGATACCTCTTTGTAGTTTTGATTTGCATTTCTCTAATAGTGATGTTGAGCATCTTTTCATGTGCTTTTTGGCCATTTATATGTCTTTGGAGAAATGTCTATTTAGATCTTCTGCTCATTTTTTGATTGGGTCATTTGTTTTTTTTGATATTGAGCTGTATGAGCTGTTTGTATATTTTGGAGATTAATCCCTTGTCGGTCGCTTTGTTTGCAAATATTTTCTCCTATTCTGTGGGTTGTCATTTTGTTTTGTTTATGGTTATGATTTGCTTTTGTGTCTTAAGAAATACTTCCTCTCTGAGATCATAAAGTTCAACAAATATTTTCCAAATTTTTTTCTAAAAGCTTTAAAGTTTTTTCTCCACACAAGATCTTTAATTCATCTGAAATTTACTTTTCATGTAACATGTAAGGGATGTAATTTTTTTTCCCATATGGATAACCAGTTTTCCAGTAGTTTTTCTCTTGAACTGATTTGTGTGTGTTTTTTTCTTTTTTCTTTTTTTGGCCACACTGAACGGCATGAGGGATCTTAGTTCCTCTACCAGGGATTGAACCCGTGCCCTCTGCAATGGAACCACCTAGTCCTAACCACTGGACCTCCAGGGAATTCCTCTTGAACTGATTTGTAATGCCACTTCCGATGCTGAATTTCCATACACGGGTGTCTCTGTTTGGGCTCTCTTCTTTTCCATTTGGCCATTTATCTGTCTTTGGTCAACATCACACTATTTTAATTATAAGATTTTAAAAAGTCTTGATAACTCATTGGGTAACTACCACCTACTTTGTGACTTTTCAAAATAGGCTTGGCTGGTTTTGGTCTCTTTTTCTTCCATGTGGGTTTTGGGATCACCTTGTTAAGTTCCATGAAAAATCTTTTTGGAATTTTGATAGGAATTGCACTGCATTTATATATTAATTTGGGGGAGAACTGACGTCTCCTTAAACATGATAGGGTTCTTCATTAATTTCTGTTTTTATGTTCTTCAGTGAAGTTTTGTAGTTTTCTTCATAAGAGTCTTACACATTTTTTGTTAGATATATTCCTAGGAGCCTTAAATTTTTATTTATGCCATTCAAAATGGCAGCAATTAAAATTACATTTTAAAATTATTTATAAAATTTTTATGAATGCCATTTTGGTATATCAGTTTTTTTTTTTTTTTTTTTTTTTTTGCGATACGCAGGCCTCTCACTGTTGTGGCCTCTCCCATTGCGTAGCACAGGCTCCGGATGCGCAGGCTCAGCGGCCATGACTCACGGGCCCAGATGCTCCGCAGCATGTGGGATCTTCCCGGACCGGGACACGAACCCATGTCCCCTGCATCAGCAGGCGGACTCTCAACCACTGCACCACCAGGGAAGCCCGGTATATCAGTTTTGAATCCAGCAACCTATTAAACTTTTGTTTCTAATGTTTTGTCAATTCTTTCATTTTATTCATGGACAGTTATATCAGCTACAAGTAAAGTAAAATTATTTTCTTTCTGTTACTTATATTTTTACCATCTATGTATGCATATTGCATCAATATAGTTTAGAGGGATGTCTTTGTAATAGTAATGTAGTCATATACATGTAATTTTAATATATATATTTTGTTTCTGGTTTCTTTAGATCTACTTTGTTTGAGAGGAGCATCCACATGGTAGTGTATTGTTGCTAATAAATATACTACAGTTTATCCACTCTACTGTTGATGGACATCTGGGTTGTTTGCAGTTGTTAGTTGTTACACATTTTTGTATGTGTATCCCAGTATACCTTTCCAGGCGGAGATCTGCAGGTTTGTAGGGCATATAAGTTTTTAGCCTGACCGTACAGTGCCGAACTATCTTCCAGGGTGGTTTTATTACTTTAGATTTCCACCAGCAGTATTTGAAGGTCCTTGCTCCTTGCCAGTGGTTGGCATTGCCAATTTGGTGTGTGTAGTGATAGTATCTAATTGAGAGCTTACAATTGTCATTTTAATGAAATTAAAATGATCAGTGAGATTAAGCACCATTTCATATGTTTATTGGTTATTTGGATATCTTCTTTTGTCAAGTTTTTATTCAAGTCTTTTGTCCATTTTTGGGAATTCCCTGGTGGTCCAGTGGTTAGGACTCCATGCTTCCACTGCTGGGGGCATGAGTTTGATCCCTGGTCGGGGAACTAAGATCCTGTGTGCTGCGTGGTGTAGCCAAAAAAAAAAAAAAAAAAGATCGTCCCTATCTTACTGATTTGTAGATGTTCTTTATATATTCTGGATATGTATGTCTGGATATATACGTATTGTAAACATCTTCACTGATTTTGTACATGTGTTTTTACTCTTTTGTGGTATCTTAGAAGTTCTTTTAGAGTATAGTAGAATTTAATTAATATTTTCCTTTATTAATGTTTTTTATGGTCCTGTTTAAGGATTTTTTCTCCATCATGAAGTAATGAAAGATAGTTTTCTTATCTTCTAAAACTTTATTTGCCTTTCGCATTTAGGTCTAGAGCCCATCTAGGTTTTTTGTTTTGTTTTGTTTTTTGCATAGTGTAAGGTAAGGATTTAGTTTGATTTTCTTTTTTTCCTATATGGATTGTTCCACTACTGTTTTTGGGGAAGATCACTCCTTTGTGGTGTCAAGGGTCTATATATGTGTGGGTCTATTTCTAGACTTTTCTGTCCCACTAATTTATGTCTCTTCCAGACACACAAAAATCCACATAAATGGAAAGTACTAAATAAGATGGTAGGAATAAATACAAATTATTAGTCATTACAACAAATATAAACTCACCAGTTAAAAAAAAAGATTGTTACATTGGATTAAAGAAGTCTAACTATATGTTCTTTAAAAGAGACCTACTTAAAACTAAGAACTGAGAAAAGTTGAAAGTAAAAGAAGGTAAAATGAATTAACCAGGCAAATTCTGAGAGTTCTGCATTTATATGGGAAGGAATGGTGTCTCAGTTCAACTCTTTGCTGGCTCCAAGGCCTCTGTGCTCCTGTCCCCTAGTGGTTGTTAAAGCTCTAGGCTCCTACGTTACCAGGTTTACCTCCCAGGGCAGCCACGTTCTTTATTTCTGCCCCTGGAAATTTTCTTTATTCTGCTGTGGCGTGAGCCATGCATTTCAGAGGAATTCGCCATGCTTCATCTAGCATTTTTTAGGCATGTATGTGGATGTCTTCCCCACCCCAATTGTTTAGTCTTCTATGTGTTGTCTGAACTGTTAGATATGGTTTTAAGAACCCACCCTCTAGGGAGACTACTAAAAATGTAGAGTGATTGCCTGTGGGTGTGTGTGTGGGTTATGGATCATTTCTTATATTCTTGTGCATTTTTCGTATTTCCGCAAAAGAGCACATATTTTATAATTTTCTAAACTTAAAAAAGGAAATTGCCCTTAAGATCCTCCAAGTAATAGCCCTTCTTTTCCATTTGTTGCAGGTGGTGCGGTTGTGTCAGAACCCAAAGCTGGCGCTAAAGAATAGCCCACCTTATATCTTAGACCTGCTGCCAGACACCTACCAGCATCTCCGCACTATCTTGTCAAGATATGAGGGGAAGATGGAGACCCTTGGAGAAAATGAGTATTTTAGGGTGTTCATGGAGAATTTGATGAAGAAAACTAAGCAGACCATAAGCCTCTTCAAGGAGGGGAAAGAAAGAATGTATGAGGAGAATTCTCAGCCTAGGTAATGGAGAATACTACACAAATATTTATTCAGGTCTGTGACTGCCCGAATAGGTAACACATAGAAATAGTTGAGTTGTTTTTAATTTTATGTCAACAAGAATAGAATGCAAAGTTGACATTTGACTTAAAGCTGTGTTTTGTATAAAAGGTTACCTTGGAGAGTATTGATCCATCCCTAGCTCTGATTATTTGTTTACCTCTGAAAAGTCAGTGACTTACAGTCATGAAGATGAGTTGGAGGCAGTAGGTCTTTCAGAGGCCCTGAAGATCGTGAAAGTTTGTGGATAGGTGAGAGTCTGAAAGAAAGAAGTTGGGGTTGGCAGTAAACAGTAAGAGGGTTTTGCCCAAGCTGGTAGCATATTAGGTAGGTTATAAGTATGGGATAATAGGAAAAAAATTAGCCAGTAGTTTGGATAACTGTTTTTTTAATAAAGCCAAGTGAAATGACATTTCCTTTATAGGTAAAGTAACTTTTCAAATAGGATAGAATAGAATACTTTTCAAATAGAATTGGCAAAATGCAGTTAATTCAATAAACATTTGAGGGACCAATAGGTATTCTTTTGTACTTATTAAATACTAAAAACTATACTGACTGTCCCATATGCTATTGGCTTGGTTGTCGTATATTATGCACTGGGAGAGAAACAGGTTGATTGTATCCATGGTATAGTTGTGTTTGGTTTTGTCTAGTTGGAATTAAATATTAACTCATCTGGAACAAGTAATAAAATGTAAATTCTATTATAATTTTTAGGGAGTAACTTACACTTGAGAAGTGACTTGAATTGGGAGGGACAGTAATTTCTGAGGGCATTCAGTTAGCATGCCAAACAGTAACTTACTAAATGGTATCCTTGTAGCGTTTGACTCTGTTGGCTTAGATTCTGGGAACCTTCATCTCTCACTTAAAATTTTACCCACATCATTATTCATGTTACCTTTACTGGGACAGATTACTCAGGTTTGGTCCGGAGTATTAGTATTTTCTTCTTAAAAAGGTTTCTGGTAACTGAATTCAATCTGTAGGAACCTTTGTAACATCTCATTTATGTGAAAATGAACTTTGTCCATTTAAATTATTTAAATTTCATGACTTTTGTCATTTTGTATTGCTGAATTAAAAAAATAATTTTGGACTTTATTACGTACCAAAACTTAAAAATTTTATTTATTATCCACAGTGTACTAGGTTCTAATTCTAGGCGGTGAAAAGGAGAGTTAAGTATTCAATTCTGATGTCATGTGATAAATACTTTAATAGAGATATGTACAAAATGCTGTATGAACACAGTTTTACCTAGTGGCATCGGGGAAGGTGGCACAGAGGAAGTGTTATTTGAGCTAGATTTTGAAGGGTAAGTAGGAATTTTCTAGGCAGAGAAGTGAAGAAAAGGCTTTTAACACAGTGGCATGAAAATGCAGGCTCTGTTTGTTTAAGGAACGTGAGCGGTCTGGTTTGGCTAGAATTAGGGGAGACAGATAAGCTGGAAATATGGGTTGGAGTCAGATTGTAAAGAGCTGTTTTTTGACCTTAAGACTTTCTCCTATAGATAACAGGCTGCCATAGAACAGGTTTTTTTTTTTTTTTTTAAATAGTGGAATAAAAATTGTAGATTTTTCAATCTTCTTAGGCACACTGAACATTGTTTGACTTTTTTTTTTTTTTTTTTTAATGACACAGTTCGTCACTGAGAGGCAGAATAGTCTACTGGTTAAGAAGAGGAGGGACTCTGAAGCCAACTGCCTTAGTTTGAATCTTAACTTTTCCACTTAACTTAGCTGTGTGATTCTTCGGTTTCTTCATCTGTAAAATGAGATAATAGTATTACTTTCCTTGTAGGATCGTTGGGAGTTTAATGAGTAACTAAATGTTCGGTACTTACAACAGTGATTGGCATATTGCAAGTGATAAGTGGGTTAGCTCTTATTATATTGATCATCTTCGTTGTTTTCATTACCATAAGTATAGATTGTTGTATCAGGCTGTTTATCATTGGCACTGCCAGAACCTAATGAAATGCGTAGACCAATTTGCCCTTCCTAAATGGCTTCACACAATGCTTGTAAGTTCTTTCACCTTTTTAACAAAACCTTACTGTCAGTATGTCTGTCCGTATCAATTTCATTTCCCCTAATATGAAGCTTTTAATCCACTATAGGCTTTGACCGTACAACCAGGTTTGTACAAGTTATATATAAAGTGAGAATAAATAAATTTGAGGTGAGAATACATTTTTTTTTTTCCAGTAAAGGAAAATATATGGCTTTACTGTACCATCTTTGCGATCTGTATTTTGGTTGTTAGGAGGCTTTTTTTGTATTCAGTTTAAAAAATTGAGATATAATTCATATACTATAAAATTTACCTTGTAAAGTGTATAATTTAGTGGTCTTTAGTGTGTTCACAAAGTTGTGCAACCATCACTACTATATAATTCTAGAACATTTCTGTCACCCCAAAAAGAAACCCCATGTTCATTAGCAGTCACTCCCCTTTACCCACTCCTGCTTCCCTCCAGCCTTTGGTGATCACTAATATTTACTTTCCGTCTCTGCGGATTTGCCTGTTCTAGACATTTCATTTAAGTGGAATCATATAACATGTGGCCTTTTTTGTCTGGCTTCTTTCACGTAGCATGTTTTCACGTTCATCCATGTTGTAGCATAGAATACTTCTTTCTTTTTTATGGCTAAATAATATTTTATTGTATTGACATTTTGATTATGGACATTTGGGTTGTTTCCACTTTTGACTATTATTAATAATGCTGCTATGAACATTTATGTACAATTTTTTGTGAAGCTCTATGTTTTCAGTTCTATTGGGTATATACCTAGGACTGGAATTACTGAGTCATATGGTAATTCTATGGTTAACATTTTGAGGAACCACCAAACTGTTTCCACTGCAGCTGCACCATTTTACATTCCCCGAGCAATGTATGGGGGTTCCAACTTCTTACCAATACTTATTATTATTATTTTGGTTATAGACATCTTACTGGGTATGAAGTAGATATCTCTTTGTGGTTTTGATTTTCATTTCCCTAATGAGTAACATAATGAGCAGTCTCTTTACATGTTTATTGCCCATTTGTGTATGTTCTTTGGAGAAATGTCTGTTTGAATCCTCTGCTCATTTTTTTTTTTTTTTTTTTTTCCTTTTTTGCGATACGCAGGCCTCTCACTGTTGTGGCCTCTCCCGCTGCGGAGCACAGTCTCCGGACGCGCGGGCTCAGCGGCCATGGCTCACGGGCCCAGCCGCTCCGCGGCACGCGGGATCCTCCCGGACCGGGACACGAACCCGTGTCGCCTGCATCGGTAGGCGGACTCTCAACCACTGCGCCACCAGGGAAGCCCCCCGCTTGAGATTCTTAATGAATTTTAGGATTAGCCTGAAAATTACTACCAAAAGGGCAGCTGGAATTCTAATAGGAGTTGCAGTGGACCTCTAGATCAGTGTGGGGAGTACGGCCATCTTAACAATACTAAGTCTTCCCAGTCTATGAACATGGAATGTCTTTCCATTTATTTGGGTCTTCTTTAATTTCTTTCAGCAGCATTTTATTGTTTTCAGTGTATAAGTCTTTTGCCTCTTTGGTTAAATTTATTCCTAAATATTTTTATTCTTTCTGATGCTGTTATAAATGGAACTGTTTTCTTAATTTCATTTTTGGATTGTTCATTGCTGGTGTGTGGGAAGAATACAGTTGAATTTTGTGAAGTTTTGTATTTGACCTTGTATCCTGCAACTTTGCAGAACTCATCTACTGGTTCTAGTCGTAGTCGTTTTTTTTAGTGGATTACCTAGAATATTATGTAAATAAGATCATGTTTGCATGGTCTCTATTTGTATGCAAATGATGATAGTTTTACTTCTTCTTTTCCTTTGTGGATGCTTTTTTTCTTGCCTAATCGCTCTGGCTGGAACCTCATATGTTGAATAGAACCTATGTTGAATAGAAGTAGTGAGAGCAGACATCCTTGTCTTGTTCCTGATGTTAGGAGGAAAGCTTTCAGTCTTTCACCATTGAGTATGACGTTAGCTGTGGGATTTTCATAGATGCCCTTTATCAGGTTGAGAAAGTTTCTATTTTTTTGCTCAATGTTTTTGTTTTTTATCACAAAAGAATGTTATAGACCTTTTATGCTTTGTTCCTGCTTTTTCTTCTTGGGAGAGAGAAAATTTGTAGACTTGTAATATTCTAGAAGAAGTGAATATTTTGAGTTGCACTAAGGGCAAGAATGCAGGCAAGCCTCAGGAATAACTGAAACCATGGTTGAAAATGCTACCAGGACACTGCATTCTCTCAATGCAGATTAATGTCTGAATTGTGGGGAAATCTGGCCTCTGCTACACCCAAGATTTACATCTTACAGGTTTCTTACGGTAGCAGAGCATCTACCTCTTGGTTCCAGTTTTGACTTGGGCTTGGTATAGATCAATTGATTATCTCTGGACCACCAGTCAACTCTGGAAAGAAAAGCTGAGTGCTGTGATTAGTCCAGCGAGGGCAAGGTGTCATCTCTAAACAAACCTGCTATAGCTTGGGGAACATATCTGTTTCCCCAAAGCCATGTACATGAGGGAACTTGTTGCCAGACTGGATGTTGAGGAGCTAATCCCTTAAATATTCTCTAGAAATATTAGGTAAATTAACTTCTCTAAAGATATTTGCCCTCATTCTTCTTAGACTTTATAAAAAATTAATTCAGCAAAACCATAAGCTGCTTTCTTGCCTTTTATCTTTAACTCTCGTTTTTGCGCCTGTTTTTGTTAGAGCGCAGGACGTTATAGTAGAAGCTGAATGGGATTATACAGTGCAGTTAATTTTAAATTGTCATTGTCTTATTGTATCCATTTTGGAAGTAAGATTAAACTTTTCTGTTGTAATTATGTTGTCTTTTTAGAGGTAGTTATAAACTGAAATTGTCAAAATTTGGTTTTGTTGTATTCAGCCAGGAATAATTCAGAAATAACTAAAAGCTTATGTGCTAACCATTCATTAAAGAAAAAATAGTAGTGAGTATTTTCTCTGTGGTAGGCACTGCTCTAAGAACAGTGATAGAGCAGTAAACAGCTCTCATGATGCTTATAACCTTATGTTCTCTCGTTTTCCATTAGTTTCCAAGCTATAACCACTGAACTAGTATTCTTTTGGTTTCCAGATTATCCTCCAGTGGAAGAGTGGTGATTCACAAGCTAACAGCAGTATTTGTACTGCTATAGTTTTTCCCTAGCACCCTGAAAATAGGTTTCAACAAGTGTGCCAAATCCTATTGGTAGGTAATGGTGGCTTAGAACTTTTTGTTGAGGAGTTTGGGCTTGGTGAGAAAAGATTCCCACTTACATTAGGAATGCCTTTCTATTTTTTTTTTTTTTTCCGGTACGCGGGCCTCTCACAGCTGTGGCCTCCCGTCGCGGAGCACAGGCTCCGGACGTGCAGGCTCAGCGGCCATGGCTCACGGGCCCAGCCGCTCCGCGGCATGTGGGATCTTCCCGGATCGGGGCACGAACCCATGTCCCCTGCATCGGCAGGCGGACTCCCAACCACTGCGCCACCAGGGAAGCCCAGGAATGCCTTTCTTACAACTGGGAAAGGGGCAGCACCAAGCTCCTGTATCTTTTTGGTTCAGGAGAGAGATGATGATGGCTTGAAACAAAGTGGTGGTAGTAGAGATGGAAAGAAATGGACAGAACTTGCTGTGTTTTAAAGCTAGCATAACATGATTTGCTAATGGATTGGATAGGTTTCTGGTTTGAGCCAGTGTATAGATGGTGTAATGGGAAGCCATGGAAAGGTATAAAACAGGGGAAAGTCATGATCTGAGTTTTCTTCTACAGTGATAGTATTGGCTGTTGCGTGGGAAATGGATTAGGCTTGTGGAAGTAGCAATGATGGAAGTAGAGAGATAGGTTAAAAGGTTACTGCTGTATACCAGGTAAGAGATGAGGTAGTATAGACTAAGGATGAAAAAGTTGAAAGGAAGAAAAATGGACCAATAAGAGGTGGACTGGAGCTAGACTCAATAAGAATTGCTGGTGGATTGGACAAGAGAAGGGTGAGAAAAGATGACAGGGAAGAATCAAGGATGTAGGTTTGTGGTCATTAACTCTGTCAGTTGGTGGCGGCAGTTACTAAAATGGGGAATTCAGAGTACAAATGTGGGGAGAAGTACATTGAGAGAGGGGAATTAAGAGCTCCATTTTGGACAACTTTAAGTTTGAGATATTCTCATGAGCCATCTAAGGTGATATGTCAAGCAGGCAATTGGTTGGCTATATTAGAGTTTGGACTTCAGAAGGAGAGGTCTGGAATAGAGATAGAAATTTGGTGATGTTCAAGAATAGTATTTAAAGCCATGAGAGTGGGCAAAAATCATCTGGCGGGGGAGAGAAGTCAGCAAAGCAGATTTAAAAGGAGGCACAACAAAGGAAGAAAGGAGAGAATAGATTAAAGTAGTAGGCAAGGAATAATAAAACAAAAACAAAAAATTCTCTCTAAAAGGGGAACCCTCCTGTACTGTTTGTTTTTTTTTTTTTCCTCCTGTACTGTTGGTGGAAATGTAAGTTGGTGCAGCCACTACGGAAAACAGTATGGAGGTTCCTCAAAAAACTAAAAATAGAGTTGCCATATGATAATAGCAATCCGACTCCTGGACATATATCTAGACAAAACTGTAATTCAAAAAGATACATGCACTCCTATGTTCATAGCAGCACTATTCACAAAAGCCAAGACATGGAAGCAACCTAAATGTCCACTGACAGATGAATGGATAAAGAAGATGTGGTGTGTGTGTGTGTATATATGTACAATTGAATAGTACTCAGCCATAAAAAAAGAATGAAATAATGCCATTTGCAGCAACATGGATGGACCTAGAGATGATCATACTAAGTGAAGTAAGTCAGAGAAAGACAAATATCATATGATATCACTGATATGCAGAATCTAAAAAAGATGATACAAATGAACTTATTTACAAAACAGAAACAGACTCACAGACTTAAAGAACATACCTGTGGTTGCCAAAGGGAAGGGGAGTGGAGGAGGGATGGAGTGGGAGTTTGAGGTTAGCAGATGCAAACTAGTATATGTAGAATGGATAAACAACAAGGTCCTACTGTATAACACAGGGAACTATATTCAATATCCTGTGATAAACCATAATGGAAAAGAATATAAAAAAGAATGTATGTATATGTATAACTGAATCTCTTTGCTGTACAGCAGAAATTAACACAACTTTGTAAATCAACTACACTTCAATTTAAAAAAAAGGGAAGAAAAATAAATAAGTATCCTCCCTTCCCCCCCTCCAAATTCTGTCTAAATAGAAAATTAGCAAAGGAAATAAATAATCCATGAAAGAAGAAGCATAAAAGACCAAATATGAATAGTAAAGAACAGTCCAATTTGTTAGTCATAAAATAATTTTCTTTTGACCTGAAAAATTGGCAAAAAAAAGGGAAAAATCAAACACAACAAAAGGAAAAATCTACTTATAATTAGTGTTTAAAAGGAGGGTATAGGAATGTGAGTACTCTCATACCTGGTTGTGGTAGAATGAAACTGGTTTAGCCTTTCTGTCTGGAGGGTGATTTATATAGAAAGATTTAGAATTTTGCTCAATAGTGCCACTTTTAGAAGTTTATCAGAAAGAACAGAAAAGGGATTTGGGTTAAAATACAATTACAAAGCCATTCATTTAGATGCTGTATATGAAAGGCAAAACCTAGAAACAACCTAAATGTCCAACGTAAGATGAATTACATAAACAAGAGAAGATATTGTGTACAATGTAGACACTAAAAATTTTTTGTCTATGAAGATTAATGATAGGCAAACAATGTATTAAATAGGTGAAGGTGTCAAAAGGTACAAATTTCCAGTTATAAGATGAATAAGTCCTGGGGATATAATGTACAGCATGATGACTATAATATTTCTATAAAGGAGAAGAAAAGAGACCACAGAATTGTATGTATAACTAATAAGATCTCATTTTTGTAAAAAGTAAGAAATAGAGAAAAAACCTGGGAGGAATGATACCAAAATATCAACAGTACTTATTTCTAGGTACTGGAATTAGAGGTAATTTAAATTTTCTTTCTGTTTATGTATTTTCTAAATTTTCTATAATTAATATATAATCAACGAAATTATTTTTTAAAAGAAGAAAAAGATGTGATACCTCTTAGGTGACAGCTTGGATTCACAAGGACAATCCTGGAAAACTTCCCATTTCTTGTAGTAACATGATTGGTAGATTCAGTTGAGTTCAGTGAACCTAGTCAGACAAAGTCCTAAGTTCCCAGCTTAAGAGGCTATAAAACTGGGCTAAAATGGAGAAGGTGAAGTTTCATGACGGTGAAGAAGTCACATTTAGTTCTCAGAACCATCCTGTACAACTCTAATATGACAGTGCTTGCAGACCAGTCAATCATAAGTTACTATGGTTTGTTAATATGTGATAATAAGATCTTAAGAAATTCTAATGTAGGGGTTGGCTGAAATTCTAATGTAGGTGTTGGCTGAATGAGTGCCTGAAGTACTGTTTGTTTGCTTTAAACCAAATATCTACTTTGCTGTGTAGAGCTTTTGTTAATTAATACAGTTTTCTCCTCAAGCTTTTTGGTTTCAGGACCCCTTTACACTCTGTAAATCACTGAGGACCTCAAAGAACTTTCATGTATGTGGGTTATATCTATCAATATTTACTATATTCAATATTAAAACCGAGAAATTGAAAAATATTTAAATATTTAAAATAACTATTAACATTTAATAATAACAGTAACAAGCCCATTACATGTTGACATAAAAACATTTTTTTAAACGTGAAGACATTTTAATGGAAAAAAATTTTTTTCAATTCTTTTTTTTTTTCCTTTTGGCCACGCTGCACAGCTTGCAGGATCTTAGCTGCCCGAGGAGGGATTGAACCTGGGCCACGGCAATGAAAGCCTGGAATCCTGACCACTAGGCCACTAGGGAACTCCCTGGAAAATATTTAAAAAAATAAGTAGTTTTACATTTTTGCAAATCTCTTAAACTGCCTCAGTGAACATTTTATACCTTGTTACATTAACATTCATTGGTCTGTCTTGCATTTGGAATGAATCTTTTACCCATGCACGATTTTGTAGCATCATACCTTGGTCACTTGGAAAATATTGGTTCACTAGGTTATGTAGATTTTCAAGTGTTGACACATCATTCTACAATCACATTCATTAATTAAATATCATTAGAAAAGTTTTATTTGGAAACTGTTAAGCTCATAGTGGAGGATAGGCTTTTTTTTTTTAATTCTAATTTTTGCTTAGAAGCTTGAGTTTTATCATTGACAACAAGAACTATCAGTTGTTTTCCTTGAGGTGACAGGTCACTTTGTTTATTTTGGAGAAACTGTCTGCCAAATATTTGAGTCTGAGTAACCATACTTTGTCTATTAGTCATTCTTTTAAGTAGAAATGGTGTTCCATGCCATGTATGAAAATCCCACAGCTAACATTATACTCAATGGTGAAAGACTGAAAGCTTTCCACCTAACATCAGAAATAAGACAAGGGTGTCTGCTCTCACCACTTCTATTCAACATAGGTTCTATTCAACATATGAGGTTCTAGCCAGAGCGATTAGGCAAGAAAAAGAAGTAAAAAGCACCCACAAGGAAAAGGAAGAAGTAAAACTATCTCTATTTGTATATGACATGATCTTGTTTGTAGAAAATCCTAAGGAATCCACTAAAAAAACCACCACTACTAGAACCAATAGTTGAGTTCTGCAAAGTTGCAGGATACAAGATCAAATGCAAAACTTTACAAAACTCAATTGTATTCTTTCTACACACTAGCAGTGAACAATCCAAAAATAAAATTAAGAAAACAATTCCGTTTATAATAGCATCAAAGAGAATAAAATATTTAGGAATAAATTTAACCAAAGAGGCTAAAGACTTGTACACTGAAAACAATAAAATGCTGCTGAAAGAAGTTAAAAAAGAACCAAATAAATGGAAAGATATTCCATGTCATAGATTGGGAAGATTTAGTATTGTTAAGATGGCAGTACTCTCCACATTGATCTATAGGTCCAGTGCAATTCCTATTAGAATTCTAGCTGCCCTTTTGGTAGAAATTGACAGGCTAATCTTAAAATTCATTAAGAATCTCAGTAGGACTTCCCTGATAGCACAGTGGTTAAGAATCTGCCTGCCAATGCAGGGGACATGGGTTCAATCCCTGGTCCAGGAAGATCCCACATGCTGTGGAGCAACTAAGCCCGCGTGCCGCAACTACTGAAGCCCGCGCGCCTAGAGCCTGTGCTCCACAACAAGAGAAGCCACCGCAATGAGAAGCCCATGCACTGCAACGAAGAGTAGCCCCCACTTGCCGCAACTAGAGAAAGGCTGCACGCAGCAACAAAGACCCAATGCAGCCCCCCCAAAAAAATCTCAAGGGACCTCAAAAAAAACAAAACAATTTAGCAAAACGACAGAATTGGAAGACTCACACTTCCTGATTTCAAAGCTTTACTACAAAGCTACAGTAATCAAGATGGTGTGGTACTGGCATAAGGACAAACATATAGACCAATGGAATAAAATAGCCCAGAAATACACCTTCACACATATGGTCAATTAATTTTCAACAGGGATGCCAAGTCTTTTCAACAAATTGTGCTGGGAAAACTGGATAACCACAATCAAAAGGATGAAGTTGGACTTTTACCTTATATACAAAAATTAAGTTTAAGTGATCAAAGACCTAAATTTAAGAGCTAAATAAAAACTCTTAGAAAATCTTCATGATCTTGGATTGGGCAATGATTTCTTGAGTTATGACACCAAAAGCATAGACAATAAAAGAAAAAATAGATCAGTTGAACTACATCAAAATTTAAAACTTTATCCATCAAAGGACACTAACAAGAGAGTGAAAAGACAACCCACAAATTGGGAAAAAATTTTTGCAAAACATGTATTTGGTAAGGGATTTAAATCCAGCTTAAGAGGCTATAAAACTCTAACAACTCAACAGAAAAACACACACACACAAACCCAATTCAAAAGCAAGCAGAAGATTTGAATAGACACTTCTCCCAAGAAGTTATACAGTTGGCCAATAAGTGCATGAAACGAAGCTCAATGTCATTAGGGAAATGCAAATCAAAGAGATACCACTTCACACCCATTAGAATGTCTTATGAAAAAAGGGAAACTGACAAAAGTTGGCAAAGAGACATTGGAACCCTCATCCTTTGCTAGTGGAGATGTAAAATAGTGCAACCACTGTTTAAAAAGTTTAGTGGTTCCTCAAAAAGTTGAAACTGGGATTACCATATGATCCAGTGATTCTTCTAGGTATTTACCCCCAAAGAATCAAAAGTAGGGACTTGAACAGATATTTGTACACCCGTGTTCATAGCAGCATTTTATGGTAGCCAAAAGGTAGGAACAACCCAGGTGTCCCTCAATAGATGAATGGACAAGCAATATGTGATGTATACATACAATGGAATATTATCCAGCTATAAAAAGAAATGAAGTTCTGATACATGTTACAACATGGCTGAACCTTAAAAGCATTGTGCTAAGTAAAATAAATCAGACACAAAGAGACAAATATTGTATGATTACACTTATATGAGGTATCTAGGCAAATTCATAGAGACAGAAAGTGAGAAATGAGGTTACCAGGAGGCTGGGTTGAGAGAGAGTAGGTAGTTACTGCTAACATTTCTGTTTGGAATGATGAAAAATTCTGGACATGGATAGATGTGATGATTATACAACGTGTGGATGTACTTAATGCTGCTGAATTGTACACTAAAAAATGGTTTAAGTGGTTTACAAAAAAAGGTATTCCACCAAAAGAGTGACGACTTCAACTATTTAAACATTGCGCATGTAAATCAACTATGCTCCAATAAAAAATTTTTTTTAAAAACAACAAAAAAAAAGACATTGTACAAATGCGTTTCCTGAGGACAACTGTTATTACAACAGGAGTGCTTTTCACGTACTTCTTATTTTGTCACACACAGTGTTTTTTAAAATGTCCTCGATATTCAAAATTTAACAAAATTAATGGTGTTTCCTGCTTCATCAAGGACATTCTTAAGTGCAACTAGCATTTTGTTTTTGTTTTTACTGCAAGTCATGGTGAAGAGTACAGTGCCTACATGTACAGTTCAGTGCTCCTGCCTTGATTCAGCTAAGGCACCAGCAGACTCAACCCAACTTTGTGTCTTCAATGCAAGTATCAACACAGTGGAAAAGATGAATCATGTGGTGTCTTAATATTATTATGGAAATAATTTTAACATTGCAGACCCTCTGAAAGGGTCTCAAGGACTCCTAGGGATTGCATAACACACTTTAAGAACTGCTATATTGATGTCCACATTTCAAAAATGGCTATAGCCATTTTTGAAAGTGATTAATGCTGCTGTCATTTTGGTACTGTTCCTTCTAATCTCTTAAAGGGTAGACTTGTTATACTGTTCCAATACTGCTTTATAATTCTGGCGCAAGGCAGGCTAATCTTACCCCTTTTTATGTTTGAACCATTGTACATTTCAAGGGAGCAGAATATCAAGGCTGGTAAATAGATTTTAATAATTGCTGGTCCTGTGGATAGGTTGTAGCTGCTTAGATTGTTGTCTTGAGGGGTTCAGTGGATAAAGTTTCCTGGGTGGAATAGAAATGTCTTCCTTGGACTTGGGAAAGAGATATGACAATGTCATAATTTGCTCTTTGTACTATTTTAATCTAAAATTTATAGTTTTGGAAAATTTTTATCTTATAATTTCTTCAGAAAAAAATTCTTTTGTTCCCTTCCTTCTACTCTCCTTCAGGGGACTCCATTTATATATATATTTGGCCACTTGATATTGTCCCACAGGCCACTGGTGCTCTGCTCACTTTTTTTCCAGTGTTTTATTTTGGGGAGTTTCTATCACTGTGTTTTTGAGTCAGTTAATCTTTTCTTCTGCAGTAGTTAATCTGCTGCGAGTCCCTTCCATTTTAGTTTTCATCTCTAGAAGTTGGATTTAGATCTTTTTTATGTTTTCCACGTCTTAACATGTACAAGAGTTTCTCTACCTTTTTGTATAAATAGAATATAGTTATAATAACTTTTGATATCCTTGTCTGTCAATTCTGTCATCTGTGTCAGTCATGGATTTAATTCTACTGATTTGTTTTTATCCTCACTAAGTCATATTTTCTTGCTTCATTGCGTGTTTGCTAATTTTTGATTGGATGCTAGACATTGTTAATTTTACTGTGGTAGGTGCTGGATACTTTGTATTCTTATAAATATTCTTGAGCTGTGTTCTGGGATACAGCTGAATAGTTTGATCCTTTTAAACTTTGTTAGGCAAGGCCAGAATAGCTTTTGTTTTTCTTAATTAACCTTTTTTTAATTGAAGTATAGTTAATTTTGTAATACAATGTCATGTTATTTTCAGGTGTACAGCAGTAATTCTCTCTATATATGTATGTGTGTATATATATTCTTTATCAGATTCTTTTCCATTATAGATACATTATTGAATACAGTTCCCTGTGCTATACAGCAGGTCCTTGTTTATTTTATATATAACAGTGTGTATATGTTAATCCCAAACTTCTAATTTATCTCCCCCCGCCCCTTATCCCCTTTGGTAACCATGAGTTTTTTTTTTATGTCTGTGAGTCTATTTCTGTTTTGTAAATAAGTTCATTTGTATCATTTTTTTAGATTCTACGTATAAGTGATATATGGTATTTGTCTTTCTCTGTCTTACTTCATTTAGTATGATAATCTCTAGGTCCATCATGTTGCTGCAAATGGCATTATTTCATTCTTTTTTATGGCTGAGTAATATTCCATTATGTGTGTATATGTATGTGTATACAGACACGCACACACACACCGCACATCTTCTTTATCCATACATCTGTTGATGGACATTTGGTTGCTTTCATGTCTTGGCTATTGCGAATAGTGCTGCTGTGAACATTAGGGTGCATGTATCTTTTCAGATTAGAGTTTTCTCTGGATATATGAATAGCTTTTAATCTAGCCACATGCTAGATTCTACCCGTGCTCTACCCATCTACAGATTTCCACCCCCTTCCTTCTCCTTTATGAGAACTGGGGAGTGTTTGCTGTACTCCTTTCAGGTGGTTCTTTCCCTGTGTTCATCAGTGCTCAGCTGTAGATCTCCTAAGCTTCCTCTCTCTATGCAGCTCTCTCCTCTCTTGTGTCCTGTACTGAGGACTCCAGCTGACATGGTTTCCCCAGACTCAACAATTCTGTCTCCTCAACTCAAGAGACTATCAGGCTCTGCCTGAGTTCCCCCTCCCAGTTCTGAGGCCTAGAAACTCCAGGCAGTAAGTTCAGTCAGTCATAGAGTTCACTTCCATTTGTTTCCCCTCTCTTAGGGATCACAGTCCTCTGCTGCATGATGTCTACTGTCTGGAAACCATTATTTCATATGTTTTGTCCAATTTTTCAGTTCTTTCAAGGAGGGTAAATCCAGTCCCTGCAGTTCCCTCTTGGCTGAAAGGAGGAGTCTCGGTCTAAAATTTAATTTGGGATTTTTGCAAATTCAGATGCCATTAATATTACGTGCTTGCTATATGCCTGAAAAGTTCAAATGTGGTCTAGTCTTTACTCGCTCCCTACCTCGCCACACATATTAATCGGGTACTCTCTCTTTTATGTTGAACAAAATGAACATGGCCTTTGCCTTTATGTATTTTACACTTTATAAATATGGAAACCGAGGCTCGGAAAGTTAGAATATGTTACCCAAGTACATACAGCTAGTAAGTGCCAGGGCCTTTTTTTTTTTTTTTTTTTTTTAAGCTAATCTACCACATGTTTATTACCAATTACTTTGGTTTTCTTTGTTTGAATGTAAAGGAATGATGATTGTGTATTTCATTTCACATTGCAGAAGTGATCCCATGGAGGCCGTATTTCAAGTAGTATATGAAATGGTAAACTACATAAACTTGGGGAAGTTAAAACATTTTAATAGGCATGTCATTTGAACACAAAAAATACAAATACTGTGACTTACTACAGCATTAGGTATTCACATAGCAAGAGAATTTCACTCATAATATTTCTAATAGAGCATAGGCTTGATTATGCAGATAAAGAGAGAGAGAGAATGTGAAGGTACCCTCCCTTGCCTCCCCTCGAAGCATCAGTGATGACTTTTATAAAACCAGAGCAGTATAGAGAAGTAGGCAGTGAATGTCAAGTAGAACGTGCAAAAGCCTTTTCTAATCACGTTGCTCTAATAGTGCCAACCAAGACTTGCTCTAAAACCATAATACTTGTGAAGTCTACAACTGCATTTAAATTAGAACATCTTAAAGAACAAGCTCAAAAGCTGGCTACAAGAATTTTTTTTTTGCCTGGCTGTAGTATACAAAGCAGCAAATGCTTGCTAGAGGTACCTAGTAGTGTGAAAATGTTAGAAGCATTATGAACTTGAATCCTGGCAATGTATTTTTTTTTACTTACTGTGTATTGAACCTGAAATATATATTATCTTCGGAAAGCTTAAATCCTGTGTATTAAATTTGTTAAAGAAATGGAATAAAAAACGTTCGTTAACATTTTTCTTTCCTCTTTGTTTAAACCCTACCCCCACTCCTTTACATGCAAAACACTCATCCTGCTTAGTGTCTAATAAAATATATCTAAATGATTTAAGTATTCAGAGTTAATATTTCTTAACTTGTTTCATTCTTATTCTTACGGTATTTTTCTTATATTATTTACATTTAAAATAATTAGTTGAATGGTTTATTTTCCCTGTAATGTTGAACCAGATTATAGTGATCCCTTTTCTTCTATTCTTCTGTTCTCACTTCAAAGAGCATGATTAAAAAGCCACTTAAGAAAGGAAATCTTTCATCATTATTGCTGTTAACAGCGAGCTTGAGCTAAGTTCTCTTGACATGAACTTTTGTGAAGGGCTCTTCAGGCCTGTATGTGACTGAATATTATCTATTTTATTTTTTATCACTGGATTAAGGTTTTATAGAATAGGTGAGTGATTAAGGTACTGCCTAATTGCACAGTTTCTCAGTGTGACTTTCACTTAGTGGCACACACACAGGTCAGTAAACATGTAGTATGGCGCCGTGAGGTTAAAGCAGTCGTTGTGTTAGATGCTAAGTGTGTGAGCTGGGTCAGCCAGATGGACTCCTCTGCCATTTACTATCTCAGTATGTGACCTTAGACAAGTTACTTCTCTTTGCCTCAGATATCTCATTAAAAGTGCTTTCGTAGGATTGTTGTATTATAATGAATAAGTTAATGTTTAGAAAGCACCTAGAATAATGCCTGGTTCACAAAAAGCAGGACCAAAGTATTTGATTTTTAAAAAAAAAATTAGAGATATACACTTATTGAAAAATTACGGGAGGGAGCAAATTGTTAAGAAAAATGTATATACTTCAAAATAGTTGAAGTAATACATTTTATGTCATGTATATTTTATCATAATTTTTAAAAAAGAAATGTCATGGTTCACAGGCTACTGAAGTTTTCTTTATGCAAGTATTCATTCAGCAAGTATTTTTGAGATCTTGCTCTCAGTACATTCCAGGTGAACATCAAGCTTGAATTCATAGGTGGAAGGATGATCCTCTATAGAGACGCCATATTCTCTTGGTGTCCTGTGGAGAGGAGTGTTTGAGTTGAGCACAGTTGGCTGTATCATGAGACTGGACTCCAGGAAAGGGACTCAACCTACCCCAATATACCCCTGCACTCTCTCTTTTTATGGGGGTCAATGTGATAAGTGAGGTAAAAAGTGTGAGTCTTGGGTGCCACCTATTTACAGGAGTTGCTAAGAACCAGCTGTCTGGTAACTAGAGACTGCAGAGGTCCCTTGGGAAGATGTTAGGAGGAGCCCCCTGGTCCTAGTTAGCTCGTTGCCAAGCAGCCCAGAAAGAACAAGATGACTGACCAGTCAGGAGTCAAATGCAGTAATCCAGGTAGGATGATGGTGGTTTGGACTAAGGCGGCAACTGAACTATAGTGGAAATAAAGTCATTGGCTCTATGAATTAATCATATATATATATTGCATATGAATAGCTTATTCCTCTGTTTGCTAAGTAGTTTTATTCTATGGGTGTACCACAATTTGTTTATCTGTTCACCTGTTGGATGTACATTTTAGTTGTGTTCAGTTTTTGACTATTATAAATACAGCTAATAGGAACATTCATGTCCAAATCTTTGTGTGGGCATATATTTTAATTTCTTTGGGGCAGATATCTAGGGTGATATATAATGCTTCACTGGATTCTATTTAATAATCGTTTAGGATTTTTCCATCTATTCTGGTAAGTGAAATTAGCATATAGTTTTTTTCTCATGGTCTTTGATTATGGAAGTAATCAAAATGAATGAGTTCTCTTTCTGTATTTTTGAACAGCTTGTAGAAATAAGAGCTTTTATGGGGAACGTATAGCAAAAATTATTCCGTTATACCATCATGGTCTAATACGCGTGCTTGTACACACGTGTATATGACTGTGTCTGTGTGTGAGAATAGGGAATGGATTTTGATACCTACTCTATTTAATGGTTTTTGGTTTACTCAGGGTTTGGAATAGTCCATTTCCCCTAAATAAGTTTAAGTATGGTGCTTGCCATATAGTAAGCATTCAATGTTTATGAAATAAATTAGTGAAAATTACTGGAATAGAGTTCATTGTATTCTGTTATTAAATTACTGTTTATATTTTTAGTTATGTCTCTAATTTTGTTAGATTTAAAGTTTGTGCATTCTGAAGATTTTTACAAATTCGTCACGAGAGGTTTAATTTGGAACTCTTATGAAGCTTTTAAATTTCTTGTATTCAAGTCAAGATACATTTATGATTTTTCTCCATTTTTTATATATTCTTATGCTTTATTTTCCCCCATTCATGAATATACCTCTGCTCCTTTGACAATAATTGAAATTTTATCACGAGTTTTACTTTACTGAGTTTAGTAAACACAGTAAATGTTGTTTACTTTTGCACAGTGCCTCTAATACTTAAGTTCCATATAAGTTTTCCTGCTGGGAAGTATGATAAATACCGCTGAATAGGTGTTAGAAGCCCTAACATTTGAGAATCTTTGAAGAAGTGTTAAGAAACTCAATGCGTTTTCATCAACTCAGTGTGTTTCATCTGCATAGAAGATACGGAGAAACAAAGATTGGGTCTCAAAGAGTGGCATTAATTCTGCCTCATGTGAGAACAACTAAAAAAAATTAGCACTATATTCTTATAAAGGTGAATATAGCACACTTAGAACATTGATTGCCCAGTGTTTCCAAATATTTTTCACATGGTTTTGTTTTTAAATAAGAGAAGCCTGCCACTCCTGTCCTTTTCTGACTCCATCATACTACCTACCCCCCTACTCCCAAAGGGAGAAATTCCAAATCTTTTCAAAACTGTACTTCAGTTTCTTTTTAATTTTCTTTTTTCTTGGCCACACAGCGTGGCATGCGGGATCTTAGTTCCCTGACCAGGGATCGAACCTCCGCCCCCTGCATTGGGAGAGTGGAATCTTAACCACTGGACCGCCAGGGAAGTCCCTCTTTTTAATTTTTAAAATTTTATTGAGATATGATTGGCTTACAGCATTATTTAAGGTTAAGGTGTGCAACATGATTTGGTAAAAATTCTATTTCATTTTGATTATCCTGTGTGAGGGAATTAGCAGACAGGTCATTCCCAACAGTGTCAACAGTCTTATACATGATTTCACAAATCTGTTTCCCTACTTGCTCCTCTTTCCCAAGCTGCCTGCTAGACATGCCATATTATTATCTTTCAGACATCTCACACTCGGCATGTCTGAACATTGAATGTATCCTCTTCATTAGCAAACCAACTTCCTCTTCTGAGTTCCCTCAGTTAATATTATGTAGTGGTGACAGGTGTGAGTTACTGAGATTGAGTCTTGGATTAATTTCTTTCAGCTGAGGTTTGTTAATCTATAAAGTGAGGATAATAGAATCAATCTTAGAGGACTGTGAATGAAAATTAATTAAATAATAAAAAATATAAAATGCCTGACACATAGTAAGCCCTTTAAATGTATTAGCTTTATTAATGTATATATATTTTTAAGACCCTACTCTCAGCTGCTCAGGCTCAGTTTCAGGTTCATCATTTCCGCTCTCCTGCTCAGTCATCTCACCTTCTTGGTTTTACTTCCGCAGTATCTCTCAAATCTGTCTTATTTTACTGCCCGTGTTTGGGCTCCCATTACCTTTCTACTGCAGTACCATCCTGATTGAGCTTGCTGCTTTTGTCGTGTCCTCACTGTTTCACCTTTCGTACTGCTTGCTGTCATTTATGGCCTCGAAACAGATTCGATGTCACTCCCCAGTTCCAAACCCTTAATGACTTCCTGCTGCGTTTGTAATATCTCTCACCCCGGTAGTTCAATCTCTACATTTTGAGTCCTGCCTGTGTTATTCAGTTTTATCCTATGCTACCATGATTCTACATTCTAGCCATGTCCGTTTATTTTCGAGTCCCTGAACTTTCTTCTACTGAGCCTTTGCTTTGGTCATTCCCTTGGCTTAGAATCCCTTTCCCTTCTGTATTGTCTGTTGAAATCCCATCTATTCTTTAAAATCCAAGAAGCCTCCTGAATTATACTAGTTTTAATTAGTGCTTCTCCTACCCATGCTCTTGTGACTCTTTGTTTTTATTGATACTTCACTCTTGCACTCACCAAAGTCTGCCTAAATGTGAGTCTGCTTTGATAACTAGTCAGGGCCAGGAACACCTTCTTTCCTGTGTTATCTGACGTTGTCTTTATTTATAGCTTTTTAATGAAAGTATGTTGAATTTGATAAAAATACTGCTAATTAAATACTAACTAAATAAGTAAAATGCTAATACCAGAGTTTTACAGAGACATAGAATCTTGAACTTGAGGAGGATTATTTTTCATGGAAAATATATTGAAGAAAATGGCAGTGATGAAGATTTTTCTGGTATTGATGCCTCCAAACAGAGGAGATGCAGATAGATATAGAAAATTTCATTATCTTTCCCAAGTTTTGAGAATAACAAAGTTTAGTAGCTACTCTGTGTTTGTTCAGAGAAACAGTATATTTAAATGGAAATGGATGTCTGATATGTCATATACTCAGGAGTTAAATAATTAATGATAATTAGATATACTTTCTATATACTTGATTAGGTTGTATTAGAGCTGTCTCTTGCTCGGTATATAATTTTCTTTGTCTATGTATCTATATACTTTTAAGTTTATTTTTTAAGTTCACAGGATAAAACTTCTGAAAAGTGCTTGGTGGTTTTTGTCATTTGTTGGGGGGAGGGTATGAGAAGTTTTGGAGATTTCTGTATTATGTTACTGATGTGCTTGTATGTTCTTTAAGGAACTGGTATAGAGAAATAGTAATCAGTTCTCAGGGTTAATATGCTTTTAGCTGCAGACAGATGCTCCAGTGTATGTAACTTACATAGCTGTCTTTCAGAACTTGGGTTGAGTAAATTCAAAGGTTGTTTTGAAATATAGAGAAGTCTGATTATATTCTTGAACTCTTTAGGAAATAATGATGATAGTACCATAAGTTAATGTAACTTAGTGAACATTTGCTGAATGTTCACAATGAGTTTTAAGCTATTTTTGTTTTTTTCCAACCACACTAAAACCAAAGGTATTAACTTATAAATATTATGTCTCTATGGTGTGTGCTTTAATGAGAATGTATCACATTAATCATTTAAAAATACTGACTTGGGCTTCCCTGGTGGCGCAGTGAGCCCTTGAGCCCTTGAGCCCGCCTGCCGATGCAGGGGACACAGGTTCGTGCCCTGGTCTGGGAAGATCCCACATGCCGCGGAGCGGCTGGGCCCGTGAGCCATGGCCACTGAGCCTGCGCGTCCGGAGCCTGTGCTCCGCAACGGGAGAGGCCACAACAGTGAGAGGCCCGCGTACCAAAAAAAAAAAAAAAAAAAAAAAAAAAAATACTGACTTGGGTGTAAGTGATCTGTTTTACATGAGTTAGGAAAGAAGGAATATATCTGTGAAAAAATAAATCTTTTCCAGTAGTGACTACAATGGAGAAGCATAGCAAATACTTACTGCCTTAACCAGGTGGTCAAGGTTAACATCACTAGTGATGTCATGTGGACTTCATGTACCCTCCAATATGATGTGTTGAGATAGGCACTTCACTTCTGTGATATTGTGTCCATAAACTCATAACCCCAGTCAGAGCATGAGAAAAACATCGGCTTTACATATTGAGACACGTTCTACAAAATACCTAACCCCAGTACTCCTCAAAACTATTAAGGTCATGAAAAACAAGGAAAGACTAAGAAGCTATTACAGACCAGGGGAGACTAAGGAGATGTGACGAATAAATATAATGTAGTATCCTAGATTGGATCCCAGGATAGTTAAGGACGTTAATGGAAAAAACTGGTGAAACCTGAATAAAGTCTAGGGTTTAATTAATAGCACTGTACTGATGTTGGTTTCTTAGTTTTGGCAAATGTACGACAGTAATGTATTAAGGGAAACCAGAGCTGCATGAGGGGTATGTGGGAATGCTTTGTACTATCTTTGCAACTTTTCTGTAACTCTAAAATTCCAAAATAAAAAGTTTATTTAAAAAATAAGTAATATTTTTCAAGTCTATAAATGTGTTGAATGTCTCTTAAGTGCAAGGCAGTGTGCTCGCCACTGCAGGGCATAGAGTGTGTAAGGTACCTTCACTGCCCCTGCCCTTAAGGAGTTGTCATCCAGCTGGGGAATAGGACAACTGATACAAAGTAGAACATGATGAAGCCAGTACAGAGTGTGAGCAAGGTGCTGTAGGGGTGTGGGTGTGGGGTGTCTGAGTTTGAAAGTAGACATTGAATGAAGACTGGGAATCCTTCCCTGCCCGCCCGCCCCCTCCCCCGCCCCTAGCGTCCACACCAAGAAGATAGCATTTAAAATGAATTTTGAATGGGCAGGACTTAGGTAACCATAGTCATTGGAAAGGAAATACATATCATACCAGCAAGCCTGGGCTCTTGAATCACAGACCTGCTCTGCCACTTATTTGCTCTGTGACCTTGGTCAGGTTATTTGATGTCACTAAGTCTTTGTTTCTCCTTGTAAAATAGGATTAGTAATTTCTATTTCAAAGCATTATTATGAGAATTAAATGAGGTATACATGTAGCTTAACAAAGTATCTGATACACAGTAAGCTCTTAATGTTAAGTATTAGAGAAGGAGAGGACGTATATTTCTGATGTAACACCATCACTGAAGGCCTGGGGCCTGGAAAGTATAGAATGTTTTGGGAAATATTGAGTAGTATCTGTCTAGAAAGGTGAATCAGGACCATATTGTGAGTGCTCTGACTTACAAGCAGAGCAACTTGAACTTTTTTGGTGGTTATTGGGAAGTCATTGAGGATTTTGGTGTAGAAGGATTAAGGAGATTGAGTCTGTGTTTTAAGATTAATCTGATAGAAGTACGAGGGGCATGTTGGAGATTCTCATGTGGGCTGCTGCCTTCCCTTTTATCTGGTGAATTATATTAGTGTTTCTTTAGGTTTAAAATTCTATGAAACAGCTCAAAATGCTCTGAATGATAATGTTGTAATCTGTTACCATGTAACTTGGGGGTCTCAGAAGCAGGACCATTAGTATATTATCAAATATACTTAATATGTTTAGTGAAAAAGGCCATTAATATTTTTAGATATATTGGCTTAGAATTTTTTTGAATAGGTGATGCTTTTTGCCTCGACACCCCTCTTTTTTTTTTTTAGCAGCTTAAGCAGATAAGAGTTAAACAGTACTTCATTGACTTCCTGTGAAGCTTTGTTGAAAGAAGTTCCGTTGTATCTACTTTTAAAGCTGATTGCTGTGAGCAGAGGATGCTGCTGTTGAGTTATAAATGTCATCTCAGTATGTTCTCACTCAGCATTCTTGGGATGACACTAGTGTTTGCATATAAGGTTTTGGAGTTTAATGAATAGAAAAAGCAGCACAGTTATCACTGAAATAGTACCAGTAAATGAAATACTTAAAAACATTGATCACTTCACTATTGAGCAGTATAATTATTTATCATCATTTATGTAGGTTTTACAGCCCGCACCATGGCTGAATGGCAAAGAGTGAGTTATATTGGGACCTCATTTGGGAAATATTTTACAGCTCCGAAATGGCATTGTATAATGTTGTGCAGTTTGTCTGTCAATCATTGTATTGTGTTAATCATTCTGAAATTTACCTGCTGGGAAGTACAGGATCATTGGGTCTACAGATATTATTAAAATAGATTATTGGGGTTTTCCCCCAATGTTTTATTATAAAATTTTTTTATTATAAAAGTCAAACCGAAATTGGAAGAATTTTATAATAATTATATACATATTAACTAAATTATTGTTTTCAAAAGGAAAGCTCCACTTTCTTGTCTTTTTAAAAATCAAAAAGACTTCTGAGTGTTTGAACCATTTTCACATGTGATAGTATTTTCATATAGCTGAGATGATTTTTGATGTTTCCATGTTATTTCTTCAGAAACGATAAAATTCTTTGAGTAAAATAATTCACTACAGATTCTGGAATTTAGCCAGATCCCTAGTGTTACGAGTAGATAACAGTATTTTAATTTATCCCCATATATGGTTCATACAATTAACTGTTCATTTAAATTCCATAAGATATAAGTTTATTTAAATTCTTTGCAGGCAGAAATATACTTTTAAAAATTATTATTTCTTGACATAATTTCTAGCCTGTCATATAAGGATAAAGTGCTAGCTTTCTTTCTCTTCATGTCTTCTTCAATATTATGAAAATAAACTGCTGAAGTTAAGGTTTCTTTTCCAGTTTCAAATCAGTGATATAGCATAAATTTATACATTTTTATAAATGGAAAGATATCTTTAAGAGTAATTGGTTCCAGCTTCCTTATATTACATTGGAATCAATGGAGGCCCAGAGAGATTAAATAACGTCACAGGACACACTAAATTAATGCTAGACCAGGAAATACATTTTAGATTTCTAGTTGTCTTGACTATTATTATATATATTTTCAGGTACTCCTTTGTAGAAAGAATAAACAGAGCATGCTTGTCAGTTATAGAATTTATCTCTGACTGTCAAAATGGAGTTTCAGAAAAAGTAACCATAAGTGAGAATATCTTTATGAATACATTGGACTGATTGTTTTGTAAGTCATCATTTAATATTTTTCTAGAAGATCTCAACCTCTCTCTCTTTTTATAAATAAATAAATTTATTTATTTATTTTTGGCTGCGTTGGTCTTCGTTGCTGCACGCAGGCTTTCTCTACTTGTGGCGATCAGAGACTGCTCTTCATGGGGTGTGCAGGCTTCTCATTGCGGTGGCTTCTCTTGTTGCCGAGCACGGGCTGTAAGGCGTGCAGGCTTCAGTAGTTGTGGCACGTGGGCTCAGTAGTTGTGGCTTGCGGGCTCTAGAGCACAAGCTCAGTAATTGTGGCGCATGGGCGTAGTTGTGGCGCACAGGCTTAGTTGCTCCACTGCATGTGGGATCTTCCCGGACCAGGGCTTGAACCCGTGTCCCCTGCATTGGCAGGTGGATTCTTAACCACTGCGCCACCAGGGAAGTCGAAGAAGATCTCAGTCTCTTAATATTCATTTCTCAACAGTCTTTTTCTTCTTGAAACTTGTATTGTACTTCTAAGCGATGGAACATTCTCATTAAAACAAAAAAGAGTGGTACTACTCTCCGTACTTGTCTTAAACATTAATAAATACATTTTAATATAGAGGGTTAATATATCTCCCCATACTATGTTCTTTTTTCCATTTCCTCTTTCTCTGCAAGGTGCTTTGTGGCCAAGAGTTACAAGGCAGCTTGTTTTTCAGTATTTTGTGTAATAGAAAATGCATTGGTTGGCATCATTTGAGGAGTTTTCTGTTTATCTCATATTCATATAAAGGCTACTTTCCCACACTGTCTTGCTTGCTCTATAGAAATGGTGATTGTGGTTTCTATCAGGTTGTTTATCTTTCTACTTTTGAAGCTGAAACAGAAGCTATAATTGTGCATTTAATTTTTATATACTTAAATATTAGTGACATATAAATCTTAGTCCCTTACTAGCTGAAATTATGCACAAGAAAATGTATACCATTACTTTAGGCCTGAGGTACAAAGGTACATTGGCTTTTAGAGTAGGACCTGAGGTACGGGGAAAATAACTCACACCAGTCTTGAACCTTTTTAAAAATTGACACTGCATACTGAATCAGCATTTGATTATGGGGAAGTTGTGAGAGGACAAGAGAAGGGAAAGATGGAAGCTATAGAGTAGAATTTGCAGTTACTTAGATGTAAATGGTTAGCGTGAAAGGTAGTAAAAATTACCTTCTTCAAATACTGAGTTAAAGAAAAGCTTGTATCGATCCTACTTGCTGCTACTCAGAGAAAGAAAAGTTTTGTCTTCAGGGCATTTACAAAAAATAGAACAATTGTGTTTCTTTGTGGATATTTGGAGAAATGTTACAACATATTGTATGAATTGAAGTAACTGCTGACAGAATTTTGAAATGTATTGCTTACTTGTAATAAGCCCAAATATCTATCATGCCTCATTGTTCTAAGTTTACACTTTTAGACAGGTTTTGCTGATTAAATTCTGCCCTATACACTGTGGACACTGAGCCATAAGCCTAAGGCCTTAAAATGTTATTGAAACAGAATTTAAACTTGGACCACTTACAAAATACCTGGACCCATGGGCTTTTGTAGATTCTTTTTTTTCGTTTTAAGAAGTGTGATGCTTACACTGCACATCTCTGGTGGTTTTAAGAAATGTAAGCTGGCTTTTTGGGGGATGCATCCTTGAGTATGAAAGTGTCTTAAATTGATTTTCAGTAACTATTTCAGTCAGCACTTCAAATTGCTCTTAGGCACCTGGTGACATTACATCTTTGCGGTCAATAACTTTCACCTTTTTGTGGCTTACTTCACAAATTAAAACTTTTTGTCCATTATATTTTGGTATCTATATTTTATCTCTGATCTAGCATAGTACTGGATACCTGGTAGATTCTCAGGGGAAAATTATTTAAAGAGTCAAAGATGCTGACATGGCCCAGTCATCCAAAGACTCGCTTCCTGCCTTCTCTTCAGAATTGGCTTAAAAATCAACAATAAGAGAGGTTCCTAAGACCACTCCCTCTAAAACGGCAATCTTAACATGCCTCTCTTCTCATACCCTCCTTTGTTTTTCTTCAAAGCCTTTTTCTCCTACTACCTGATACTCTACCATGGGAATGTGAATGCTATAAAACCAGGAATTTTGTTTTGTTGCATTGTTGTATCCATCCCTAGTGCCTAGCACACAGTATGCAGTCAGATGTTTTCTAAAGGTATAATAAAGGTTAGAAATTATGCCAGATGCCAAAGGGTTATAAATACATATCAGAAATGAATTCATCCCTCATGTACACAAATAACTGTAGTACAAGATGGGTTCAGATGACATAAGAGAACTTCAGTGAAAATACTGGGGGTATTTTAGAGGTTTATTACTTCTAGCTGGCTTCTTAGGAAATGACAGTTAAGCTGGGTCTTTTGCAGACTAAGGAACAAATAACCAGTGGTTCAGAGGTGCAAAAGTGAATAAGGGTAGTATGTATAAGAAGAGGTAAAATGTTCAGTTTGAGTAGAATATACTAGTGAAATTAGTTATAAAGGTAGGTTAGACCCAGGTTAGTGGAAAGTCTAAAAATCAAAGTTGAGTTTGGATTTTGTCCCACTGGTACTGTAGAAATTTTTTTCCCCCCTCCTTGAAAGGCAGTTATATGTGGTATGATTGAACGTGCATAGGAATAGACTGAAGATGGAAGTTTGAATTACGGAGTAGGTAGGCGCAGGTAGCAAGGAGTGCATATTAGAATAATAATACAAATTCAAAGGTAGGATTGACAACAAATGATTGGCAAATTGACAAGTCAGATATGGAGAATAAAGAAAATGGAGGCAGCTAAGATGACTGACTCTAAGGTTCTGAACTTGTGGGAAGTAAGATGGTGTTGTCATTAAATATGGAAAATAGAGAACATGAAGAAAGAGCAGGTTTGAGAAAGAAGGTTAGTTTATTTATTTTTTAGAAGTATAAAGATTTATTTAATTCCAGTTAACAAATTTGTTTTTCTTTTTTTTAATTGAAGTATAGTTGATTTACTGTGTTTCAGGTGTATAGCAAAGTGATTCAGTTGTATATATATATTCTTTTTCATATTCTTTTCTATTATAGGTTATTACAAGATATTGAATATAGTTCCCTGTGCTATACAGTAGGTCCTTGTTGTTTATCTATTTTGTATGTAGTAGTGTGTATCTGTTAATCCCAAATTCCCAAAATCTGTTATTACCGCCCCACCCCCACCCCAATCCCCAAGGAAGGTTAGTTTAATTTTGAATGTGTTGCTTTGTGGTGCTAGCGTTTGAATGGAGAAATGCAGTAGGCAGTTGGAAAGCTACTAAGGCCTAAGATTTGGGAATCTTTTGCAAAGCAGTTTTTGAAGCCTTGAGATTGCAAAGGAAGAGTCAAGAGGGAAAGAAAGGAAAATGATGGAGAGCAAATTCTTGGGAAATAGTTATGTTAGGAGAATAGAAAGAATAGCCAAAGGAAGAACAAAAGCAAGTAGGAGAACCAAGAGAGTATGACATTGGAGCGACTAAGGAAAGACATTTTCAGGAAGAAGTAAGATTCAAACCAGTTTCTTGCAGAAAGAGTTCTGTTGTAACCTTGGGAGTATGATATATGTATTGTGTGGGCCAAAAGGTTCGTTCAGTTTTTTCCATAAGATGGCTCTAGTAGCACTTGATTGTCTTTAACTTCATTCAAAACAATTTTGTTAGATTGTATGTGACTGCTGTCATATCAGTGTGCATTTAAAAAAAGACTTATCAAAATTGGTGAATTTTTGTGTAGTCATTTTAATATTGAAGATGGAAGAAAAAAAGCAACATTTTCAGCATATTATGCTTTATTATTTCAAGAAAGGTAAAAACGCAACTGAAATGCACAAAAGATTTGTGCAGTGTGTGGAGAAGGTGCTGTGACTGATCGAACGTGTCAAAAGTGGTTTGTGAAGTTTCATGCTGGAGATTTCTCGCTGGATGATGCTCTACGGTCAGGTAGACCAGTTGAAGTTGAGAGCGATCAAATCGAGACATTAATTGAGAGCAATCAACATTATACCACACTGGAGAGAGCCGACATGCTCAAAATATCCAAATCAAGCGTTGAAAATCATTTGCACCAGCTTGGTTATGTGAATCGCTTTGATGTTTGGGTTCCAAATAAGTTAAGCGAAAAAAACCTTCTTGACCATATTTCCGCATGCGATTCTCTACTGAAACATAATGAAACATTCCATTTTTAAAACAAATTGTGACGGGCGATGAAAAGTGGATACTGTACAATAGTGTGGAACGGAAGAGATTGTGGGGCAAGCGAAATGAACCTCCACCAACCACACCAAAGGCCGGTCTTCATCCAAAGAAGGTGATGTGTATATGGTGGGATTGGAAGGGAGTCCTCTATTATGAGCTCCTTCTGGAAAACCAAACGATTAATTCCAACGAGTACTGCTCCCAATTAGACCAACTGAAAGCGGCACTCGACAAAAAGCGTCCAGAATTAGTCAACAGAAAGCACATAATCTTCCATTAGGATAAGGCAAGACCGCATGTTTCTTTGATGACCAGGCAAAAACTGTTACAGCTTGGCTGGGAAGTTCTGATTCATCCGCCGTATTCGCCAGACATTGCACCTTCGGATTTCCATTTATTTCGGTCTTTACGAAATTCTCTTAATGGAAAAATTTCAATTCCCTGAAAGACTGTAAAAGGCACCTAGAACAGTTCTTTGCTCAAAAAGATAAAAAGTTTTGGGAAGATGGAACTATGAAGTTGCCTGAAAAATGGCAGAAGGTAGTGGAACAAAAGGGTGAATACGTTGTTCAATAAAGTTCTTGGTGAAAATGAAAAATGTGTCTTTTATTTTTACTTAAAAAACCGAAGGTACTTTTTGGCCCACCCAGTATTTTCTCTGATACACGTTTTTCTGCTATACTGTTTAGCATAGCTCTTTACACATAGTAGGTTCTCAACAGCTTAGCATATCCTAAGGGAATAATGGACTCTCTCCTGCTTATCTTTAAGGATTAACATTTGGCAAAATGTTATATAAATATTGAGTGCAGTCTGGTGTCCTGCAGAAGTCTTTGGGAAGTCATTGGGACTAAATTGTGCTTTGCAGATTTTCTATCATGTTATCTGTGATATATTCTCGATAGTTTCTATTTTTGTTTCCTCTTTGGTAAAATAGTAAAAGTCCTAACCAGTAATAATTGAAGGCTCTCAAAGTACCAGGAGGAAAACAGTTAATGGAGTTTAGGGATTGGATAAGTGCTTGTATTTTTTATCTTACTTGAGCTATTTAGCATATGAATTATTTTAGACTGTCTTCAAAGAATATTAATTTTATCACTTTTGTAGGTGCTTTCAGAAATAGGAAACTAGAAAGAATATAACTTGATACAAGTGCAGGAAGACAAATATCAAAAAACTGAAGCTGATTTGTTGAAAAGCTGATTAGAAAGATTTCAGCAGTGTTTTGCAGAAAAGTTAGGGCTATAGAGACTTAGTGCAGCATTTTATCCAGGAAAGACAAAGATGGACTAGTGGTGACCCTCCAGTATAGCATTAAAAGAGAAAAATCTAAAAAAAAAAAAAAAAGAGAGAAAAATCTATCTGTATTAAAGAGAATTTTTAGGCAATAAAATTGATCATGAATTGACTTGAAATTTCATAGTCCCCTTGTATGACAAAAATTGACTTTTTAAAAAATTAATTAATTTTATCTTTGGCTGTGTTGGGTCTTCATTGCTGTGCGCGGCGGGCTTTCTCTAGTTGGGGTGAGCAGGGGCTACTCTTCGTTGTGGTGCACGGGCTTCTCATTGCGGTGGCTTCTCTTTGTTGTAGAGCACGGGCTCTAGGTGCATGGGCTTCAGTAGTTGTGGCATGTCGGCTCAGTAGTTGTGGCACACGGGCTTAGTTGCTCTGTGGCATGTGGGATCTTCCCAGACCAGGGCTCGAACCCATGTCCCCCTGCATTGGCAGGTGGATTCTTAACCACTGCGCCACCAGGGAAGCCTTTATTTTTAATTTAGATGAGTTATGGTAATTTAAACATCCAGATTAGTTCATGCAAAGCAGGAAATAATATATTTTGCTTTCCTAACATTTCTTTTGTGAGTGAATGGTTATAGCAGTGTACAACTTCTGACACATATTTGTTGAGTCCTCTTTACCTGTCATCCTAAAAAAGTAAGTTTGTTCATGTAAGTTTATGCTCAGTTATTAGATCTGATTAATTTAAGATTAAAAGTCTTAAAATAGATTCCTGTTAAATTTTTCTTATTTATCACAAAACATTGAACAGAGGGAAAGGAGTAGACCTAGTGAATGCAGCAGTCTTTCTTGCATTATAAATTACACACCTGGTGTAGTGAATTCAGCACATTTAAAATAAAAATAATTTTATGTGTTCATTTAATCATTGCACTTCTGATCGTTTGTAGGCGAAACCTAACCAAACTGTCCCTGATCTTCAGCCACATGCTGGCAGAACTAAAAGGAATCTTTCCAAGTGGACTCTTTCAAGGAGACACATTTCGGATTACTAAAGCAGATGCTGCAGAATTTTGGAGGAAAGCTTTTGGGGAAAAGTAAGACTCAAAATAATGAATTTGAACTATGAAGCACTGAAGCTTGTGTTTTGGGTTTTTGTTTAGTTTTTTTATTGATGGAATATTTAAAACATGGGAAACAGAACAGTAATATGTGTGTACCTACTTCCCAACCTTTTTTTGCTCTGATTATTTTTTTTAAAAGAAATAAACCTTTGCAGTTCCGTTGAAACCCACACCCTTTGATTGAATGCTCTTCTCTTTCTTTACTCATCCATTATGCTGTTAATGGACATTTACATTTCAAACTATTTGCTATTGCAAAACAGTGCTGCAGAAAGCAAAATTGTATTTGTCTTCATATGCAAGAGTTTCTCAATAGTTACATACCTAGAAGTGGGATTGCTGAGTCAGGGGGTTTCACATCTGCTTTGCCAAATATTGCCTAATTGCTTTCCACAGTGGTTGTACCAGTTTATATTCCTATAAGTAGTGTACACATGTTCCAGTAGCTCTGCAATTTGACTAACACTGATGATATGAATTGGTATCATATTTTGCTTTATATTCCTAAATGACAAGGGAGCTTGAGCACCTTTTCACATTTGTCACCAATCAAGATTCTTATTCTGACCTTCCTATTCCTATTCCTGACTTGTCCATTTTCCTATTGAGTTGTTTGTCTTTTTCCTATTGTAAGATACTAACTCTTTGTTAGTCACTTACATTAGAGATATTTTCTCCTAGTCTACGGCTTGTCTTTCCACTTTGTTATATTGTCTTTTTGATGTTCAGAAGTCTTTCATTATATAGACAGATTTATGAGATAAGTTTATGTTTCTAAGTATTAATATAAATGTTCTTGAATATCCTCTGAAATTTCGGTTCAAAGAACTGAAAAGGTAGAAAACAATAAAATTTTTCAGTTGAATATACAGATCCTAATGTAAATCTCTCTTTAAATGCTTTCTTTCTTTCTTTTTAATTGAAATATAGTTGACGAACACTATTAAGTTAGTTTCAGGTATATACTACATATTGATTTGAAGTTTGTTAAACGCTTGATTTATTTTAAAAAATCATGTTTAAACATTAAATATAGAATAATTAGTGATTTTTAAAAACTTAATTGAAGAGAATGGGAATGAGTTTAACTTTGTTCCTTTAACTTAATAACTAGCTACATTAGAAAAGAGTTTGAAACGCCACTTGTTCTCTTACTTTCAGGCAGGTGAATACATAAACTTTTCAAAGGCAATGAGATTTTATTTTATTTTTTAAGATCTTGAGAAATAGAAATCCCACAATATCTTTTGCTAGCCATATCTGGGGTTTAATCATTCTTATGTTAAATAATTTCTTCTTCATCTCTATCAGAACTCTGTTCTTCCTGTACCTTAAGCCTATATTCCTCTAGTGAAGTCCTTGATAGTGTGGGTTCCTCAAAAGAACACAGAGTGTTTTATGTGCTTTTAAAAAGTTAAACACAAGCTTTCAGTTAGTAAAGATCTGGACACAGATTACATCTGTTATACAAAAAGGATAATCTTATCTCTCTTTCCAATGCTTTTCTAATAGAACAAATGTCTGAAGAAAGATGAGAAAGGGAATGAACTTGTAGCATTCTGCCGAAGAAAAGTAGATGTCTCTATTATTAATTTATTCATTAGAAAGTTAAGAAATGTATCATTTATGCCCTTTCTGTTCTCAATGTAAAATATAGTTCAGCTTCTTTAAGAAAATTGAAATTGATATTGAGAGCTTAATGTGGCTCTCTTTTTTTTGAATGTAGCAATGCCTGAAATTATCTGTTATCTCACTCTGCCTTCTCTCCTACCCCCACTCTCATCCTAGGACAATAGTACCTTGGAAGAGCTTCAGACAGGCCCTTCATGAAGTACATCCCATCAGTTCTGGGCTGGAGGCCATGGCTCTGAAATCCACTATTGATCTGACCTGCAATGATTATATTTCAGTGTTTGAATTCGACATCTTTACACGACTCTTTCAGGTAGGATACTAAAACGTTGGCTAAACTAGTTATTGCTATTTTTCTGAAGAGAAACCTTTTTAAAAAATAACATTTGGACATTTGGGATTTTGCCTATTATGAAAATATTTTTATTCATTCTAGAAACTATAGCCAAAAAAAAAAAGGTTAAAACTACTCTATTTTATATATACAATTTTTTTTTGTAAAAAGAATAACTATATAATCTGCTTTATTCCCCTCACATTTATAATCTTTCTCTATTATTAAATATTCTTCTTTGCATCATTTTAATGGTTGTAGAACATCCTAAAGATGGGTATAATATATTTAGTGAGTTCTGTTATTGAACATTTATGTATGTTTCCAGCTTTTTCTCCTATGGTATTGAAATTCTTGATTGTTAATATTGAGATGCATTGATGCTCCACAAAGAACTCACTTCTTTCTTTTTCTAAAAACAATGGGTGTATATGCCACCTTGTGTAAACCTTTATTTGAAACTTCTTACTTGCACATCTAGGCCTTGCCCTGTTTCTCTGTTTTTGTTTGTTGTTTAGCCTCACTACTGTTGGTTAGAGCTGCTTGGAAATTTTCTGAATTTCATTTTGTATAGTTAAGTTTCTCCCTATAAGCATGTGTAATTTCCTTCCTAGCTTTTCAGAGTTCTTATTTCCCAAACATGTTTGTCTTCCCTTAAAGTAACAACATGATTGAAAATATGTGACACTAAATGGAGAATTTATAATTGAGAATTCAGGTTGTTTTTCCTTTTGTTCTTCATTGCTCTGAGGCTGGTTGTATGTCTTGAGCCAAATGGTCTGATTGATCTCTTGTTTCCTTAGCCCTGGTCTTCTTTGCTCAGGAACTGGAACAGTCTTGCTGTAACTCATCCTGGTTACATGGCTTTCCTGACATATGATGAAGTGAAAGCTCGGCTCCAGAAATTCATTCACAAACCTGGCAGGTCAGTGCAATGAAGCAAAGAGGTTTATTCACCTGAATTTTATTCTCCTGTGACCTTTGCTGAAATAGAGGAAACATGATCTTTTACTAGTTCCCCAGTGACCACATTTCTGCGGCAGGATTGATGTCTGTTTATCAGAGGAATTGACATATTCAGATACTATGATTTGATAAATGCTTTCAAGCCACTTAAGAATTGAGCTTATATGTCTTTTGATTTTGGTCTGAAGCCATTAAAGAATCTATTATTGATGGTCCTTTTGATTTTTGTCTCTGTCTTGTCTTTCCACCCTAATGCAAGTATGTATATTAAAGATTTTGTTTCTCTCTGTTCTCAGTTACATTTTCCGGCTGAGCTGTACTCGTCTGGGTCAGTGGGCTATTGGGTATGTCACTGCTGATGGGAA
Source organism: Monodon monoceros (assembly GCF_005190385.1). NCBI lineage: Eukaryota > Metazoa > Chordata > Mammalia > Artiodactyla > Monodontidae > Monodon > Monodon monoceros. Next base: position 13,191,072 of record NW_021703784.1, on the reverse strand, counting down.
CATTCTCCAGACAATCCCTCACAATAAACCTCTCTTCCAAGCGCTGATTGATGGCTTCAGGGAAGGCTTGTAAGTACATACTGTTTACCATCTGCTAGAGTCTAGGAACTTAGGGGCTGTAAAACTGCATCATTAATGACTTTATTCCAGGTTTCTTCTACAGATAAAGATTCAGGACACGTACTGACAGGTTATATTGTTTGGATTTTCAGGTTCAGTAGGACTTTGGTTTTTATTTTGGAAGGATTCCTTGAGTGAAATTATTTTTCTCTACTACTTCACTTGTTACCTTGAGTAAATTTTATCTTTCTTTTTTTCTAAATGTTAATTTATTTTCAAATCTATACTAGATTTTAAAATATACCAATTAGCAGAAAACGTTACCTGTTATTTGACTAGCCAACATTAGAATGATTAGATGTTCCTGATGGCAGCACGCTCAGTGGCCTTCATCAGCCTTCATCCTAACTTCGTTTTGATTCAGCAGCATTTCTTCAGGCTATGGGCTTTAGTAACCTCTGCTAATATTTATGACTAAGTTCTTATTTATTCCAGAATTGCTATTCCTTTTGGAATTCAAATTGATTATCAGTTGGTAAGCACTAAAAATACTAACAGTTGACCAGGTATCAGAAAACGACTTGTGTTTTAAAGTGATGAGGAAAATCCATTTTCCATTATGCATCGTCTTCTACAGTAACACTGGAGCTGGAAGGGGCACTTCCCCAAACGTCAGAGCAGTTTGATGCCAGAAGCTTCCTGGTAGTTGATCTCGGTGGCTTAATTTGCTTCTTGTTACATTTCTTTTAAATTAACAGACTTCTCTGGTGGTCCAGTCTTTAAATTAGTGTCTCTCTGTGTTAAATCTGTAAACAAAGGTATTTCAGGTCTTTGGTCAAAGCAAATGTCATTTAAATTAAGAATTTACACTTTGTGGCCATCCACAGATTAAAATAAGAGTTGGTAAACTGCGGCCCACAGACTAGGTGTTTTGGTACAGCCTGCATCTGAGATAGTTTTTCCTTTTTAAAGTGTTGTTAAAAAAACAACCAAAGAAGAATATGTGGCACAGACTTATGCGGCTCGCACAGCCTGAAATATTTACTCTCTGGTACTTTACAAAAAAGTTTGTCAACCCCTTGATTAAAATAGAGAAAGAATATCAGTGTTTGGAGAGTATCTTCTTGGAACTGATCTGTGTTATTTAATTTTTTTGAAGTACTAGTAAAATCTATCTTTGCACTTATGCAAAATTGCCCTTTTAGAATGAGAGAATTCCTAGATAACATTTGTCTGTATTAGTAAGAAATGATAAATTGGCTTCAGTAGAACCCCAAGATTGGTTACTCTTTTTATAGCTATTTGTTTCCTGATGGACGGAATCAGAATCCAGACCTGACAGGCTTATGTGAACCAACTCCCCAAGACCACATCAAAGTGACCCAGGTGAACTTTGTTTTAAATTATAACCATATTACCAGAGCCAAGCTTTTGTATAATACTTTACAGAACTGACAATAGAATTATATTAAGTGATCGGAACACGTAAATTTTAAACCATTGACTAGATTAGTGAATTTAGGTGTGTGTGGCTTCTTTTCCTTTTTTTAAATAAATTTATTTATTTTAATTTTTTTTGGCTGCGTTGGGTCTTTGTTGCAGCGAGTGGGGGCTACTCCTCGTTGCTGTGCGCGGGCTTCTCATTGCAGTGGCTTCTCTTGGTTGCAGAGCACGGGCTCTAGGCATGCGGGCTTCAGTAGTTGTGGCTTGCTGACTCTAGAGCATAGGCTCAGTAGTTGTGGCGCACGGGCTTAGTTGCTCCACGGCATGTGGGATTTTCCCGGGCCAGGGCTCGAACCTGTGTCCCCTGCATTGGCAGGCAGATTCTTAACCACTGAGAGACCAGGAAAGTCCTGTGTGGTTTCTTTTTAAACTGTGCTTCTTAAAATAGGGCCAAAGGACTTCTCTGGTGGTCCAGTGGTTAAGACTCCGTGCTTCCATTGCAGGGGGCACAGATTCGATCCCTGGTCTGGGAACTAAGACCCCACATGCTGCAGGGTGCGGCCAAAAAAAAAAAAAAAAGGAGCAAGACTAGGTGCTTTCTGTTTTAATTGAACACTGTTGTGACACTTTCATACAAGCAAAATTAGTATTAAAAGTAACAGTTTTCAATTTTCCTGTTTTTAGCATTTACAGTTGCAGTCATTCATTCAACAAATATTTGCAATAGCCTGAATAATCTCTTAATTTCTTTTTAATCAAAGGAACAATATGAATTATACTGTGAGATGGGCTCCACATTCCAACTGTGTAAAATATGTGCTGAAAATGATAAAGATGTAAAGATTGAGCCCTGTGGACACCTCATGTGCACATCCTGTCTAACATCCTGGCAGGTATGGATCCAAGCCATGCTTTTTTCTCAGCTAAGTAATGACAATGAAGAATTGGGGATTATATATCCTTTACGGATATAAAGAATGGCCTGGTTTGTGGGGTAGGTTCTAAACTTTTGATTCTTTTTTCGTTTCTAGGAAATGTATTTTTAGTGGACGAATATTTTAAGAACTTTCAGATGTGTCTGTTACCATCTCCTGTTTCCTTTGCAGGAATCAGAAGGCCAGGGCTGTCCCTTCTGCCGATGTGAAATTAAAGGTACTGAGCCCATTGTGGTCGATCCCTTTGATCCTAGAGGAAGTGGCAGCCTGCTGAGGCAAGGAGCAGAGGGAGCTCCCTCCCCAAATTACGAGGATGATGACGATGAACGAGCTGATGATCCTCTCTTCATGATGAAGGAATTGGCTGGTGCCAAGGTAAGCTTCAGTTTAAGAGACTGTGGCAAAATCCATTATCAGTTGTGTCCTAAAGCAATAGAGCACGTAATGACATCCAAAATACAAGGAGTAACAATAGCTAATATTTATTGAACGTATACTGTGTGAGAAAAAATGATGCTAAGTACTTTACTTATTTTAACTCATAATTTTATACTGATAACATATTCATGTAACCCTATGAGTAGATATTACTGTTATCCTCATTTAGCAGCGGGAGAAACCAAGGCACAGTGAGGTTAAGGAATTTGCTGAAGGTCACACAGCTAGTAAGTCGAACCAGAATCTGTGGCCAGACATTCCGGCTTCAAGGCCCATGGTCTTATTGTCTGTATGCTAGAACTGGGCTCTATTCAGATAGCTTGGTAGAGAAAATGAGGGGTGAGTAAAAGAATTGGACCCATTTTGCTACTGTGAACAGAATATTTTCTCCTTGTCTATTTTTCTAACGGAGTCTTGGCATTGGAAAGTTAGGTTTGGGCGGGAGAAATCAGGCACCGTTAACCAAATAAATGGCAACTACAGTGATTGGAGGGTAATAGGAGGTACCATACAGAAACTAAAACTAGAAAGGTCCTAGTAAAGATGGGAAAGATAAAGGCTAAGAAAGTATGTGAACAAGTTCTGTTACGTCAGTGGTAGGGTAAAACAGGGATTTATTCACTAATTAGAAGTAAGGCAGTCATTGAAGATTTTAATAAATATAGGGCAAACAGAGGTTCTAATATGTTGTCAGTTCTCTAGTTTGGACTGTTATAACTTCATAGGAGGCATTTTTTTGTACAAAAGAAGCTTTCTTTTATACCAGCACCTGACTGCCTGGCACATAGTAGGTGCTCAATAAATATTGAAAGGATGGATTCCATCTCTTAAGTGATTGTATCCAGTGTATCTTTTCCTTTCTGTCCTCAGTGTCACTGCCTTATTTCAGGCTCTTACAATCATCTGTTCGCCCCGCTTCCAGAGTCATTGATCTACAGCACATACCTTGACTACCTTATTCCTTTGCCTCACACTCTTTAATGACTTTTCATTACTTAATGGATTAATAAGTCCATTCTCTTTTCTAGGCAGTTTGCCCTGGTAATCCTTTCCACTTTGTATTTTGTAATCCAGCAAGACTGAACCACTAAAAATTTCTCCGTGCTTTTGTCTTGATAGTTTCTATGTAATTTAGCTCAGTTTTCATTTCCTAGGAAACCTTTCCATACTCTACCCTGTTTCCCCCATGCCCAAGACCCACAAATAATCTAGGTCTGGCCAAGCGTTTCTGGGATGCTATGAATATGTCTGCCATAGAACTTATCACCTTGTAATATTATATTAAAAGTATTTCCTGGGAGTTCCCTGGCTGTCCAGTGGTTAGGGCTCCACGCTTCTGCTGCAGGGGGCACCTGTTCAATCCCTTGCCGGGGAACTAAGATCCTGCATGCCACGTGGTGTGGCCAAAAAAAAACCAAAAGAAAGTATCCGCAGGGGATTGGGTCCTGGAGTCCCAGCAGATAAAAAAATCTGCAGATGCCCAAGTCCCTTATGTAAAGTGGCACAGTGCAATGTATACAGTCGGCCTTCCTTACTCACGTGGGTTTGGCAGAATTCAGTTCCTTGCCAGTCGTAGAATTAAGATCCCCGTTTCCTTGCTGGTTGTCAGCTGACGGTATTTTTTAGGGGCCAGCTACATTCTTTGGCTCCTGGACTCCTTTCCTCCTCCTTCAGTCATGAAGGTTCTCAACTTTTAAGGACTCATGTGATTAGATTGGGCCCACTTGGATAATCCAGGATAATTCCCCTATCTCAAGATCTGTACCCTTAATCACATTAGCAAGGTTCCTTTTGCCAAGTAAGATAACAGAGTCGCAGATTCTGGGTTTTAGGGCATGAACATCTTCCTGTGGGAGAGGGGACCGTGATCATTATTCTGTCTACTACAGTCCATATAACAGAATGCTCTGCAAAGTGAACTCAGTTTACATATACTTAAGTGGAAAGCTGTCAATGTGTATTAAATTAAAAAAACAACTGTATATTATATATAATATCACCTTATTTCTGTTAAAATTATTTAGTTACAAAAGAATTATTTTAACATGCATGGGGGGAGAATTGGATGACTACACATCACATTACTATTATTTCTGAGGCTACAGGATCAGAGGACTTTCATTTTATGGTATGTTTGAGTTTTTCACAGTTAACACATATTACTTTTGCAAGCTGTTTGTTGTGCTAGTTAAGTAGCTCTCTTGAGTGCTATATGGGATAAGAAACCTAAGACAAAGGCCCAAAAGGAGATAGTAGTTTTATTTGGGAAGAGAATATATATACAGGTGAAACACTATTTAATACAAGCCAGACAGTGCACATTATTCTAAATTGTTGGGTACACAGTCTAAGTGCTGTAGGACTTTAGAGGAAAGAAGAAAATTAACAGTTTTTTCTGTAGCTAATATATATAAATGAGATTAAACTTACTCATTTAAATAAAAGTGATAGATGCATACTGTAGGGCTTCCCTGGTGGCGCAGTGGTTGGGAGTCCGCCTGCCGATGCAGGGGACGCGGGTTCGTGCCCTGGTCCGGGAGGATCCCACATGCCGCAGAGCAGCTGGGCCCGTGGGCCATGGCTGCTGAGCCTGCGCGTCCGGAGCCTGTGCTCCGCAGCGGGAGAGGCCACAGCAGTGGGAGGCCCACGTACCGCAAATAAATAAATGCATACTGTCAAAATTCAAGTAGAAAAACAAACAGCTTCATATTTTGTTTTGCACTTGGCTATTCTGTAATTCATTTAGTCTCTTCTTAATGGACATTCCTGTTGTTTCCAGGCTTACACATATGGACATTCTTTTGCAAGTCTGTCTGTAGGGTAAATTTCTAATAGTGGAATTGCTAGATTAGAGTATGTCCATTTAAACTCTTTGAGAGAGGAGAGGGATATAATTAGTGGTGGGACACATGGGAATTTCAGAAAGCCATGGTGTTTCATTTCTTAGCTGAATGGTAGGTTCTACGTGGGTGTTTCATCTTTTGTTATTCTTTGTACCTTATAGTTCATTATCTACTTTGTATGAATAAAATACTGGAATAAAAATATCTTAACTTTTTTTGGATAGACATTAAAATTTGTTCCCAATTTTTTGTCCTAAAGTCACTCCCAAAGTATATGAGACTATGAGAGTGTCTGTTTCGTCATATCCTAGTAGCTTGTTGTTGCTTTTTGCTGTTTGTTTCGTTTTGATTTTTTTGTTTTTAATTATTTTTGGCTGCATCGGGTCTTCCTTGCAGTGCACAGACTTTCTCTAGTTGCGGCGAGTGGGGGCTACTCTTTGTTGCGGTGCGCGGGCTTCTCATTGCGGTGGCTTCTCTTGCTGCAGAGCATGGGCTCTAGGCACACGGGCTTCAGTAGTTGCAGCACGTGGGCTCAGTAGTTGTGGCTCGTGGGCTCTAGAGCACAGGCTCAGTAGTTGTGGCACACAGGCTTAGTTGCTCCGCGGCATGTGGGATCTTCCCGGGCCAGGGCTCAAACCCGTGTCCCCTACATTGGCAGGCGGATTCTTAACCACTGTGCCACCAGGCAAGTCCCTGATTTGTTTTTAAAATAGTGAATCTACTTTTTAAAAAATTCCATGTGATCAGTGCACTTGGATTTTTTTTTTTTTAAGTTTAAAAGAATTGCTAAAAGGCTTACAGAAATGTCAGTTCCCTGCTTCTACCCCCTCTAACTCCTGTGTCCCATTCAGATTTTTCGGTTCTTAAAGCTGTTCCTTAACCATATACTATACTGCTTTCTCTTGATTCTGCAATATTAGTCATCTGTTTAGAAAAGGATTTAAATGTCTTATTTCCCTCCTTCCTACTCCCTATCTTCCGACTATAGTTAATTTGAATGTTTTTTGGTTCTGTCAGTATTCAGTGTTTAAGTGATTTTTGCTCCCTTTTGTATCAAGTAATATACTATAATGTGTTGATAATTACTTTTGCTTTCTTTTACAACCTTCTGCTTTTCTGAAATAATTGATTTGCTTTTATTTCCTTAGTGTTCAGTTTGTACCTGTCACTACCACGTCTTACCAAACATCCTCTTGATATGATTTTCTGTGGAGTAAATTCTATTAGCATATTAATATAGTAGGTATTATGTAATATAGTATACTAATATATGGGAGCCTGCCATGTTTTGGCTCCAGTCTGGACTGGTTTTTCGCTGGGTGTGCTGCATTCCATGTCACCCTGAGGTGTCTCCCCTCACCATCATCGTGGGACTTCATTGCCTCTTCTTTGTGTTGGAGTGCCTATTTCTTAACTCCCATGTTTTTATGTTTCTTGCTTTAACTTCCTTGTTTAGGTGGAGTATGCTCTCAAAATAGCTTTCTGTGAAAAGGTGAGAGGTGAAATTTTTGAGACGTTTGATATCTTAAAGTGTCTCTATTCAACCCTCAAACTGACTAGGTACAGAATTCTAGGTTGAAAAAAAAATTTAGCTCTATGAATTGTTACAGCCTCAGTGACTTCTAGTTTCTAGTGTATTTTTTCTCTTTAGTACCGCCTTTCCCTCTATCCTCAGAAGCCTTTAGGATATTTTCCTTATCCTTGATTCCCTGAAAATTTAAGTGTTTTGTTGGTTGGTTGATTGGTTATTAGTTTTCTTTTCTTTCTTTGGGCTAGCTATGCAGTGAACGCTTTCTATATGGATATTTATGTCCCTTAGGTCTTAGAAATATTCTTGTATTATTTCTTTGATAATTTCGTCCCCGTATGTGCTTTTATCCTTTTCTGGAACTTTGTTGTATGTTGAGATAAAAGAACATCTCATGGGTCGGTTATGATATTGAAACATGAATTGAAGAATATGATTAACTCAATCCTCTGCCCTTTAGGAATGAGAAGGAGGGATGGATGGTGGGAGGGATCAAAATAGGCAGAGAGGGCCTTCCAAATTGAGAAACAACTTGAACAAAGTTAGGGAGGTAGGAATTCCAACACAGGGCATTATGGAAAATGCTGTTGGTTAGGGAGACCAAATTACACTTGAGAAAGCGAGGCAGGAAAGTGACATTTTGTGACATGGGAAAGTGGAAGTTACTGATGGATGGGTTTTGAACTAGTGAGTATTTAAGGATGGTTAAGCTGGTAATGGTGAGCAAAATGATTTGGTGAGATAAGAATCTAGAAGTTGGGAGAACCCCTGGAAGGGGGTTTTAATAAATCAGGTCTGAGGCTGGTTAAGTAGAATGAAAAGGAAGATATAGATATGGGATTATTTTATGGGAAAATCAACAAGATACAGTGACTAGGTATTGATGATGAAGTGAGAGTTAGTTTGACTGATAACTTTTCACTTCCTTAACCCTTGAGGTGTTCAGCTGCTCACGCTGCACTGACATGGAGCCCGTTCTCTGAGGCACGAGTAAAAGCACGCAGCTGAAGATGCAGGCTTTTTTCCCCTCATTCACCTCCCAGCATTAATGATGGGACTCAGTATGGGGATGGTTGTTTCTCTGTCACCTTACATGAGTGCTTGTAATACATATTTGCCTATTTTCCATCTGTTTTGCTTCTAGGGAATGCAAATGTGAATTAGTGTTTTGTATAAATTCTTGTATATCTCTTGACAGCTTACTTGGACGAGCTTATCAGCTACCCATCACCCTGCTGTAGGCAGGGAAATGGAAAAGGTTATACATTTATTTGTTTCTTTTGATTTGACACCTCGGTTTTTAGAATACAAATTGACAAAAAAATTATCCCTTTTAATTACTGAATTGAAATAGCATTTCTTTGGAAGAACGAAAGATGCTTTTTAGTAATACCATTGATCATTTTCTCGTAAAAATCTCTTTTTTTCTTTTAATCACAATAACCCATGGAGAATTTATTAACTTTGATTTCTTTCCTCATTCTGCCCCTTAATCATTATTTTCCTAGGTGATTTGTTGAGAGGTTAATGTATGCCCCTTTCTTTAATATGGTTTTCTGTTTTTAATCTTGGAAAGATTTTTTCTTTTTCTGAAGAGGAAAATATGGGAAATTGTAAAGTTTTCTAAAATTATAAGCTAGGAAGCTTTTCATGTAGCACAGCCTTTTCTAGATATTACATTTTGCTTGTAGCTTGCATCTGCATGGTATTTCCGTGATTGAGAGCGCCCTCTTCTGGTGACATAGAAATAATTCAGGAAGCGCTACCTTAAGCCAAAGTCAGGCTCATTGGTGTATTCTGTGTTCATGTAGTACTTGTTGTGTACATCTTTCAGAGGAGTTGAGAGATGCCATTCCTCCAGACAAGAATAACCTATTAGGAAATTTTTTTTGTGTTAGGTGGAACGACCTCCTTCTCCATTCTCCATGGCCCCACAAGCTTCCCTTCCCCCAGTGCCACCACGGCTTGACCTTCTACAACAGCGAATATCTATTCCTTCAAGTGCTTCTGGTCTTGGAACTGCTTCTAAGGTAAAGCATTATCCATTTCTACATTTTCTGATTCTTTGTTGTGTATTAGTGGGGTTTGATTGATTGCTTCCATCATGCTTCCACAGGCTCCTTCTGGCTCCCTTCATAAGGACAAACCATTACCAATACCTCCCACTCTTCGAGATCTTCCACCACCACCCCCTCCAGACCGGCCATATTCTGGTGGAGCAGAAACACGGCCTCAGAGACGCCCCTTGCCCTGTACACCAGGCGACTGTCCATCCAGAGACAAACTGCCCCCTGTCCCCTCTGGCCGCGCTGGAGAAGCATCATGGCTGCCTCGGCCAATCCCCAAAGTACCAGTAGCTGCGCCAAACCCTAGTGACCCCTGGACAGGGAGAGAATTAACCAACCGGCACTCACTTCCATTTTCCTTGCCCTCACAAATGGAACCCAGAACCGATGTGCCTAGGCTTGGAAGCACATTCAGTCTGGATACCTCCATGGTGAGTCCTGATTTTGAAATTATTTATCTTAATAACAAACATTCGTGGATGACATTGAATGGGTCAGTTCTGTGGTATGTTTTGTACAGGATTCAAGGATAATACTAATCCCTACCCTCAAGAAGTGTATGTTAATATGTTTGTTAATGCAATAAACGTGTTTCTGGGTGTGTATGCCATGAGTAGTATAAATAGAAAACAGTTCAGTTTTAAAGAAAGGAGAGATTATTTCTAGATAGAGCAATCATGAGGGCTTATGGAAAGAGTGGCATCTGAATTTGAAGTATTCTTTCCAAAGTGGATACAGTTTTAAAATAGACCTACAATGACAGAAATGCTCAAGATGTATTGTGGGATAAGAAGTAGTTTAATTTGAGAAAAACAGAAATTTTGGATATCAGAGTAGGAAAAGGGGCTAGAAAGGAGCATTACTGCTAGATTAGAGCACTTTGTATACCCCCTCCCAAAAGAATTGGAATTTATTTGGTACAAATGAAGAGGACGTGAAGATTAAATTAGTGGAGTGACGTGACCAAAATGATGGTTTAAAGAGAGGAATCTAGGAATAGTATGCAGGATGGATTGGAAAGAGAATAGATTGAAAAAAGGGAGGTTAGCAGTCCATTGGATAAGCATGAGATAATGGGTCCAGAAGGGGGGGTGGGAGAGGTATATTCCTTCTTTTGTTGGTTCGTTTATGCACTGAGCAAAAAAGTTTGCCCTCACAAAGTTAACATTCCACTGGAGGAAAGATGGAAAACGAACAAGATACGTTACAAAACATGTAAGATAGTGGATGCCGACGAATGCTGTGGAGAAAAATAGGGTAAAAACAGGGAGGGTATAGGGAAAGTTGGGATGGGGCAGGTACATGTAGGGATGGGGTACAATTCTGAGCAAAGACCTGGAGTAGTGTGGGGAGTGACCTGGAGCAACGGGGGATGAGGGAAAAGCAAGTGAGTTTGGGAGAGTCTATTTGAGGAATAACAAAGGGATCTCATATAGCAGGTACTGGGTAAACAAGGGGAAGAATCCTGGTCTAGGAGCAGGAGGGGGAGCTGGTTTAGGTCGAGACTTTAGGGAGCATGAAACAAAGACCCAGAAAGGCTTGAAAGCAGTCAGTGGGTGGAAAAAAGGATGAAAAATCGCATACACACACATATACACATGCACACACCCCAGAGGTTTTGAACCTGGCTAACTAGCGACAGACATGTTGAATTTGAGATGAGCCATTGAAGGAAGAATTGTCCAGTAGGTAGTTAGAAATCCAAGAAAAAGATGGAATTGGAGGGTGAAGTTAAGAAATCCTGTGGTCCTTAAATGAACTATGTATTTCTTCGTTGAAAGGGAAAGGGGAGGGTAACTTAGCATTTAAGTGGCATTTATGTGATAGGCAGTCTAATTAGTGAGAGTGGATTAGGTTTGACTTTCTGGTGGCATCAAAGATGTATAGATTTTTTAAGCTAGAATGGTATTTGTGCAGACAGCCAGTTTCCTCAAATCTTTCTAGAATTAAAACAAACAAAAAAAAACCCATTTCCTAGAACTGTCTCCCTAACCCTTACATTTGAACTTTCAACTATACTTTTGTCACACATAATAATCCTTAAGCATGGCATTGGGGGAGAGGTCTGTGTCTGTATGATTGTTCTTGTTATTTTGAATAGATTAAATAAGTAAGAGGAGATACTTAGCTGTATTAAGAAGGTTCTTTTTTTTTTTTAACACTTTTCTTTCCAGAATACGAATAGCAGCCCGTTAGCAGGTCCAGAGTGTGAGCATCCCAAAATCAAACCTTCTGCATCTGCCAATGCCATTTATTCTCTGGCTGCCAGGTAAGTTTACTAAAATTATATTTCATACAGTAGAGTTGATACTTTTAAACAACTTATTTATAGAAAATTTAGAAAACCCAGAAGAGTATAAAGAAGAAAATTAAAATTGACCTGTATTTCCATTATGTAAAAATTATCATGTTTTGGACTGTTTCTTTCCATTATTTTCTCTGTGTATATGTACATAGATCAGTCTTGCTGGGGCTCATCAATTTTATTAATCTTTTCAAAGAAGCAATTTTTGTTGGGTTTTGTTTTTTAAATATTAATTTATTTGGCTGCACTGGGTCTTAGTTGCAGCACATGGGATTTAGTTCCCTGACCAGGGATTGAACCCGGGCCTCCAGCATTGGAAGCATGGAGTCTTAACCCCTGGACCACCAGGGAGGTCCCTAAAAGAAATTTTTAAAAAAGCCAACCGGGACACTTTCGCGGTGTGGCCAAAAACAAAAAACAGCTAAAAGGTCGGCAGCAATCATTTGACCATATATGTGAGGATTTGTTGATACTTCTAGGCTTTCCACTCTATTCCATCAGTCTATATGTCTGTCTTTATGCCAACACCACACTCTTTTTTTTTTTTAATTTATTTTATTTAATTTATTTATTTTTGGCTGCATTGGGTCTTCATTGCTGCGTGCAGGCTTTCTCTAGTTGCTGCGAGTGGGGGCTATTCTTCGTTGTGGGGCGCGGGCTTCTCATTGCGGTGGCTTCTCTTGTTGTGGAGCTCGGGCTGTAGGCGCGTGGGCTTCAGTAGTTGCGGCTCACGGGCTCTAGAGCGCAGGCTCAGTAGTTGTGGCGCACGGGCTTAGTTGCTCCGCCGCATGTGGGATCTTTCCAGACCAGGGCTCAAACCCATGTCCCCTGCATTGGCAGGTGATACTTAACCACTGCACCACCAGGGAAGTCCCTGGACCATTTTTAAAGTCTATTGAATTTGTTACAGTATTGCTTCTGTTTTATGTTTTGGGGTTTGTTTTGTTTTTTTTTTTTTGGCCGTGAGGCATGTGGGATCTTAGCTCCCTAACCAGGGATTGAACCCACACCCACTGCATTAGAAGGCAGAGTCTTACCTACTGGACTGCCAGGGAAGTCTGGAGTTTTTCTATTTGTGCAAAAAATGTCACTGGGATTTTGATAGGGATTGCATTTAATATGTAGGTCACTTTGGGTAGTACTAACATCTTAACAATATTAAGTCTTCCAATCTATGAACATGGAATGTGTTTCTGTTTATTTGTCTTCTTTAATCTCTTTCAGTGGTGTTTAGTAATTTTTAAAAAAAATTTATTTATTTTACTTATTTATTTTTGGCTGCACTGGGTCTTTGTTGCTGCACACGGGCTTTCTCTAGTTGCGGCGAGCGAGGGCTACTCTTCGTTGCGGTGCACGGGCTTCTTACTGCGGTGGCTTCTTTGGTTGCGGAGCACCGGCTCTAGGCGCACAGGCTTCAGTAGTTGTGGCACGTTGGCTCAGAAGTTGTGGATCACAGGCTCTAGAGCACAGGCTCAGTAGTTGTGGCCCACGGGCTTAGTTGCTCCGCAGCATGTGGGATCTTCCCAGACCAGGGCTCAAACCCGTGTCCCCTGCATTGGCAGGCGGATTCTTAACCACTGCGCCACCAAGGAAGCCCTGTAATTTTTATTGTACAAGTCTTTCACCTCTTTGGTTAAGTTAATTCCTAAGTATTTTCTTCTTTTTGATGCCATTACGAATGGAATTGTTTCTGAAATTTCGTTTCCAAGTTGTTTATTGTTCATGTATAGAAATGCAACTGATTTTTGTGTGTTGACTTTGTATCCTGCTACCTCGCTGAGTTGATTTATTAGTTCTAACAGCTTTTTTGTTGAGTCTTTAGGGTATTCTACATATAAGATCACATCATCTGAAAAAACGGAGATAATTTTACTTCTTCCTTTCCAATTTGGATGCCTTTTATTTCTTTTTCTTGCGTAATTGATTTGGCTAGAACTTCCAGTACTATGCTGAACAGAAATGGTTAAAGTGGGCATCCTTGCCTTGTTTCTGATCTTACACGAAAAGCTTTCAGTCTTTCACCATTGAGTATGGTGTTGGCTATGGGTTTTCCATATATGGCTTTTACTATGTTGAGGTACATTCCTTCTGTCTATTTTGTTGAGTATTTTTATCGTAAAAGGGTGTTAAGTTTTTTCAGATGCTTTTTCTGCATCAATGAGATGATCATGTGGTATTTTTTTCTTTGTTGATGTGGTGTATTATATTGATCAGTTTTCATATATTTAACCATTCTTGTATTCTAGGTATAAATCCCACTTGGTAATTCATTGTATATAAACTTTTTAATATGCTGCTGAATTCTTTTTGCTAGCATTCTGTTGAGGACTTTTGCATCAGTGTTCATAAGGGATATTGGTCTGTAGTTTTCTTTTCTTGTAATGTCTTTGTCTGGCTTTGTATCATGGTTATGCTGGCCTCATGGGATGGGTTCCCTCTTCAATTTTGGAGAAGTTTGAGAAGATTTGGTATTAGTTTGTCATTAAATGTTTGGTAGAATTCACCAGTGAAGCTGTCAGGTCTAGGGCTTTTTTTGTTGTTGTTGGGAGATTTTTTGATTACTGATTCAATCTCCTTACTAGTTATAGGTCTATTCAGATTTTTTTTTTCTAATTTATTTTGTTTGTTTATTTTTGGCTGCATTGGGTTGTCGTTGCTGTGCACAGGCTTCCTCTAGTTTCGGTGAGCGGCGGCTACTCTTCATTGCAGTGTGCATGCTTCTCATTGCGGTGGCTTCTCTTGTTGTGGAGCATGGGCTCTAGGCACACAGGCTTCAGTAGTTGTGGCACACAGGCTCTAGAGTGCAGGCTCAGTAGTTGTGGTGCACAGACTTAGTTGCTCCACTGCATGTGGGATCTTCCTGGACCAGGGCTTGAACCCGTGTCCCCTGCATTAGCAGGCGGATTTTTAACTACTGCGCCATCAGGGAAGCTCAAGTCCTCTGTTTCTTTACTTATCTTCTGTCCTCTTCTTCTGTCCATTATTATGAGTGGCGTATTGAAATCTCCAGCTATTATTGTAGAGCTGTCTGTTTCTCCCTTTAGTTCAGGTTTTACTTCATATATTTTACTGTCATTCGGTGTATAAATGTTTATAAGTTTTAAATCTTCTAGTGTATATAATGTTCTTTGTCTCTTGTAACGTTTTTTGATTTAAAGTCTATTGTTTCTGATATTAGTATAATATCAGAGTCTGTTATAGACAGCATATAATTGGATCATGTGTTTTAATCCAATCTGCCAGTCTCTGTCTTTTGATTGGAGAGTTTAACTCGTTTATATTTAAAGCAATTACTGATAAGGAGAGACTTCTGTCATTGTACTATTTGGTTTCTGTATGCCCTGTAGTTTTTTGTTGCTTATTTCCTGCATTACTGTCTTCTGTGTTTAGTTGGGTTTTTGTGGTGAAATGTTTAAGTTCCTTTTGCATTTCCTTTTGTGTATATTCTATAGATATTTTCTTTGTGGTTACCATAGGGATTACATTTAACATCCCAAAGTTATAACACTATAATTTGAATTTATGCCGGCTTAACTTCAATAGCATACAAAAACTCTTCTCCTTTACAGCTCCACCACACCCATTTTGGTTGTTGATCACAAGATTACATCTTTATACATTGTGTGCCCCTAGTTATTTTAAACGAGTTCATGAACTAGTTCTTTTAAATGCATTAGTTTCCTAAATTATGCAGAAAAAGAGATTTGGAGTTACAAACCAAAGTTACAGTAATAGTGGCTTTTACACTTTCTCTTTAAATGTATTGCTGTCTTAAATCATGTGGAAAAAACCAGAAGGTGCAGTTACAAACCATTGTTACAATAGTACTAGCTTTTATAATTCTCCATGTACTTACCCTTATTAAAGTCTTTATTTCTCCATACAGCTAGAAATTACTGTCTAGTGTCTTCATTTCACCCTGCCGGACTCACTTGAGCATTTCTTTCAGGGCAGGTCTAGTGGTCACGTACTCCCTCAGCTTTTGTTATCTGGGAATGTCTTGATTTCTCCCTCACCTTTTTTTTTTTTTTGCGATACATGGGCCTCTCACTGTTGTGGTCTCTCCCGTTGCGGAGCACAGGCTCGGGACGCGCAGGCTCAGCGGCCATGGTTCACGGGCACAGCCGCTCCGCGGCATGTGGGCTCTTCTCGGACCGGGGCACAAACCCGTGTCCCCTGCATCGGCAGGCGGACTCTCAACCACTGTGCCACCAGGGAAGCCCCTCTCCCTCACTTTTGAAAGACAGTTTTACCAGATACAGGCATACCTTAGAGATATTGTGGTTTTAAGTGTGCAGTAGCATTATGTCTAAAAATATATATGTACATACCTTAATTTAAAAATACTTTATTGCTAAAAAATGCTAACCGTCACCCAGGCCTTCAGCAAGTCATAATATTTTTACAGTAGTAAAATCAGAGATCACTGATCACAGATCACTGTAACAAATATAATAATGAAAAAACTTGAAATATTTTGAGAATTATCAAAGTGTGACACAGAGACTTGAAGTGAGCAAATGCTGTTGGAAAAATGGTGCCAGCAGACTTGCTTGATACAGGGTTGCCACAGATCTTCAATTTGTAAAAAACACCATCTGTGAAGTGCAGTAAAACAAGGTATGCCTGCGTAGGAGTCTTGGTTGACAGCTTTTTTTTCTTTTAGCGCTTTGAATATATCGGCCCACTTTCTTCAGGCCTCTAAAACTTCTGATGAGAAGTCTGCTCATAATCTTATTGAGGATCCCTCGTACGTGATGTTTTGCTTCTTTCTTTATCTTTGTCTTTTGAAAATGTGGGTCTCTTTGAGGTCCTTTTCCTTGGAGTCTAATGAACTTCTTGGATGTTTATATTAATCATTTTGGGAAGTTTTTGGCCCTTATTTCTTCAGATATTCTCTGCCCCTTTCTCTCTCTCTCTCCTGGGACTCCCACAATGTATATGTTGGTCCTTTGGTGGTGTTATGTCCAACAGCTCCCTTGGGCTCTGTTCAGTTTTCTTCAATACTTTTTCTTTCTGTTTGTTCCTCAGCCTTGATAATTTCCATCGTTCTGTCTTTCAAGTTAAATTGATTCTTTCTTCTAGGTGCTCAAATCTGCTTTTGAATCCCTCTAGTAATTTTTTTTTTCATTTCACTTGTACTTTTCAGTTCCAGAATTTCTTTTTTGTTTCTTCTTAGGTTTTCTGTCTCTATTGATACTTCCATTTTATTCACATATCATTTTCTTGATTTTCTCCACATCTTCCTTTAAAATCTCATGGAAGTCACTTCAGCCAGAGCAGGAGGGGCTTACAACAATGCTGGGAGGTGCAACAACAGTGGTTGCTGCCCCTTTGTGAGCACCTCTGTGAACAGGAGCAGCAATCAGCAATCAGAACACAGATTCCCAATATTTGGAGGGCTGAGTCCTTTTTGCCACCCTGGCTCCTGCAAGCTGTTTGCAGGCTGCTCCAGGAACATTTGCACAGCTGCCTGCTATGTGGTAGGGTTGAGAATGGGTAGCTGCTACTATGCTAAGAGCTGAAATTAACAGCAGTTTAGCCTCCCAGTCTTCACCTGGAAGTTACAAACCTTCAACAGACTCTAGAGTTCCAAAATAGTTACATCAGACAACTTCTACCGTCTTCCCAGAATCCTCGTTGAGTATCTGCTTTTTGTTTGTTTGTTTTTGCGGTACGCGGGCCTCTCACTGCTGTGGCCTCTCCCGTTGCGGAGCACAGGCTCCAGACGCGCAGGCTCAGCGGCCATGGCTCACGGGCCCAGCCGCTCCGCGGCATGTGGGATCTTCCCGGACAGGGGCACAAACCCGTGTCCCCTGCATCGGCAGGCGGACTCTCAACCACTGCGCCACCAGGGAAGCCCGTATCTGCTTTTTGTTTCATTGCTTTCTCCTCTTTATTTTATTCTTCCAACTTCCTTTAGGTTTTATTTGTTATTTTTCTAGCTCCATGAGATGCATGCTGCATTAATCTGCTCAGGCTGCCATAACAAAATACTAGCTACAGACTGGGCAGCTGAAGCAGCAGAATGTAATTTTCTCATAGTTCTGGAGGCTGGAAGTCCAAGATCAGGATGTCAGCATATTTGGTTTCTCGTGAGGAATCCTTTACAGCCTTATATGCTTGCATAACCTTCTCAGTACGTCCTCACATGGCCTTTCCTTGATACATGCACACACAGAGAGGTAAAGAGAGCAACAGCAAGCTCTCTGGTGTCTCTTCTTATAAGCACACCAATCCTACTGAGTCAGGGGCTCATCCTCAGGACCTCGTCTAACCTTAGTTACTTCCTCAGATGTGGCCCCATGTTCACAGACAGCCACACTGGGGATTAGGGCCTCAAAAGTAATTTTGGGGAGGACACAAACATTCAGTCCATAACAGATGCTGTAGCTGCATTCCACAAATTTTGATATGTCCTGTTTTAATTATCATTCACTTCAAAATATATGGTTTTCCATTTGTGATTTCTTCTTTGACTCATCAGTTATTTATGTGTTGCCTGATTTTCAAACATTGGAAGATTTTCTGCTTCCTCTTCTGTTACTGCTTCCTAGTTTCATTCCAGTGTGGTCAGAAACCATACTCTGTGATTTCAATTTGTGATATTTGTTGAGACCTTTATTGACTAGTTTATGGTAAATTCCATACATATTACTACCTTCATTTTATAAAAATGTATATTCTGCACTTGTTGGGCCCAGCATTCTGTATGTGTCATTTTTTAATTGTATTCAACTATACTATCTTCCTGCTGATTTTTTTTTTAAGTCTACATGTTCTGTCAAATACCAAGAGGAGTGTGTTAAATTCTCCCCCTATAATTGTGGGTTTCTCTTTTTTCCTTTAGGTCTATCAGTTTGTATTGTATATGTATTTAGTATATGTAATTAGGATACATAGAAATTTAGAATTATCAGCTAAATGATAATTGTTTTGATTATTCCATTTACTCTCTAATTCTGCTTCGAACCAGCCTTAGTCTGTTTTTACTTATATTAAAATGGCCACATCAGCTCTCTTGTAGTGTTTGCATGATCTTTTTCCATCCTTTTACTTTCAACTTTTCTGTGTCCTCATTGAAGGTATGTTTCTCTTAAGTAGTGTATACTTGTTGGCTTTCTTCCCCCGTAAATCCAGTCTAGCATTTTTTGTTTGTTTGTTTAAAAATAATTGGAATATTTGTTCCTACTGTTTTCTCCATTTTCCCCATCTTTTCTGTGTTCATTTTTTTCTACTTTCTTTCTTTGGGATTAGAGTGTTTTTTATTGTACCGTTTCACTCCTAATACTCTTTTAACAGTTACCTTAGGGATTCCAACATATCCCTTTGACTCATTAGAGTCTACTTTGAATCAGTTCCTCTTAACACTTCCTGGACATTTAAATTTCCCACATATTTATACTATAGCACTCCTCATTTCTTCCTGCTTTACCACACTTCCACCTGGAATCTTTTTCCTTCTGCCCAAATAACTTCCTTTAGAGAGACAGGGTGTGGGGGGGAGAGAAAGAGGAGGGGGTGTTAGTGTATCTTCTATTAATGGATTCTCTCAAATTTTGCTTGACTTAAAATATCTTTTATTTCACTTTCATTTTTTTAAAGATATTTTCACTAAACATAGTACACTTGACCCTTGAACAACTTGGGGGTTAGGGACGCTGACCCTCCCCGCAGTGGAATATCCAGATATAACTACAGTGGGCCCTCTGTATCCATAGTTTCGCATCTGCAGAATCAGCCAACTGTGGCTTGTGTAGTACTGTAGTATGTATTAATGGGGAAAAATCTGGGTAAAAGTGGACCTGTGCAGTTCAAGCACATGTTGTTCAGAGGTCAGCTGTATTCTGAACTGGAGTTATTTTCTTTCAGCACTTTAAAAATATCATCCCACTGCCCTCTGACTTTCATTGTTTCTGTTGGAAAATCAGCGTAATGTTGCCCCTTTAAGGGCATGATTCTTTTTCTGACTACTTATAAAACCTTTTTGTTTTTGGACCCCAGCAGTTTCACTATAATGCGTCTGTGTAGTTTTCTTTATATTTATCCCTCTAAGGTCTGTAGAGTTTATGGATTTTGTCATTTGATGTTTTTAATCAGTTTTAGAAAATCTCAGCCACTGGGAATTCCATGGCGGTCTGGTAGCTAGGACTCTGCACCTTCACTGCCGAGGGCCCAGGTTCAATCCCTGGTCGGGAAGTAAAATCCCACAAGCCGGGCAGCGCGGCCAAAAAAAAGAAAAGGAAGAAGAAAGAAAGAAAAATTCAGCATAGGAAATCTCAGCCACTATTTCTTTTTTCTTTTTTAAAAAATGTTTATTGGAGTATAATTGATTGACAATGTTGTGTCAGTTTCAGGGGTGCACTGTTTCTTAAAATACACTGAATAGTGCAGCCTCTTTCTCCTCTCGCTCTGTGACTCCAGTTACCTGAAAGTTCTACCTTTTCACCACACCTCATATAGCTCTTACGCTCATTTTTGTGTTTTCCATTCTTTTTCCTCTCTTTAGTTGAATCTGAATAGTTTCTACTCTATTTCAGTTCCCTAATCTTCTGTTTTGCAGTTTCTAATCTGCCCCAGGATCC
This sequence comes from Monodon monoceros, assembly GCF_005190385.1. Lineage (NCBI taxonomy): Eukaryota > Metazoa > Chordata > Mammalia > Artiodactyla > Monodontidae > Monodon > Monodon monoceros. The sequence continues at coordinate 13,170,869 of NW_021703784.1, read as the reverse complement.
ATCCATTGTATTTACAAATACTGCGTTTTTAGGTCCTAGAATTTCCATGTGAATTAAAAAAAAAAATTATTCTGTAGTTTTCTAATAAAATTCTCCATCCTCTGTTTTAATGGAATATATAAATTATAATTATTTTAAAGGCCATGTCTGTTACCTCCAACTTTGTCTCTCTAGTTTGGCAAGACAACCAAAGTACTACTACTTTTTGCCTGGTTTCTCAGAATCTAGTCCCACTCATACGTGGTTTAAGGATTCACAGTAGCTCTGGGGAAAATTACAGGCAGAATTTCAAACCTACTTCTCTACTGTTCCCTTCTCCAGGATTTTTGACCCCTCGTGCCTTGGCCCAAATTCCAATCCCTCTCTCCTCAGTCTCTTGAAACTACCTTGAAACCCCAAGTTCAGAACCCCTAATATGGGGCTTACTGTAGTGTATTCTCCTTTTCTCTGGAATCTTGGCCTCTCAAATCTTGGCTGCCTGGTTGCTCTCCAATGCCTTCTTTCTTTTGCATATTTTCCTGCTTTTATAGCTAGCTGTTCTAGGCAGACGGTTAGACAGTGGCTTGTTACTTGGCCATAGCTATAGACATGTAAAATGTATATATGTTTTAGATCAAGATGTAGTTTTATGTTTTCCCTTTTTTTAAACTTAGCATTATATCTTGGGCATTTCTTCCTATCAGTTAAAAAGTTCTTCAAAATCCTCACTTTATTTTTTTTTTGATATTTATTTATTTATTTGGTTGCATGGGGTCTTAGTTGCAGCAGGCAGGCTCCTTAGTTGCAGCTCACAGACTCCTTAGTTGCAGCACGTGGGCTCCTTCGTTGTGGCGGGTGGGCTCCTTAGTTGCAGCTCCAGAGCTCCTTAGTTGCGTCTTTCAGGCACCTTAGTGGTGGCACACGGACTCTTTAGTTGTGGCATACATGTGGGATCTAATTCTCTGACCAGGGATTGAACGTGGGCCCCCTGCGTTGGGAGTGCAGAGTCTTATCCACTGTGCCACCAGGGAAGTCCCCAAAATCCTCACTTCTAATTATTGCATATTATTATGTAATGTGGCTGTAACATCATATATTTAATCATTCCCTGTTGTTGTATATTTATTTTGTTTAAAAGCTTTTACTGTAATAACTTTGCTTCAGTGAACATCTTTTTACATAGCCAGAGATGCAGCCAAGGTAGAATTACTGTGACAAAAGAATGTGAATAGTTTAAAGTATGTATTGCCAAAATGCTTAATGAGTAAGAGGTGCAATTGTATATTTTTATTAACATCATCAACAAAAAGAATTAAAATTTTTGGATTACCCTTTTAATGATCCTTTTCTCTTTATGAAAATAGTATGTGTTAATTATAATAATATTTAGAAAACACAGATAAGTGATGCTAAAGCAATAAGTTATCCATAATCTTACCACCTAGAGTCAGACCGTGATCAGCAACATGTGACATGCTCATTGCCAGTCTTGTGTGTATGGAATCGTGCTGTACATGCTGTTTTTCACCAGGAGTATCTTGAACCTCGTAGGATGTTATATATTTCTTCTACAATGATTTTCAAATTATTTCAGATAGTTGCAAAGCAGTTCATTCTTTTTGTTTTCTTTTTCTGTTTTTTATTCTTCATCTTCCAGACCTCTTCCTGTGCCAAAACCGCCACCTGGGGAGCAGTGTGAAAGTGAGGAGGACACAGAGTATATGACTCCTTCCTCTAGGCCTGTGGGACTTCAAAAGCCAGAAGTGAAGTGGCCTCTGGAGACAACCCAGAGTTCACGGTAGGTTCACAACAATCCTATTTGGGAATTCAGTTGACACCAACTCACCTGTTTGGCTTGCTGCCTGCACATAGCATTACCCAGCCAGAAATGAAGCAGAAAGATGTGTGTAACCTCTAATGTTTTAAGCTTCTTGCAGCTGTAAGCAATTCCACTTAATGTTTCTTCAACATCACAATAATTTCAAAAACATACACAGCTACTAGTAGTAACAAGAGTCAATCTTTTGATATTTACTAGTGATACTGGTAAGAGGAGAATGGAGATTCTTGATAGAATCAGGGTCTAGAGAAGTTGTGAATAGGTATATCTTAATAAGTTTGCAGATAACAGAGTTCTGTTTCTGAAGATCATTATGCCACTTTCCTTCTGGTCCAGAGCCTGTGATTGTAACCAGCAGATCGATAGTTGTACATACGAAGCAATGTATAATATTCAGTCCCAGGCGGCACCGTCTGTCACAGAGAGCGGCACCTTTGGTGAGTAGTCGTTCTGCTACTTTAACGATCATTGATGTGCCGGAAGAATGAGCCTGTAATGTTTGGCCAATGAGAACTTGACCTACGCGGAATATTCGTAAATAATTTTCTTTGCAAAATACCTTTGATCTATGGCAGTAAAACCACCTCCTCTGTTTTATTTCCCATTTACACAGCTAGTTCCTTTTGTGTTTTTCATCCTTCTAGGGCCTGGAGGCCTTTGTGTTATATGGCCTGGATCGGCAGTGCTGAGAGCTAGCTCCCTCTTATTCCCATTGCTTTTCAACACTGATGAAATTCTTGTGTGTGTGGGTGGTGAATACTCAATTCCCATACTAACTAGCTTACCAAGTTGAAAGTTCAAGAAGGCAGTGCACACAACAGGGCCCTTTGGCTGATCTTCCAAGGTGAACTGCAGATGACAATGTTGAATGAATGCTATAAAGTGGTGCTTGAGTCTTGGACATCAGTGACTGTTAACCTTGGCAAGGGTAGCTTTTGACATGTTCAGAAAAGTAGAGCTGCAGGATTGGTGCAGATCTTATTTTCCCTGTTTCTTTTATCTCTACGCACAGGGCCACAGGGTGTTTGGCCCCTAGTGGTTATTCGGTAACCATTTGATTCTGTATATGTTTGAATGAACGGATGCCCCCGTACTGAAAGGTTAGAAGGTGAAGTACGTTGGAAAAAGAAGATAACTGCACAAACTGTTCTCTAGGTGAAGGGAATTTGGCTGCAGCCCATGCCAACACTGGCCCTGAGGAATCAGAAAATGAAGATGACGGGTACGATGTCCCCAAGCCACCTGTGCCCGCAGTGCTGGCCCGCCGCACGCTCTCTGACATCTCCAACGCCAGCTCCTCTTTCGGCTGGCTGTCTCTGGAAGGTGATCCCACAACGAGTGAGTCTCCAGGCTACCTTGGGTTTGTCCTGAAATGCTGTATGCCTTCTTATTTATACTGAAACAGAGATGACTGCCTGGTGACAGTAAGTCAGTAGCTGGAAGGAGTGGACTGAAGTGGGAGGAAAGCTGGTCCTGGGTCCCAAATTAGGAAGTTAAACTGTATTCAGGCTCTTGAGGATCTTGCCAGACTTAGAAATGAGGTTGTTCCTTAAACCCTGGCTCTTCCTGTGCTGGGGGTAAGTATTAATAGGATTTCTGGCTCTTTTGAGCGTGCATGATGACAGTAGTAATTCATTTTGATGGTTCAGACCACACTTCTGGGCGCTGTCCCTGTCCCATTGGAAAGGAGGTGTGCCAGCTCTGGAAAGCACACTGAGTAGGCCTGGAGCCAGCCCGCATTTGAGCCTTGACTGTTAAGGACTGTCCTTCTTGCACCTGTGGCCGCCTGGGAGGGCAGCAGCCAGAGTTGCTGTCACTTTAGAAATGGAAGACAGCCTTCAGGACAGCTGGTGAAAAGGATACATGGCATCCAGTTGCCCAAACAGGCGGTGATCCCCACCCACCCAACCTTGTTTAATGCTTCTTCGCTGCAACCTAGGCTTATTTCTGTTTCCTTATTTGTATAGGGAGAAGTTTAGTGTCTTCTCTGGCCCCTCAGAAGTGTTTTTTAACTAATTCAGGCAGTGATGTGTGTGAAAACTTGGTGCTCAGTGTAAAGCGTGGTGCAGGTGCAGGTGTTCTATGTGGAGGGCAGCGTGGTCCCTGTCGGTAGGACAGGCGCGTGGTGTCTTTAGAAGGTTGTTGTGCTGCGAGGGGAGGAGGCTGTAGACAGAAGCCCTTGAAACTGTAAAACCCCGCCTTGTGACCGCACGTGTACCTGACGGACAGTGGGTCCATAATCTCTCGTATTAGCACATTGTTATCGGATGAGAATTCCCGCCCCGCCCCGAGTTGCAAACATTGTCTTTCCTATTTCTTCCAGACTTCACTGAGGGTTCCCAAGTTCCTGAGAGGCCACCCAAACCGTTCCCTCGGAGAATCAACTCTGAACGAAAAGCAGGTAGCTGTCAGCAAAGCACCGCCGCCACCTCACCGCAGCTCTCCAGTGAGATTGAGAGTCTCATGAGTCAGGGATACTCCTACCAGGACATTCAGAAAGCTCTGGTCATTGCCCACAACAATATTGAAATGGCCAAAAACATCCTCCGGGAATTTGTTTCTATTTCTTCTCCTGCCCATGTAGCCACCTAGCACACCCACTCCATGCCGCAGCTTAGAGGACCGAGGAGCCGGGAGCTCTTGCTCGAGTAGCACCTAAAAGGGCAGAGAGGTTCCTTTGGAGACTTCGCAATGAGGTCTTGCCCTGTGTGGGATATCACACCTGTGGTTCCAAGATTTCAAAGCAGTGGAATGAGAATGGAGCAGCTAGGATGTTTTATTATTTTATTTGTTTTGAGAGTGCATTTGAAGGTGTCCTTCAGTCCCTCCCCACTTGGAGAGAGTGTGGATTTTTATTAAGTGGTAGCCTACCTGGGGAACGGTCCAGAAAGCAGTAGGAGAAGCACTGTGCTGTAAATCCTAGTTGAGGACTTAAGACTTTCTTAGGTTAAGGATGTGGTTGTGTGCGTCTTGTCTGTCTTGTCTGTCTGTGGTTGTGTGTGTCCTGTGATTATAAGATTTACCTGCTGTGTGTGTTAATCCCAGGCAGGGAATTAGCACAAGAGGTTTAAGAAGGAATCTTAAAGACTGCCATCAACTGTGGTTTTATACCCAACCCCAGTGTGTATTACAACTCCAACACTCCCCTTTGGCTTGGATTATAATGTGCATAGCTGAAGTCTTGTATTTTTAAAATACCCTCCCTCTGTCCTTTCCTCAGTCTCCTCCCCCCTCCTCCTCCTTGGTGTCTTGTCATTGGCAGTGGGCTTGCTATGACCAGCCTTACTGAAGCCGAGCAGCTTATAGGATGTTCTTTATTGTGTGTGATGGTGTTGATTTGTTTGGTAGATAGGTGGGAAAAAAGTACTGTTGCGCTATCATTATGGTCCTGTTTGATACTCGCAGTGAACACTGGTCACTCCAAAGCACTGTTTCTATAGGAACATTGAGTCTGTTTTGAAAAAGGTGTTTTAGTTATCCTAATTACATAGTGACTGATTTGAGATAGAGGCCTTCAGATACATTCCACGCCCTCCCCAGAAAATAGTCTGTGGGAGTCAGTTGCCTTGGTGCCAGGTGTGTGTTCTAATGTAGGTCACGAGGTTTTCTACTTAATGGGAAGGGAAAACATTTGTTTCCAGCATGGCTTTCTGGCCCAAATACCATGAAGCTCTTAGGAAGCTCCATTCACATGCTCTTTACCTTGTTGTACATAAAATGCACAAAACAGACGATAAAGATTTATCTCTTCAGTTTTTCTTCCCAGTGAATTTCAGCTTATATGGGTGTCTCCCTTTGAATATGAGCCAGGCTGTAGTTTCAGAGATGATTTTTCTCTTTGCCCTTTAAGGAATGGGGGGAATACCACCCATGGTAGCACAGCATTCTGCTGATAATGAGCACCAACCCTACCTTGGTGCCACCCTTGCTTTTCTCTTGTGCCTGTGGCTTTGGGAATGTAACATTTCCTTCTTCCTTTCCTTCCCCTTTCTTCTTCACGTTAGGTCCTATGTACTCTTTAGTGACTGCATTCCCCACAGTAATTAGACGTCACTGGGTGTAATAAATGACTTTACTGCGGACAGACAACATGTGAAAAGCCCTGTGGCTTGTGCCATCGCCAGTTTGTAAAGAAGACTCAGAGTCTTGTGTGGGGCACCGTTGGTATGTTCCTGCAGATACTGCCAAGGCACCACTTGAGTTCAGTTAGTTCTCTGGCCAGGGCCTCTTACTGACTTCCAGATAGCAGTGTGTAACCTTCCTCCTTGTCAGAAGCAAGCCTGCACTTTGATAAATCTGCCTTCCTCACAATCTAAATCATGGTTTTGTCATGAGATCCAAAGAGAAATGACTCTCCTTACACCTGTTTTCTTTCCCATCTTGTCATCTTTGGACCTAAAACTTTATCTAACTCTTCTCTTGGCTTTCAGCTACTCCTAGGTCTTTTGATTTTTCTCCTCTTGCCTCAGAGCCATTTATGTTCCCAGAGGAGATAGTTCAGGGCTTTTTGCTGACTTGCTGTGGTTACCCAGTGTCTCCTCTACGTGGCAGAAAATAATACAGCCCCCAACAGGTGCAGGAGGGCCTGAATCGCGATGGAGAGGGCAGAGGAAAGCGGCAGAGAGAAGGAAACAGTAACTAGCATCTCCTTCTCAGAGCCAGCGTAGTGTCTCACTTGTGGTAGCGTTCAGTCTTGCGCCTTGTTTAGATGTTGAAGGCCTAGACGGAGAGCTAGAGAAAATGGCAGCAGTCTGCGTACCTCTCCACACTGGAATTTTTCCTTGTCTGTAGATACTGCCCGTAGTCTGAAGATCTATCAAGAGAACAAAGCACTGGTTCTGCATATCTGTTGCCTTTTCAGAGTGCATCCCAAATCTTCTTTGAAGATTATGTCCTCACTTACATAGGCTAAAGGCAGGTTCATCCTTTCTTTTCATAACTGAATACGCTTGAGGCTTGTCAGGCCAGCCCCCAAGCTAGGTGCCAGATCCCTGTGTTGAACGTGGGGATCCAGGTTGAACTAGGCTAGGTGTGCACCATTGCATGACTTGGTTCTTAGCTTGTCGGCCATGTATCTGCAGGTGTTCAGGGTCTTAGACCATTCTGTGAGGGGTTTTCTCTTTGGATGCTCTGAGGTCACGCCTGGGTCCATGCCTGAGATTGCCAGGTGAGGCTCAGGAAAGTTTTTGCGTGGCTTTTGTGTTGAGGATATTTCCAAAACTTTAACTTCTTAAATTTTCCTTTGACTAAGGCACCAATAACCCATTCTTCGTCCTCCATTTGTATGGCAATTTTTAATTCTTTGGCTCTGCTGTGATTTTAACTAAAATTGACCTTTCACAAGTGGGCTTTGAATTTCGCCATTTTCGGCAAACACATCCCCTTTCCCGCTCTTAATTACAAATGGTTCCTCCTCTGTTACCTGTCAGGTAAGTAAGGTAAAAACCACTTTGATGTTTTCCTTTTTCTCAAGTGCACTAGGCTGTTCTGTCCAACCTGGCCTTCTGCTTCCCCATGTCTCCCTGGGTTGCTTTACACAGCCGGCCTTGTTGCTGGGTGCCTGCTTTGCTGTACTCAATCAGCTGTACTCCTTCCATTAAAGTCAGGAGTTATCAAAGTGGAAAAACCCTGTGGGCTCAATGATATACCTCCCTTTAGGTAAATAACAGATTAGGCAGTTTATCGTCTCAGCATTTATGTGTTAATATTTATATAAATAGTGATATATATCTGTGGATGGCCATTCTCTTCCACTAGCTCTCTCTGTCCCCCCGTGTCACTCTACATATTCTGCCATTCTTCTGTTCTTTTGCTTCCTATACAGACTCTCAACACCAGGACCCAGGGTGTGGGATGGTACTATTAGTATCATTTAGCTGTTTTGTGGATTTAAAAAAAAATTGGGGGGTTGCTATTCCTCACACTTAAAATATTTATTTCCTCTACAGAAAGGTAAAATATATTTTATGGTCCAGTCAGCAATCTTACACATGAATTTTTGTATATTTGCTTGCAAAATAGGGACCAGCTATATGTTCTCTTTAACAAGATGTAGACCTTTTTGTGTGTGATCAGCCATGGTGTTAGTGCAGAATATTCTCCTACCTCACATCATGAAAGGCGGAGGGATATAGGCCCTCTTCCCAAACTGTAAGTCCCCCTTCTTGCTGTTGGCCTTTCTGACTCTGCAGTGACCACTGCCCATGGAATAACGGTGTTCTGACTATTGACTTGGCTCTAACATTGTGTTTGTTCATTCAGCAAGTGTTTGTGAGTGATTACCATGAGCCTGAAGTGTCCGCTCTGTGTTCTCCCCTGCCACCGTATGGCGGTTTACTGATGTTGAGCGGTTGTACTTGGCCTGTCTAGCATGTGCATTTGGCCCTGAAATAGCCGTTCCCAATAAGATTGTGCAGGTTACATTCACAGCTCTTTTATGTGGACATTTCCTTATAGAGCTGTCCTGGTTAAAAATCAGTTCAAGACACTCCCATTAGCCTCTATTGTCTTCCCATAGCTTTGACAATGTCTGGGAGACTCCTCCATGGAAATCTCATGGATACCCACCATTTTTATGTGTTTAAGTAGAATCTGTTTGGTGGTGGGTTGGTGTGTCGGCTCAGAGTTGCACAATAGGGCAGTTAAATGTTTAAGTAAAGCATCTGCCTACAGACCCCTTTCCACTCTAGTGCCTTCCTTGATCTTTTTACTGAGCTGCCTGTACCTCTGATCCCCTTTATAAGGAAGTTTTCTTATCACCCCTCTGGGACCTCTCACCATCTCCCATTCTATATGGAACTTGTTTTCCAATCCTTCAACAACCTTTCAGCTGATCCTGTGTCTTAGAAGGGCTGAAGGTGTGCGAGAGGGATGGGCACCTGTTTCTGGGTCCTGATCTTCAACCAGTTGTTTGGTCTCCCAAGAGCCAGGCAGTAGCATAGGTTGAACTCAGTCAGTTCTCAGAAACGTCAGCCTGTGTCTCTAGGGGTACGGAGCTTAGAGACCGTAGAACTTAGTATGAAAGTCAACACGTTATTATCCTCCTAGACTTTCAGGCCCTAGAAATTCTATCTAAAGTATTCTCAGTTGGCATAAAGCATTACTATTTCTACTTTGATCTCAGTCTACATTAGCAGTCTCTCTTTAGAAATGCGTGTAGCCATTTAATGCCTGGAGATGGATGCATAGTTGAAGAAGGTCAGGGCTGTATCTTTGACCGTCCTGTTGAGCAGTCCTTTGGATGCAAGAAACAGAAGGATTAAAGCAGAGGAAAGGAAGGAATCGTAAGGATGCAGGGTATTTCCCAGAACCCAGGATAAGCGGTACAGTTGATTCTGCGTGGAGCTGAGAAACTTTGCAGCTAGTTCTTTCTCCTGCTCGTCGGTCTGTCGGTATGCATGGCCCCAACATAGGCACCCCAGTCCTCACGACCCCCAGCTCACCATTAAATGGGATCACCGTTTTAACAGAGTCCCAGTGCCTCTTGGTTCATATTCGCAAGAAAGACTATGATCAGCCCAGCACATTGATCAGGTATCGACCCCCGACTTTGCCACACAGGGGAGAAGCGGCATGCTGCTTCAGATGGGAAGTAGGGGCAGGGGGAGGTTCTCAGGGAGGAGGGGATAGATACCCTAAAATACTTTACTCTAGTAGTAAAACTTACCATACTGCTCTTTTGAGAGTGGAAAGGCAGGCATGGGACTATGTCTGGGACTTGGAGGAAATGCTTAGGTTAAAGTTAATTTAGGTTACTGTCTTCTTTGTTGCTTTATTTCCAGTTTTTCTTCCCTTTATGAGTCTTGGCATCCAAGATTTCTTACCTCCCTCTTTAGGACCAGTTTCTCCTGTTCTGGAGCTAATCTTTTCTTAGGTGACATTTCTTAGCCTTCATTCAGTCTCAGGTTTCTAGCCTTCTTTGATTTCATTTAGAGAGCAGATCACAAATCCACTGTAGCCCCTACCCATGGACTTCTGGGCTCTCTTCAGGTTTTAGTGCTGAGAACATACTCATTCTATGGGCCCGTGGCCTGCCTCCCTCCAAGCCCTCCTCCCCACCCTTTTATCTGGTCTTTCCTCTATGCGGGGAGCTCTGCAGTAATATTCTTAGGCAGGCCTTCCGAGGTACCTCAGAAACTACTTTGCCAGTAAGAATTTATAAAGTTGGGACAGTTGCCAGGATATAAATTAGGTATAGATTCCAATTTAGAGAGACTTTTTACTGAGAGCTCTTTAGACAGGATGCATTTGTCCTCCCTGTCCAGTTGCTTCCTTTGTCGTCCTATAGTAAAGCCTTTATTTTTTGGTTTTTTTAAAACTGTGCTTCTGCTTGCCTGAATCTTTTGATCTTATTTATCTCATCCGGGAGCCTGTCCTGTGTTATTAAGGCATTTCATAATCACTTATAACTTTTTTAAACTACTGGAGTCATTTGATGTACACAGAAGTAACCTAATAATCCAAAGATATACACTGAGGCCCGTGATGAAGGCTGGGGCCTGTGTGTTTGAAATTCCCTTCTAGGCGCCAGAATTAAGGGGCAGAGGGATAGCAGTGCCACTCGCCTTCACAGAGCTCTAGGAAATCTGGGCTGGTTTCAGAGGCGAGCACCAGTTTTTCTTGGTTCCAGAAAGTGGCCCGGGAGTAAGCGGGGGAAATCGGGGTGGGGAGAGCGAGGCCTGCCTGGAGGCTTACTCGCAGTTGGCTGGAGAGCATGGTGCCAGAGGGCCAGCTGTTGACTAACAGACTAACAACTGTTTGGAGATCTCGCTGCCTCTTCGCTTGTTCAGTGCTTGAGAAGAATGTGGCTGACCGCTCCCTGTGTTTGTAGAGAGCAGAGGCTGAAAGCGAACCTCGGGTCTCCTACTGGTTTGGCAGTGGAACAAATCAGAGTTCTGATTGCCCGGCCCCATATTCTTATTCAGTCCCCAAAATGAATGTGTGAGGCGCTCTCCCGCAGTTCTCCTTCTGCCCCTGGGCCGGTTTGGGAGGCCAGAGGAGTACTGCTCCGTACGCGCGCTCTGAGCCTCCTCAGGCCTTGCGCTGCCTCCATGCTGAAGCCCTGAAGTGGGGTGTGCAGTGTGCCCACGCCCGGCAGTCTGGCATGGGTGCTGATGTGCCCTTTGTGTCAGTTCCCTCCGCCCTGTCTACCTCTGACCCTGTCCTGGGTGAGGGTGGCCGTGCTTATGGCTGTCTGGAAACTGAAGAGGCAGAGAACTGCTTACAAGTCTGTAGACCACATGTTTTCTCTTCCTTGGCTTGTTCCTTCTGCTGTCTGGGTGAGTGAGCCATGCCCATGAGAGTGGATACCTCCTCTCCTGACCTGCCCTTCTCAGCACTGTTTTAGTGTCTTGGCCTTGACCTCCTGCTGAAACGTGTGGTAGGGGTGTGGCAGCTATGAGGTACCTCCTACATCTGCTTTCTGGCTGTGGTGACTTGGGGTTTTTAACCTTATATATCTTTTTTTTCCTTTATTCAAAACAAAACAATTTTTAGCACACTGAAAAAAAAAAAAAAAGCCAAACATTTTGTGCCTTTCTAAGGCAGCACTGTATCCCAGGCTGCATTTTAGGACTTAATATGGAAATACCAGAGTCTTAGCTCCTCTACCTTGAGTGTCATTAGTCCCTCTGGTCTAGGGGAGAGGAAGTGCTCCATGTGCCTGGGGAGGTGGCCCCCAGGTGCAGCGTGTCCGCGGTCCCTTCTCCCTGCCACGGTGCTTAGTTGGAAGAAATGAGCATTGTATCCCAGGATCATTTGGTTGGTTCCAGTCAGAATCTCAGTTATCAGGTTGAATGTTCTGTGTTCAGCAGGAAGAGACAGAACGTTCCATGATTTCCAGGCATACTCTGGACCATTTCAAGTGACCCAGCCTCCTGATCCTATTAATGACCCAACTTCATGGAACAGTGTAGGGTGGACCCTCCCGAAAAGGGGAGGTTGTTTGGTTGTTCGTTTTGTCTTGTCTTTTTGCTGGGTCCTGAACTGGCCTAGACCTCCTGCCTGTCCCTTAGACTTGGCTTTCCTTTCATTTGAAAACTTCAGACATAGAGCATTAAGCAGCTAGTGCCCTCTGCAGGGGCGAGTTTTCCCCTGGGAAGGGCAGCAAGGACCACGTACTGGAACGGAAGCCTGTCCTCAGTATTGTGGCCACTGTAGGTTTCGACCAAAAAAAAAAAGTTTTCTGTATGATGACATTTTACTTATCTCTTTTCCTTTTCTCACTTCTTCCCTGCCTTTAACTAATAAAGAATTGGGAGATAGAAACAATTCTTTTCAAAGTCCTCCTTATTCAGGATTTTGACATTCTTGGCCTGGGTGGGGCTGGAGAGAACTTGATACTTTTCTCCAGAATGAAGAGTCCCATTTGTATATCAGTGTTAAAAATAAAACAAAATGAAAACTTAGATGAGATTTTTGTGGACTATTTTAAAAATGTGTCATTAATATAAAAAAATTATATTAGCAGTATTTAATCATTCTCACCTGTAAAGAATAAAACAGAAGGTAAATATTCTTACAGAGAATAGCAGAGCTTTAAGATTCATTTTCATTTTAAGTCCGTTTTGTTTTGCCAGTGTATTAATGTTTAGAGGTTCTGTTATACTAATGTTATTTATTAATTTTTTTCATTTCCATACACAGTTAACTAAAGAGCTTTTTCAGGCACCCATGTCTGTAAAAAAATATTTTTAAATAAAGTTTCTTTTGTTGTAGCAGACCCGAGTTCTTGGTCATTTGTGGGTTAGGGAGTGATATATTGGGGAGCTATAGGGCCAGAGGCCTACTCGTACCAGTCCATCAGCAGAAGCCTGTTTTGCTACCTTGAGGGCAGTCTCAGTGACAGGAGAGGGGCAATCGCTCCTTGCCAGCAGCTCGCCAGGCTCTGCAAGCTGCCTAGATAGAGCAGGGCAGCTTTGCTGCTCAGCATGTTGATTATCCCCTCTGCTCAGAAGCAGAGGTAACCCCTGGTCCCTGCTCCCAACTGCAAAGGGTTTTGTGTTCCTTTTGGTGCAGTTCCAATTCTGGAGGCCCCAGGCTGCTGTGGTACCCCACGATGAATAAAACACAGTGTAAGATTTCTGGGACAATTAAGCTTTATTTTTCATATATATACACACATATATAAAAAGGAAACAATTTGCAAATTTACAACCTAACGAAACCATATATATACACACACACGTACGCACAGACATACGCAGAGACATACATACCCCAAAGCTCTAGCCAGGCCCGTTTCTCATCTCCAAGTACCATTCTCCCATTAGGGCCTTTCTTCTAAGGTCTAGGCCCATTAGCTCAGGCTGTAGAAGTCTGGTGCTAATATAACTTTATAGCCTTAACCCTCGTAAAGGACAGTCTGGACCTCATCTCCAACCCCTACCCCCAGCATTCAGTCTTAGGTGATTCCTTGAGAGGGTAGGGGAGCCAAATGAATGCAGGGGCTCGGGCCCAGTCGCCTTAACTCTGGAAAGCGGCACCCAGCTTCCTTACTGCAGGGACAATGAGATACACCCAGGATACCTTTTAAGGGACGACACCAGGTCCTGACTTCTGCCCAGAGAAAGAAAAGAGTGTCGCAAAGGGAACTCCAGAGGCAGGCAGGCAGGCAGGCTGGTAACTGCTTCTAGACAGACACTGCTGGGGTCTCTCCAGAACTGGTAACTGCTTCTAGACACTGCTGGGGTCTCTCCAGCAGAGAGAGGCCTGGGCTCACTGCATCCTTACTTCAGTGATCAGCTGAATTATGAAGCCAGCCCTGGAGCCGTGGAGCAGGAAGTCAGCGCAAGATAAACAGGCTACCTAATCCGGCTGCTGGTAGAAGACAGGTATTTACATCCATAATATGTGTAAAGAGAAAACAAGTTCTGCGAGAAACTCTCCTGTGTGCTTCTGGGATACCGAGGCCCCCTCCTTGGCATGAGCGTCACTCAACAAATTGAGACAGTGGTGGACAGGTCCCTGAAGAGGGGGCCTCCAGGGCCACATGAGGTCCTTCTCAGGACAGGTCTGGTCCTAGCCCATGTCTGCAGGTGAGCTGGAGGGGGATCTTCTGTGTTGTCCACTTTAGAGGCTTTGGTGACCATCCTGAGTGCTGGGGAGGAAGGTGAGCAGGGAACAGGAAATGTTCCAGGCAGGGGAGGGAGCGCCGTGTGATTCGGTGGGCTAGTGCCTCAGATCGATGTATTTCTCTCCCTAAAGATGGGTGAAGAGCAGAAGTGAGGGGGGGTGTTCGGAGACACTGACCAGGGTTTAAGGTGTGAGCGCTAAAAGAGAGGAGGGACCAAAGCCACAGCTGACGAACTAGGTGCAGCCGCCTGGAGGGAAGAAGCCGGGGAGGGGGTGGGGATGGCAAGGCGGGGAATAAGAGATGAGGCCCCCGAATCGCACTGGGCCACACTTCACACCTAGTGATGTGAGCCGCCAGCTCTGTTCAGGAAATGGTGATGGGACGGGGTCTTGCTCTCAGTCCTGGCAGCTACCCTCTCTCGGGGTCCCTCAGCCACCTGCCTGGCCCTATCGTCTGTGCGTGGTGTTAGGAAGGCAAGATGGGGCCGGCTCCCCATCTCCAACAGGGAAGGATGAAGGATAAAGTTAGTGTTCAGCAGCCGTCAGCCCCTGCCACTCCCGGTGCCTGAAGATGTGTCAGGCTCTGGCCACAGGAACTGCCTCCTACCTGGTCTCCTGGAGCCCTCTTGTCACCGTTGCTGCCCTGAAGGAGGCCCATCTCTTCTGGGAGCTTATCTGACTTAACTTCAACTACAAATTCGCCCTTACGAGACGGGGGCAGCGTGCTGGGAGGAGGGAGGGAGGCAAGAGGTTGGCAACTCGGGGGCAAGGGAATGGGGGCTGTTGGGAGGGACGTGGGACTGGGTACTGAAGGGCTCTTAGGTGCTCTGCTCTGGCTCAGGGAAGGGCCACAGGGGTGAGAGGGAGGAGTGTGGTGGACGGAAGCTGGGTAGTGGCGGTGAGGCGGGGAGCGCTCAGACCCAGGGTCCCCCTCCTGCTCCTAACGGCTCAGTGGGCACAGGGGCCAGCAGGGGAACATCCCTGAGGAGGCAACAAGCTGGCAGCGTGAGATGGGGCGGGGCGCGGGGTGCCAGGTGCCGTGCTCACATCTCTTGTTTGCCTGACCGTCCGCACGGCAGCTTGCCCTTCTTGTAGAAGAAATAGAGGACGGCGCCCAGCACAGCCAGGACCAGGACACACACGGTCACGGCCACGATGACCACACCCTTGCTTTCGGGCTCTGTCAGCTTTTTCTCTGTCCCAAAAAGACACCCCGAGTCACTCCCTGCCCCAGGCTGCCATGTTACCATCGCGGCCCCGCCCAGCCCAGGGCTGATGGAAGATGGGCCGCTGATCGTTTTCTCGACAGAGCTCCCCTGGGCTCCCGGTCAGGGCAGAGTGAGGATGCCCTGGCACAACCCTGCTCCCGATCCAGCCCAGCTCACCTGTGGAGGTGCTGTTGGCTCTAGCATAGGGACTGATGGTGGAGGTGCTGAGGCTAGTGGTTCTGTTGGAGTCTGGGGTGAAAGAGGTTAAACAGATGGGGGGTGGTTGGGATAGGAACGTGCACTGCTTGGGCTTGCCCCCACCCCACTCTGCAGGACCAAGCCCTTACCCAGCTCCAGGATAATGACGGTGGTGTTTCTGCCCAGGGAGTTGGAGGCCACGCACTCAGCACCTGTCTCCAACAGCTCTGGGGTCACAAGGACATTCAGGACGCTCAGGACACTCTGCGGATCTTGGTCCTGTTCGCTGGCCTACAAGGAAGGAGACGCAGTTCAGGGGTGGGGGGGATGCTGGGTCGTGGCAGCAGAGCCCGCGCAGGGATGGACGAGAGCCTGGGAGGCTGCCATGTGCCTGCTCACCGTGCCATCGACGCTCCAGACGATGCTGGGCCGAGGATGCCCTGATGCTTCACAGGACAGATTCAGCACTGAGTTCTCCTTCACCCACATCTTCCTCTCCCTTAGTGCCATCCACGGGGACCCTGTGGCAGGGCGGGGAAGGGTGAGACAGCAAACTCTGCCAGCCTGCCACCCCCCTCCCCACCAGAGAACCCCAGGGCAGCGGGTGGCTTTCGGTCCCCAAAGAGCTTGAAACCACCCAGCTCAAGGTGGCTTCAAGGGGCCACCTGATCTCTGCCTAGGGCCTCACCAAAAATGGCCACGTTGACGAGCTGGGTGCGGTTCAGGCCGGGAACACTGGGCACAGATGCCACGCAGCGGTAACCTCCCCCTGCCTCCCGTTTCAGGTTGCGTAATTGGAGCACAGGCCCCTTTGCCAACACCTTGCCTGTCTGGGGTGAGAGATGGGTCAGAGGTCACTCCTAGGCACACCCACCCCACAGCCCCTTGCCCCGGAGACCTGAGCCCACCTGGGTACCTTTTCTCTCAGCCACTGGAACTCAAGGTCCTGGTTACTCTCTGCCTCACAGGTCAGGGTGAGGCTGCTGCCCTCCTGGCTCTCGGGGGCTGCGGGGCTCACCCGGACTTCAGACACATCTGGGGACGCAGCAATTGTGTCAGGCAGGACAGGGCGGGGCAAATTCCCTCTCGCCCCAGCCTGGTCCCCCTGTCCTGGGCCCCCAGCCCCTCACAGTTCACCACCAGCTCCTGCTGGTCGCTCAGCAGCGATGCCGTGCTTTCCAAGTCCAGGCCCTGACATTCGTAGAGGCCGCTATGCTCCTTCCGGGCGGGCTCCAAGACCAGGACCCCGTTGTCATCGGTCCTCTCTTCCTCCATCTCCCTGGTGCTGAGGTTCTGCGAGAGGACAAAGGCGCGATCAGAGTGCGCCTCCAGCCACTCCTGCTGCCCCCCTGCACCCAGAACAGAGGCCCCCGCACCTGCTTGCCAATGCTGAAGTGGGGCGGGGGGTTGCCATCAGCCAGACACCTGATTTCCACGCGGTCCCCCTCCTTCAGCATCCCCTCAGGCTCCACTTCCAGCCACACTCTCTCTGCCGGGTCTGCACAGGCAAAGGGGGCAGCTCTCAGCCCAAGAGCTAGCAGGACCCAGCCCCACAGCGATGGGTCGGTACTCACAGAAAACAGGGACAGTGACCTCCCTAGATTCCTTCATGTGGTTGCCACTGGGCAGCCGATAGCTGAGCTCGCAGTAAAACTGGGCATCTTTGTCCTCCTTGGTCAGCTGTGCCTTCAGAACGCTCCTCAAGGTGTACAGACCACTCGACTCCACGATCTGGGACGACTGGATGTGGACCCCTGGGCAGGGAGGAAGGGGCGAAGGGCTCGGCCTCAGCTCCGCCTCCAACCCCACCCTATGATCTCCTGGGTCGGCGGAAAGGCAGGGGAGCCCTTGTAGAGAGAGGGCCAGGTACCAATGCCAGCTGCGGCCCTTCAACCCAGCAGTTTCCTGCTCGAAATCTACCCTAGACAAACACACATAGGCACACATACAAGGATGTGTGCAAATACTGCTGCAGGGATTTAAAAAAAAAGGAAATGAGAAAACACTCTGGACATCCACTAATGGGAATGAATGGTTAGCTAGACTATATTATATACACTGTGTGAAATGCCGGCAGTAGGTAAACGATAAGGTAGATCTAAATAGGGTGACCTGGAAAGATTTCCAAGACTTGTCGTCAAAAGGAAAACAAGGTTGTGTAACAATGTGTAGCGCACAGTGTCATTCAGATCAGGGTTTCTCGACCTCAGCACCACTGACGTTTGGGGCTGGACATGCCCGGTGCCCTGTAGGATGTTTACAGCATCCCTGGCCTCTACCCGCTAGATGACAGTAGCACCTATCCATTTGCGACAACCCAAAATATTTCCAGACACTCAAGTGTTCCGGAGGGGAGCAAAATCACCCCTAGTTGAGAACCACTGACTTAGATAATAAAAAACAAAAGCCTATGTAGTCCTAGATATATTTACATGTGTGAGTAAGTACCTAGAAGTAGGCTAGAAATCAAGGATTGCATCAGTGTGAATACATACACACTGATAGCACAGCTATTTCTGGGAATGGGTCTGGGGCAGGAAGGAAATTTTCCTTCTAGATTTTCCATAGTTTGAATTCTTATGAGAATATTTTCAAGGATCACTTGTGTACTTAAAAAAAAAGTAAAATAGGGACTTCCCTGGTGGTCCAGTGGTTAAGACTCTGCGCTCCCAATGCAGGGGGCACGGGTTCGATCCCCGGTCGGGGAACTAAGATCCCGCATGCTGCGTGGTGTGGCCAAAAGAAAAAGTAAAATAAAATGCAAGGTGGTCCCCATATTGTGCCACAAGCATGGCTTTTAAGGGCAGAGAGGATGACTTACGGTTCTTCTCCTCCTTCAGGGACTGGCTGTTCTTGTACCAGGTGACTTGAGGAAGGGGGTACCCATTCCTCCCCACACAGGTGGCAACCTAAGGAGGACAGGGTGTGAGTCTCCCTGCCTCTGCGACCCCGCCAAGCCCACCTTAGCTCCTGCCTACCCGCCGGCCACCCCGGCAGATCTCACCTCCCCAGGCTCCTCACTGTTCACAGAAATGCCCAAGGCATTGACCTGGATGAGTGGCTCCTCCGGAGCTTCTACAAGGGAGAGAAATGGGGAGGGGCATGGGACCACCACTTCCGAAGCCCCACACTGCCCACAAGGCACGGACAGGGCACTCACTGTAGACACGGAGCTGGATTCGGTGCTCCTGGGACCGAGGGCGCTTGCCCTGGCACAGGAAGATGCGCTCATCGTGGGGGGTGATGCGTGCTAGGGCCAGAGTAGTCCCTTGGTCCTGGAGGCTGAGCCGATTCTGGTACTCCCCAGGTTCGCTCTGGCCCTGGCCCTGACGCACGAGGAAGATGAGTGTTGGCTTCTCCTTGTGGACCTAAGGGGAGGTGGCGGGGAGGAGGTGAGCGTCCTGGGGCTACATGAAGGGCAGAGCCTCCCGCCCCTGCTGCCCTCTCTGGGGCCCAAGCACTCACAGAAAACCAGTCCGCGTGGCTGAAGTTGCCCGGGGAGTGGGAGGGGCCACATTTCAGAAGGGCCGTGCCGCCCACTTCCACCTCCACCAGCTCCGGGTCGGGCTGCTCAGCCTCTCCAGGCACACCTGGCGGGGAGGGGGTGGGGGAGGAGCTGTGTCAGCTCCAGCTGCTCTCCATGCCCTCCACTCACACCGCTCGCTGCAGCTGCTCTTCCTGCCACTTCGAGGGTCTGAAGGGCACTGTCCTCTCCTACCCCTCAACCACTCTTTACCCCCGAACCCTGGGCCAGCCCTCTCCCGGTTCAAGGGAGTTGGGGATGGACATTTCTGGTCATTGGAGCAGAGACCCTGAGCACCAGGAACCTCCCAGATGAGGCTGGCAGAGGGGCAACCCAGGCTCTGGGCCAAGAGGAAGGCCCCTTTCCTTCCAGGCTCCCTCCTCCCCGGGTGAGCTCAGAGTGTGGGAATGCAAGGCATGTGCCAGGCCGGGGCACACAGGCCCTTTTTGTCCCCACACCCAGAGGAAGACATCTCTACCCTTTGCCCCCCCCCACACCCCCTCCCCAAATCCCCCATAAAACCCAAAGGGCAACCCTGGCCAGGAGGCCCTTATTTCATACTCCTTAAGCAGCACCGCCGTGAACATCCGACACTCTCAGGGGACCCCATCCTGGGAGTCTTGTGAGTATGGAGGGGTCAGAGTCACGGAGGGGGCCAGAATCTCTCCCCGGGGTCAGGGCAGGGGTCAGGCCAAGGACCAGGCAGTGGGCAGGAGTGACGTCAGTGGTGCTAGTGCGCTGCCCGCCCTGCGAGGAGGTGATGTCACTCCATACCATCTGGCTGGACTCGGGTGCCTGGGTGGTTGGCCTGGGCTGGCTCCCAGATAACAAGGGCAGATGGAGTGGTCTTCAACCCAGAGCAAAAGCTTCACACCCCTGACTCCGTTTCCCCAGAGCTAGAAGAGCAGGGCCGGGTGGGGTTGGACCTTCTGCAGCGGGTGGAGCCCGATTTAGCCCTTTCCCCAGAAGGGATTGGAAGGCAGCAGCCAAGGGTACCCCAGGGACACCGTCGGCATGGGCACGAGGCCATCGAGTTGGGTATTGCTTAGATACCCAACCAGGGTATCTAAGCCAGGCAGCGGCTGGAGCCCGGGAAAGGGAGCCAAGAGAAACAAGCGACACCATTGCGGGCCATACAAGGGCAGCGTGAACCCGGGAGCGCCCGGTTCCTAGGCAGTTCCAGAGAAAAACTCCGAGGTGCAGGGACGCATTTCCCACCTGAACTTGGTCCCATTCCGGGAGGTGTAACAAGTCTGGGGCGCTTCCACTCTGGTAATCCTCGATCCCTCGTCCCTGCCACCTGTGATCCCGTCACCCGGGTAGGCGCGAGGCGACCCACACCGCCCTCCAGGCTTTGCCAACGCCCTGCCGGGGTGGGAGCCGCCGTTCTTCCCCATCTCGCTCACCTCCAGCCTGGCTCGAAGCCCAGGCGGGAGAGGGAGGGGTCGGCGCACCCCTCCAGCTAAGAAAGCTGCCTTTCCCAGCAACAGGCGGGCGCGGGATTCAGGATTTGGGGATGCGCTGTAGAGGCGCCTCCCGCCAAGGCTCCAATCACGGGCTCCCCAGAGAAAGCACCTGAGAAAAAGCTCTCACCAGCGGCCCCAGGGACTTGGCTCCACCCCTTCCCGCTCCAGGCAGCAGCCCCCTCCCCGCCTCCCCAGTTCTGCTCCCGGGAAGGTCTGGAATAGAGGCTGCAAACTGGCTGCAAAGAAGAGTTGCACGCGCGCAACGCGCCGGGTGCCTGGGACCCGGAGAGAGGAGCGCACGACGCAGCGCAAAGCCCCGGCCCCCGCCGCGATGCCAGCTCTCCTCCCGGGCACGCTCCGCCGGACTGCCGGGCCGCTCCGTTGGGGGCGCGGGCCCCACCCCCACCCCCACCCCAGCGAGCTCACTCACCCGCGGCGCGGCGACAGCAGCAGCAGGCGGCGATCAGGAAGGCGCAGATGAGCCCGGACCGTCCCATGCTTCCCGGCCGGAGGGCGAGAGCGAAGTGAGGGAGCTCGCAGCTGCCCGGGGCTGACGTCAGGGGGGCGGGGGAGGGGGCCAGAGCGCCGAGGCCGGCCCGCCACGCCCCGCGCAGCCCCCCCCCCCACGCCCCCGCCCCGCGCGCCGCAGCCCTAGGGGGCGGGCCCGGCGCCGAGATGCCAGGAGCTGCGCTGCCGAGCCGCGCGGCGCGGGGTGGGGGTAGGCCGGAGCCTTCCTCCCAGCCCCCAGCTGGGGAACGGAGAGGGGGCGGTGACAGGTGTCTCCGGGGCGGACTGCCTGGCCGAGGCGGCAGCGAGGAGAAGCTGGCCCGGATACCCGGAGTCCCGCGGGGTCAGACCCCCGCCGCGCTCACTCCTGCGCAGCCCCAGCCAGCCCGTGTAGCCCTGGGGGACCTCCTGGCGGGGGAGCCGCCGAGCAGGTTCTTGTTGTCCCTGATGGGGGCCTCCCTCCCATTTAGGCTCTTCTCCCCGCCTCCTCCTCCACCCCGCCGGACCCCTGCCACAGAGAAAATCAGGCTTCCCAGAATGATTGCACCGCTGCAGCTGCCGCCGGCCTGGCACTGCCCCCAAGCCTGGCAGTCCTGGCAGCTTTGAGGGAAGAACATTGAGCCCGGGGCCCACAGACCCAGAGGTACCTGTACTGGCGAGTGGAGATGGTGTTCTAAGGACTGCCCCTTCCACCCCAGCTCCTGCAAGTCCGTCTCTGACTAGAGGAAGGAGGGAGGGGCTGAATTCATGGGCCCAAGGTTGTCACACTTGTCCAAGCCCAGATCTTGAGAATTCTGCTTCTGCCCTCTTCACTCATTGAGCCCAGCCTGGACTCACTTTCCTCTTGCCTGAATGAAGAAAAGAGGGGGAAGAAAGAGTTAACAGGTGCAAGGTCTCCAGCTTGACCCCCAGCACCTGTTGCTGTTCCTGAGGGTTGAAAGGACCCCCTGCAGCAGGGCTCCACCCCCCTCCACCAAGCCCCCTAAGCTCACCTATGGCTTATGGCTCAGCAGCTGGGGGTAGGGGATCGGAGGAGGAATCAGAACTGACTCCAGGCTGCCCTGCCTGAGTGGGATCTGCCACACAGTGAGGTGAGGGGGACCCTGCAGCTCCTCTCATTCCCAAACCCTGGGTCTTCTGGCCTCTTGAACTAAGGCCCTGGCAAGTGAGACAGACTTGCCTCATAGAGACCCCAAGCACCCTGGCCCTGGGAAAGGGCTCCACATCAGCGGGGACTCCTTCAACAGGGAGGGTCAGAAGGGGGCCTGGATTTGGGGTAGAGTCCTGTCACCAGGCAGGCAGCCTTGCTGCTGGTTGGGGGAGGAGCAGGGTGAGGCAGCAAATGCCAGAGATGGGCAGGTGACTTGAGAGGATGCTCTGGGATGGCGTTTTGATGACGCGGAAATGACTCTCAAACCACATCAGCCTCTTCTTTCACAACCTTGCTGACCCCCTCCTCACCTCCATTAGTTTCCAGCCAGAGGCCATGCCAGGTGGGCCAGGCCAGAGGCCTGGAGCCTGGGGGAGGGGGAGGGGTGGGGGGGAAACAAGAGGAGAATGGTGCTTCCCCATCCCCCAGAGTGAAGGTATAGACTGGCCCAGGGCCCAGAATGGAATGGATGCGTTTGTTTGTCTGCAGGGGCAGGAGTGGGAATGGCTGAAGGATGCTGTTTGCCCTGGCAAGCTCAGAGCCGGGCATGCTGCTCTGCTTCCCTGCCCCCACCCCTTCCCTTCACTTAACACCATTAACTAATCATTCTCCTGTCTCTGGCCTGAAAACAAAGCCAGCTAACCACCAAGGACGGTCAGTTCTTAATTCTTCTTTGTCCTGAGCCGAGTGAATGTAGGTGGGGGTGGAGAAGCTGCCTCTCCAGTGAAGGGGAAATGAGGTTAGAGCCCAGGGTGACATCCGTGTCCTGCATGTCCCCACCAAGGAAGCACAAAGACTGTCCTTTAAGTAAGCCAGTAGCTTGGGGCGATCTGGGCTGCCAGAGGTCAGGGGGCAGACAACTCCAGGACAGCTTCACCAGGGGGGCACACTAGGATTCCAAACCAGAAAGAGGTCAGGACTTTGGAGAGGACTCAGAGGGGACTGGAGACAGAAGAAAGGGGGGTGACAGCAGCACAGGGCGAAGGAGCAGAAGGTGGAGGGGATCAACCCTCCAACTCCTCCAAGATGCCAGAAGACAGAGCTCCAGCAATCGCGGGAAAGAGAGAAGGCGGCAGGGCAAGAACTTCCAGTGACAGAGGATGGAGGTCCAGCAGAAGGGAGATCAGGGAGGCCACGGCAGGCCTTCCGTCGGCAGATACTCTAGCGCCTGGACTGGGGTGGAGGCAGCCTTGCCCAGAAGCAGGCCAGGATCAGAAGAGCCCCAGGCCACAGTCCTAATGCCCGGCCTCATTTCTCTCCGAAGGAAAGGATAGGAAGGCTGCCTTCCTCCACCCCCATGGTTGACCCAGGCCACTCAGACACGAGGGGATTCGCGGTGCAGAATGCCCTCGGTGTGTCTCATGGGCATAGGTCTGACCACAGGTAGAGAAACTGAGGCTGGGTGGGGTGGTGGCCGCGGTCTGGGTCCCTCAGCTCCCGTCTCCTGGGTGAGCGGGGGCTTTCATTTCATTGTGCCCCCCCACCCCGGTGGAGTTGGAGGTCAAAAGACAAGGCTGGGCCTGCCCCTGGGGGCTCGCTGGGGTGAGATTAAACCCAGGAGCCCCCTCTCTCTCTCTCACAGTGGGCACAGTGGTCTCCCACTCACCCCTCTGGTGGAGGGGCCTTAACCGAGAGGATATGAGGAGGGCGGGTTGGGCGGAGGAAGGAAGCTTAGAAAGGCAAGCTTACAGCTGCAGTGAGAAGGAGCTGCGGGTGGAGGGGCGGGTCAGCAATGTCGGCCATGACCGAGGCTGGGCGTCCTCCCCGGCCTGGCTGCAAAGCAGGGTTCGGTCTGAGTCTTTGGAGGGGAGGAAGGAGAATTTTTCCAGAGTCGGGATCTGAGCTGGGAGAAGACTGTGCTGAGGGAGTGAAAAACTGGGTAGGAGGAGGGTCGGGGGGCAGTCGCTGCTGAGGGCATCAGCGGGCCAGGAAACCGGATACTGCGGGGCTGGGTGGGAGATGCTGGGGAAGAGGTTGAATGGGGGGAAGCAGCCCCTATCCTGGCCGGACGCAGTCTCACCCATGTCCTTCGCACCTGACCCGGGGGCAGGAAGAAGGAGGTGCGGCCTGGATTGAGGTGTGCCCCAGAAACACCATGGAAGAGGAGGAGGGGGACTTGGGGGGGGGGGGGAGGGGCTATTTTTAAACTTGGAAAAACCGTGAGTGCTTTCATCTCCACCCTGAGTGCTGGAGGAGGCAAAGGACCCATTGTACAGGGGTGCAGAGAAGGGGAGGGGGAAGGGAGGTGGTGGCACAATGGCGGGGATTATGCTGGAGCAGGCCGGGGAGAGGAGGGGGAGGGGCGTCTCCGTCACAGCTGGCCTACTGAACTCTGGGGTCGAGCCAGGCTGGGGCTTGGACAGGGGTTTTCCCACTCTCGCAAAGCCCCCCTCTTGGGGAGGTGGGGTCTGTCTCTGGCATCCGGTGTCGCCTCTTGGGGAGGGGTCTGCGGGTGGGATTCCCACAGCCTGGCTTTCCCAGGGACTGACTGCGGGGTCTGTTCCCAGGCTCCCAGCATTCCAGCGACTCCCCGGGGAGCTGCTGGCCTCCCCTCTCAGGCCCTTCTCTGCCAGGGAGTGCGGGAGAGAAAGAGAAAGAGGATGTGGGTGCATGGGGACTCTTCCTGGGGACTAGGGACCCATAAACCAGAGAGAGGATAGCAGTGGGTGGGGTATACTGAGGGGGATCACATCCTTCCCATCCTAGCCCCCGCCCTGTTGAGCCACCCTTCAGACCGAGATTGTCCCTCTAGTCCTCTCAGACCCCAGGGGCCTCTCCACGTGGGGAGCCCTCCAGCACCCAGGGCCTCAGCCCAGGGGATCCCAGGAGCCCCTGCTCCCCAGGTCTTGACCGGCGGAGGCCGCGGGGAGGCGGGGCATCCGGCCGCTCTCGCACCAATCCAAACATTACCATAAATGCTCAGGCCGTGGCGGGCCGGGGAGGGGCTCGGGCAGGGGACCCTGGGGCTCTCCGGAAGCCTCGAATCCGGTCTCCAGGCCTTTCTCAGCGAGGGCTGGTAGTGGTGATTCAGCCTCCGCTTTGGGAAGTGAGGGGGGCAGGGGCAGAGTTGCGAGTAGGGGTGGGCTGGGGTGTTGGGGAGAGAGCCAGGCTGCGTGGGGAGTCCCTGCGGACGGCCTCCCGGGGGTGCAGTGACCTCTGATCGAGGAGAGAGTAGGACTGCGCAGCCAGGATTTCGGCATCAGAGCAGGGGTGCGGGCTTCTGGGTCGCCCTCTAGCCCCGCTGGATCCACTCCTGTCAGCTGTAAGAATGGAGCCTTTCGCTCCCAGTGCTGGGTCTCTGCTCTCTGGCCTCGGAGGACCTAAACATCTTCCCACTTCCTCCTGCCATCCTAAATTTGGAGAATGGAGCAAGTTGGGGGCAGGGGGAGGGCACAGGGCAGGATGCTGGGAGCCTACACCTCTCCCCCTCAGGGAAGTTCACATCCGCTCCCCAAAATACCACCACCCAGGAGGAGCAATGTCCCCAGAGAGCTGTTTAAATTTGACTTTGAGTTGTCCCTGAGGAAAGCCTAGGTAGTCTACCAGAGAGGAGCCTACAGGAAGCCTAGGGATCCCGGGTTCTGCTGTGTCTCCTCCCTGAAGGCCACTTCTGCATTGCGTTTTCCCTTCCACACAGAGCTTTGAACAACCCAGGAGGAGCCCTGGAGGAGGGGAGCCTTGTTCCACTGCACCCCTGCAGGGGCCTGCGATCCCCTCTGTAGTTGCCACAGCTGATCTTGGAGGTGGGGAGAGAGATGGGAGGGAAGAGGGGTGGCAAGTCGATGACCTGAACCCTGCCTCCCTGACCCATACCCCAGGGCCCAGGGCTTCAAGGGGACTTGAAAAGTGGAAGGATTCAGAGTCAGAGAAAAGCCCCAGGGGCTGTGCTCTCCCTGGCACCTTCCCTTTGTGTCCCAATCACACTGGAAAGTGCTGGTTCAACTTTGGTCTCCAACACCCGGCTGTAAACTCCATGAAGGAATTGGTGGCTTTGAGACAACACTGCCATTTAATTAGCTAATCTTGGGCAAGTGGCCAAACCAGTGACTGTTCAGAGGGGACATGGCAGTGCTCGGAATGAGAGAAGAAGCTGCTCATAGCTAATATTTGCACAGTGCTTTACAACTCAGCCCGTCACTTAAGGGTCATTTTCATCACTAATGTTTATCTTGATCTTTGCAACAAAAAATGACGAAACTGAAGTGAAAAGAGTTACATGACCTAAAGTCAGGCAGCCTGTGAGTCATGGAGCTACATTTTCTTCAATGTGGTAAAATACACATAACATAAAACTTACCCTTTTAACCATTTTAAGTGTACAATTCAGCGGCGGTAAGTACACTCACAGTGTTAATGCAACCATCACCACTGTCTAGTTCCAGAACTTTGTGATCACTCCGAGGAGCTAAAATTTGAACCAAGGTTGATGTAACTCCAAAACTCGGGCCCCGTACCTGTCATGATTTACAGCCGAATTTAGTAAGCATATCATGGAAATGAAAGCAGCGGATTGGAATATCACCGAATTATGTGGTATAAACAGGAAATGCAACAGGGGTTCAGAAGAGGGAGCATCCACGTGGACTCTGCCTGCACTTGCCAGGAAAGGCTTTCTGGAAGTGTGGCGGCTTCAGTGAAAAGTCAAGTTTAGATAGAGGAGGAGTGAGGATAGATCATTCCAGGCAGGGCAAGTGGCACAAGCAATGAGAGGGGGTGGGGAAGAGAGAAAGGGGCATGCACAGTGAAAACTGCTTCTTCTGTATAAGAAGAGCTTCAGCACGGGCAACTGGCTAGAAGATCAGGCTGATGGGGGAGGCTGGGAGACCTTGCTTGCCATTTGCATAGCAAGCCCACTGCTTTCACTTTTATTATATGTTTACTTGGAGTGTCTTAAGGAGAGCTTCAGCCACTGCTACCACCTGTTGGTACCACCCTTATGCAAACAGCTGGTACTAAATAAACTGTTACATGGCTAAATAGAAATTCAACAGGGTAGCGGGTGCATCTCTGTGAGAGCTTGGGCAGATGAGGTGAAGTTAGGTCATGGGGGAGGAACTTGGATCTTGAGATAGAGTAGGCAATGGGGAGCCACCGCAGGTTCTTGAGCAATGGCAAAATGATGTGATGAAATTGAAATTTAGATTTATAATGGTTTCTTTATTTCTTCTCTGCCTGAGAGCGCCCCCTGGCGCCCCTAGTTTCAATTGTTCTCTCATCTTACGGAGAAGGTGGGAGGATGGGGGTACTGAAAAGCTGGACTGATGAGTTGCAGAAACCAAACTCTTCGGCCTCATTTCAATTCGTCCTGAGCGATGACAGCACTGCAGTACAAATAGAGGTGACATGTGGACAGATAGGGTTTGCTTTGAAGGAAAAGGGCATTGTGGTGGCTCCCTTCTCTGTCTTGTAACTGAACTAGGATATCGTGTTTAGGGTACTAAGTTGGGGGCGGGGGATGGGATGATAACTAAGACGAGGTCCATGTGCTTGAGAGTTCTGTACTCTAGTGAGGGGGACAGACAAGTAAACAATTAGAATACAACGTGCCAAGTACTAGGGTGCAAAGATGCACATGAAACAGTTACTTAACTCAGCTTGAGGTGACCAGGGAAGGCTTCCTGGAAGAGTTGACACCTAGCTTCAAATTAAGGGATAATGGTAGGTACCTGGGTAAATGGAGTGTGACAGCATGCTCTGTGCAGGAGACGACTAGCGGTTGGTTAGTATCCTGCAAGGGAGGAATGAATTTAGTGAGGGATGAGGCCAGATTACAGAGGATTTGTAAACCCTGGTAAATGATCTAGCACAGCAGGGTGTGTATAAATGGTTTTGAGTAGGGGAACACCTGCCAATCAGTTTAGATCCATCTGAGTTCAGCCCCAGAGGGACAGAACAAAAGGTCCCACTTTCTAAGGTCCCATTTCCCCTCCCAGCTTCATCCTCTCCCTTGGGTGACTGAGCTTCTGGGGAGGCTGCTGCTACACCTGGGTTATGGCCTTATTTCAACAAGCCAATCTATCCCTCTGATCATAACAGCTCCACACTAGAATGAAAGATAAGCATGGGAGGGACCTTGTCCCTTATGTCACCCACCATGACTGAGAGCCTCTTGGTAGCCTTTTCTCCTTACCACATCCAACTTGAGGTGGGACACAACACTTTTGAGTCCCCTATAAACAATCTTTGAATAAACTCCACTCAGTGGAGTATATGCAGCTGTTAAAAGGATTAGGACACTCCCTATACGCTGACATGGAGTGATCACTAGAATGTAATTTTATTTATTTATTTATTTGGGGGTCATTGACACTTTTTATTGAGGTATAGTTGAAGACTATAGTTTTAAATTAAAAAGCTTGATATAGAATGCTACATGTGGAATGCTACCTTTTGTGTAAGAATATTTTATATGATCTACATCTATATTTATACTCTCAAATAGAAACCATGAAAGGACCAAAACCACCAATATTTGTGTGGCCAGGTCAGATACAAATGAAGGTTGAAATATTTGAATTATTTGAAGGCTAACCAACTCTGTTAAATATGCTCTGTCCTCTTACCTTGACAAATAGCCTTTCTAATGACAAAATTTAAAAATATGTGAAGCTGTAGTTTTTGTATGACAAAGTCAGCAAAATATCCAAGATAATTTAATTAAATTATCATTGCACGTGCCTGGGTGTTCTCACGTTGGCCCAGCAATGCTTGGATGGATAATAAAGTCATATGCAACTCATAGTTATTATATAATATTCCATTAAATAAATTCTTCTTGCCTTCATTTTGCCAAAATCCCAAATGCATATTCTGTTGCCAGTAATGCCAAATTAGCTTACTTTTCTTGAGTTGTTGTTCTTAGATGTTTACAAAATTAATTTCAATAAAGAGAAACTTTGCTCCAAGCTGAAATTATTACTAATATTTTTAAAGCAATACTTAGGTCAGAATTGAATCATAAATTTAATATGTCATATTCAAATATTATAAAGGAGTCACAGATTATAAATATTAATATTTTAATAATAAATTTTAATATTTATTTATATTTTATATCTATTTATAATTTATTTATTATAATAAATATAATATTTATTATATTATTAAAATTTAATAATAAAAATATTAAAATATTTTTTCATCTTATAAAGCATTATAATTTTCAACATATTTTAAACCGATATCTAGCTCCATTTGCTGTTTAAGTTTTACTTTTTTCAAATTATTCAGTGCTAACCTATTATTTAAAAAAAAAACCCAAAGAGTAGTATTTTGCTACATTTCTTCAAATCTCTCTGCAATTGAAACTGTAATTTGAACTTGACCAGAAGTTAGTCTCTCTAGAA
The DNA here is from genome assembly GCF_005190385.1 of Monodon monoceros. NCBI lineage: Eukaryota > Metazoa > Chordata > Mammalia > Artiodactyla > Monodontidae > Monodon > Monodon monoceros. The sequence continues at coordinate 13,141,580 of NW_021703784.1, read as the reverse complement.
ATTAGTCTGGGGATTACTTGCACGTGATTCCTTTCCTTTAGGCCCATGCAAACATTTTTATTTCCTTGTTTTAGTTTCTGTGTATATGTATTTAACTCTATTTTGAAATGATTTCAAACACTCAGAAAAGTTGCAAACATAGTATAGAGTCTTTGTATATACCCTTTGCCTAGTGTCAAAGGTGATTAACATTTTGCCACAGATTTTGCTTTTTTTTGGCTGTGCCCTGCAGCTTGCGGGATCTTAGTTCCCCGACCAGGGATTGAACCCGCGCCCTTGGCAGTGGAAGCGAGGAGTCCTAACCACTGGGCCGCCAGGGAATTCCCCAGATTTTGCTTTTTTATCCTCTCTAAATTACAATTTTTAATAAAATTTTAACTAAAAATTTTTATTTGATATGTGTGCACTTATGTATAATTTGAGTTTATGAATCATGAAAGTAGGTTGCGTACGTCATGCTCCTAGGTCCCCTAATACTTCAGTATTTCCTGAGAAGGATATTGTCCCATACAACCACGAAACAGTTACCAAATTTAGAAGATTTAAACTGATACAAAACGTTTCTAGTCTATAATCCATATTCCAGTTTGACAAGAGTCCCAATGACGTCCACTGTGGCATTTGTCTTTCCCCTCTGGTACAGAATTCTCTATTGCCTTTAGTCCTCAGGTCTCATTACTCTTCTTTAATCTGCAACAGTTCCTCAGACTTTGCTTCATATTTGTCAATTTGGATTTGTCTGGTGTAATCTTGTGCTTAAATTAGGGTTATGCACCCCAGGCTGGAATACTACATAAGTAATATATACGTTAGCATCCCTTAATGGTTCTGGCCTGAACCAGTTTTTACTATGATGGTTTTATTTTATTTTATTTTTAAAATTTAATTTAATTTTAATTTTTGGCTGCGTTGGGTCTTCGTTGCTGTGTGTGGGCTTTCTCTAGTTGCGGCGAGCGGAAGCTACTCTTCGTTGCGGTGCGCGGGCTTCTCATTGCGGTGGCTTCTCTTGTTGCGGAGCACGGGCTCTAGGCGCACGGGCTTCAGTAGTTGTGGCTCGCGGGCTCTAGAGTGCAGGCTCAGTAGTTGTGGTGCATGGGCTTAGTTGCTCCGCGGCATGTGGGATCTTCCCGGACCAGGGCTCAAACCCTTGTCCCCTCCATTGGCAGGCGGATTCTTAACCACTGAGCACCAGGGAACCGCCTATGTTTTCTTATTTCCCCGTCTCTCTTACACAGAAGGTACCAAACGATATATAATATTTTGCACTTTGCTTTTTTTCACTTAAAAGTGTAAACTGGGGCTTCCCTGGTGGCGCAGGGTCCACACCCATGTTCATAGCAGCACTATCCACAATAGCCAAGAGGTAGAAGCAAGCCAAGTGTCCACTGACAGATAAATGAATAAACAAAATGTGGTCTATTCATACAATGGAATATCATTCACCCGTAAAAGTGGTTGAAATTCCGACACATGCCACAACGTGGATGAAACGTGAAAACATCATGCTAAGTGAGAAAAGCCAGTCACGAAAAGATGAATACTATACAATTCCACTTATATGGGGTATCTAAAGTAGTCAGATTCATAGAAACAGAAAGTAGAACGGTGGTTTCTGGGGGTCGGTGGGAAGGGGAAAAGAGGAGTTTTTATTTAATGGACATAGAGCTTCAGTTTTGCGAGGCAAAAATGTTCTGGACATCTGTTTCACGATAATGTGAATATACTTACCACTACTGCACTGTTTGCTTAAAAAGGGTGGAAAAGTTAAATTTTACTTTATGCTTTTGTTACCACAATTAACAAAACCAAAAAACCTACATATGCATTTACCTTTTGACCCAGATATCCACTTCTAGGAATTTACTGTTAAGACACTTTCAACAAAATGAAAATTTAGTGTAACATTATTTATAATTGCAAAATATTGAAAATTATCTAAAAGTCTGAACAGGAGATTGGTTGACAAAACTCTGGTAGGTAAATCCAGTGGAGTACAATGCAGCTGTTAAAAAAAAAAAGGAATAAGGAAGAACTATTTAATATAGGGTAATTTCCAGTTTACACTTTTTTTGTTGTTGTTATAAATTTATTTATTTTATTTATTTATTTTTGGCTGCGCTGGGTCTTTGTTGCTGTGCGAGGGCTTTCTCTAGTTGTGGCGAACAGGGGCTACTCTTTGTTGCAGTGCGCGGACTTCTCTTTGCAGTGGTCTCTTTAAGACCCTGCTTTCAATTCTCTTGGATATATACCCAGAAGTGGGATTGCTAACTCATATGGTAGTTCTATTTTTAGTTTTCTGAGGACCCTCCATACTGTTTTATATAGCAGCTGTCCCACTCCACAATCCCACCAACAGTGCACAAGGGCTTATCCTCTCTATGTCCTTGAGGACACCTGCTATTTTCTGTTTCCTTGATAGCAGCCATCCCATTGGGCACAAGGTGGCATCCTTTACCAGCACCTCTGTCAGAACCAGAAGTGCCCAGCATCCCCTCATATGCCTGCTGGCCAAATGCACATCGTCCTTGAAGAAATGTCCTTTCAGATCTTCCGCCCATCCCCAATCAAGCTATTTGATTTCCTGTTGTAGAGTGGTAGGAGCTCTTTAAACATTCCAGACACAAACCTTCATTAGATACACGATCTGCAAATACTTTCCCCAACTCTGTAGGTTGTCCTCCCTACTCTGTTGATTGTGTTCCTTGATGCACAAAAGCCTCCAAGTTTGGTGTAGTCCCATTTGTCTATTTTTTCTTTTGGTGCTTATCGTTTTGGTGTAATATCCAAGAAATTATTGCCAAGTCCAATGTCATGAAGCTTTCCCTCTATGTTTTCTTCTGGGAATTTTAAAGTTTGGGGGTCTTATGTTTAGGTCTTTGTTCCATTTAAAAAAAATGTTTATTGGAGTATAGTTGATTTACAATGTTGTGTTAGTTTCAGGGGTACAGCAAATTGAATCAGTTGTACATATAGATGTATCCACTCTTTTTTAGGTTCTTTTCCATATAGGCCATTACAGAGTATTGAGTAGAGTTCCCTTGTTTATATAGTGTAAGCTAAGTGTCTAAATTCATGCTTTTGCATGTAGCTATCCCAACACCGTTTGTTGAAGAGACTGTCCTTTCCCCATTGAGTGGTCTTGGCACCTTTGTTGAAGATCATTTGACTATATATGTGAGAGTTTATTTCTGGCTCTCTATTCCATTCATTGGTCTATATGAATGTCTGTTTTTTGTTGTTGTTTGTTCTTGTGCCACAAGGCCTGCAGGATCTTAGTTCCGGGGCCAGGGATTGAACCCGCGCCCCCTGCAGTGGAAGCATGGAGTCTTAACCACTGGACCACCGGGGAAGTCCATGAATGTCTGTCTTTATGCCAGTACCACACTGTATTGATTACGGCAGGTCTGTAATAATGTTTGTGTAGATATTGCCAAACTCCTCTCCACTGGCGTGGTAACATTTTACTTTCCTACCAGCAATGTATGAGAGTGCCTGTTTCTCCAGTGCCTTGCCAACAGAGTGCACTGTCAAGCTTCATTTCCTTATAGTTTATTAGAATGCAGCCTCTTTAGCTTTAGGTAGTACTTTGAAATTTAAAAGAAAGTATTTCATCCTTTTGAAAATAAAACAACTACTGGACATGCAAAAGTCACGGATCTTACATGTTTCACAAAAATTAACAGTCTCATAGACCTAAATGTTCAATGCAAGACTCTAAAATTTCTAGATAACAGGAGAAAATCTAAGTGATCTTGGGTTTGGCGGTGAATTTTTGGCATACTCTGTGAAAGAAAAAAATTGTTAAATTGGGCTTCATTAAAATTAAAAACTTAAGTTCTGTGAAAGACATTGTTGAGACTGAAAAGACAAGCCACAGACTGAGAGAAAATATTTGCAAAACACATATCTGATAAATAACTGGTAATCCCCAAATATATTTATAAAGAGCTCTTAAAACTCAACAATAAGAAAACAAAAAACCCAATTTAAAAAATGGGCTAGGGGCTTCCCTGGCGGCGCAGTGGTTGAGAGTCCGCCTGCTGATGCAGGGGACGCGGGTTCGTGCCCCGGTCCGGGAAGATCCCACATGCCGTGGAGCGGCTGGGCCTGTGAGCCATGGCCGCTGAGCCTGCGCGTCTGGAGCCTGTGCTCCGCAACGGGAGAGGCCACAACAGTGAGAGGCCCGCGTACCGAAAAAAGAAAAAAAAAAAAGGGCTAAAGACCTCAACAGACACCTCACCAAAGAAGATGTGGAGATGGCAAATATCCAAAGATGTCAGCGTCATTTGTCATTGGGGAATTGCAAATTAAAACAAGGAGAGGGATTTCCCTGGTGGTACAGTGGTTAAGACTCCGGGCTCCGAGTGCAGGGGCCCTGGGTTTGATCCCAAGTCAGGGAACTAGATCCCACATGCATGCCGCAACTAATAGTTTGCATGCCACAACTAAGAGTTTGCATGCCGCAACTAAGGAGCCCACATGCCGCAACTAAGGAGCCTGTGAGCTGCAACTAAGGAGCCACAAGTAAGGAGCCTGCCTGCCGCAACTAAGATCTGGCACAACCAAATAAATAAATAAATATTAAAAAAAACCCAACAACAACAAGGAGATGCTATGGCACACCTATTAGAATAGCTAAAGTCCAAAAACACTGACAACACCAAATGCTAGAGAGGATGTGGAGCAACAGGAACTCTCATTCATTACTAGTGGGAATCCAAAATGGTACAGCCACTTTGGAAAATAGTTTGGAAATTTCTTATAAAGTGAAACATACCCCTATCGTAAGATCCAGTAATCATACTCCTTGGTATTTACCCAAATGAGTTGAAAACTTAGGTCTACATAAAAACCTGCATACAGATGTTTATAGCAGATATATTCATAACTGTCAAAACTTGGAGGCAACTGCATCATGTCCTTTAATAAGGGAATGGATAACTGGAAGGTAATCCATACAATGGAATATTATTCAGGAATTAGAAAAAAGTGAGCTATCTAGCCATAAAAAGAAATGAAATTGAGTTATTTGTAGTGAGGTGGATGGACCTAGAGTCTGTCATACAGAGTGAAGTAAGTCAGAAAGAGAAAAACAAATACCGTATGCTAACACATACATTGGAATCTAAGAAAAAAAAAAAATGGTCATGAAGAACCTAGGGGCAAGATGGGAATAAAGACGCAGACCTACTAGAGAATGGACTTGAGGATATGGGGAGGGGGAAGGGTAAGCTGTGACAAAGTGAGAGAGTGGCATGGACATACATATATACACTACCAAATGTAAAATAGATAGCTAGTGGGAAGCAGCCGCATAGCACCGGGAGATCAGCTGGGTGTTTTGTGACACCTAGAGGGGTGGGATGGGGGAGGTGGGAGGCAGGGAGACGCAAGAGGGAGGAGATATGGGGATATATGTATATGTATAACTGATTCACTTTGTTATACAGCAGAAACTAACACACCATTGTAAAGCAATTATACTCCAATAAAGATGTTAAATGGGAAAAAAAAAAGAGCATATGCAAAAAAAAAAAAAAGTGAGCTATCAAGTCACAAAAAGACATGGAGGAACCCTAAATACATACTGCTAAGTGAAAGAAGCAAATTGAAAAGGCTATGTACTGCATGATTCCAATGATATGACATTCTGGAAAAGGCAAACTGATGGAGACAGTAAAAAGATCAGTGATGGTCAGGGGTTGGGGCTGGGGGTGAAGGAGAAAAGGGATGAATAGGTGGAGCACAGGGGATTTTTAGGGCAATGAAAATATTCTGTATGATATTGTAATGGTAGATACACGGCATTACACATCTGTCAAAACCCATAGGATGTACAACACCAAAAGTGCACCCTAATGTAAACTATGGACTTTAGTTAGTAATAATGATGTATCAATATTGGCTCATCAATTGTAAAAAAACAAAGAAACTAAAATAGTCAAGCTTAGATTTAGATTTGTTAAACTTTTGCCAATATTATTAATAGTAAGCAACAGTCCATCTCAAATATCTGTGGGTAGCAAGAATAATTTCATTTTCTACTTGTGACCATGATTTACTCTTTATTTGAGAATCTCCTGTTGTTTTGCTTAACTCTTCAAGTTCTTTTAGCATCATGTGTTAATTATATCTACTTGTTTTAACAGCCTGTAACCAGAATGCTCGTCATGCTTCCAAGAACGGTTGGAAGGTCAGATGTGATATGTGTCTTCCTAAGATGTTTCAACTTTGGGTAGGTCCAGAAAATATTGTATATAATCTTTTTAACATTCCAAAGAAAGCCATCATGATCACAGTCAAGGTAAGGTCTAGTAACAAGTTCAACTATGTGCCATACGGGGTATATGGCGCAAAAAACGCTTCTGGATTTTTCGTTAAAAAAATGACCTTGTTCACCTTTATTTTTACTAAACCATGTCAGTCCCATTATCATGAACTTGCTCTCAACATCCTTTTAAATCAATGCCTAAAATTGTAAGTTGCTTTTTTCCAGTCCTTCCCTTAAGTCAGAACAGGGCTAAAACCAATTAAATACGCACACGTGTTTCATCCAGACTCACATATAGACAAATTTTTAAAAATATGAGTTAATATTACAAATGTTCCTCAGCCACTATGGCAAATACCGCATTAATTTCTGAGTATTTCTGGAACCACAAACTGGAACAGGAAGAAAAGAAAGAGGGTTTGACTAGTTAATTAATGTATTTCTTTTCTTCCCTAAGTGCTTCAATGGCTCAAATCCTCCCTGGTGCAAACCACAGGTCTTTGTGGCATTTTGGACAGTCACCTCATGTTTCCAGGACACAGATTATGAGACGTGAAGTGATTCTCTGGACCTGAACAGCGTTATTACCAGAGCTGATGTTTAGGGTTATGGGTTCTCCTGTACCGGTGCCAAGCCTCGGATCCTGATTGAAAGAGGAAAATATTTTTTGGTATGTTTGTGATTTGTGAGGCTAGGGGGGTACTGGGAGGGAACAGGGTGGAGGGGGCAGGATAAAAGCAAACCTTTCCGTTTTTGCTTTTGGCTGAGTTGCGTCTTCGTTGCTGCGCGCGGGCTTTCTCTAGTTGCGGCGAGCCGGGGGGTGGGGGGCGGGGGCGGCTACTCTTCATTGCGGTGCGCGGGCTTCTCATTGCGGTGGCTTCTCTTGTTGCGGAGCACGGGCTCTAGGTGCGCGGGCTTCAGTAGTTGTGGCTCGCAGGCTCCAGAGCTCAGGCTCCGTAGTTGTAGCGCACGGGCTTAGTTGCTCCGCATCATGTGGGATCTTCCTGGACCAGGGCTCGAGCCCGTGTTCCCTGCATTGGCAGGCGGATTCTTAACCACTGCGCCACCAGGGAAGCCCAAAAGTAAACCTTTTAGGAATGTACCTTTTTATATGGTGTTGATTTGGGGACCCTGTAAATGATTTGCCTGATTAAAAAGCCAAATTAAATCAAAAAGGAAAAAAATCCAACTCTAAGACCATGGCAGTAATATGGATTTTACTGAATGCTTGATGGGGAGATTAAGGGGAGGGTTATAGTACACACAATACCACAAAACAAAACTCCTGAATTAGACATTCTTTCTGGTTTTATCCCATCTCTTAATCCTCAAGGCTGAACAACCTCTAAAAACCCCTTCTGGGCTTCCCTGGTGGCGCAGTGGTTGAAAGTCCGCCTGCCGATGCAGGGGACGCGGGTTCGTGCCCGGGTCCGGGAGGATCCCGCATGCCGCGGGGCGGCTGGGCCCGTGAGTCATGGCCGCTGAGCCTGCGCGTCCGGAGCCTGTGCTCCGCAACGGGAGAGGCCACAATAGTGAGAGGCCCGCGTACCGCAAAAAAACAAAACAAAACAAAACCCCTTCTGTTGTCCCAGCTAGCATCTCTCACCTAGCAACACAAAAGCCCTGCACTTAGCGCAACAGCAGAAACCAGCTGTTTTTCCGGGAGGCCCCTGGGCCAGATGTCTGAGAGTTTTAGGTCATACCACTATTATCTTCCATGACACAATTCTGCAGGGTTAGCGCCTCCAGGCATTAAGTTTTCTCCAGATCTGGCTTATTTTCTTCTCAACCACTGCAACTCACACTAGTGAGCAATTTGAACTTCCTCCCTAAAGTCAGGTGCTGTTAGTTCTTTCGACCAACACTCTCCAGTCTTCCAGCCTCCAAATAGAGGATGACCCCTGCTTTGGCAACAGTCAGTTTGAACCAGCTGTTATCTGAAACACAGTCCTAGAAAAAAACATTATCGAGTCAGTAGAGATACTGCTTGAGTCCAGACCCAACCCAACCACAATGATCACCTCAAGGGGAGTGTTAACAACCTCTCAGCGCTGGGAGGCGCCTTGGCTTCTCTAAGGCGGGAGTCATCCGAGCACTTCTTTTGCCTTGTGGTAGCATGGTACTTTCTTATATTTCTAGCTTAAGAATGGATAGCATTTTGCAGTAATTCATTTGTCACAAGAATTTTGGCCACAGGTCACCTCTGCCTGCCCACAACTAGAACGCCCGCAGAGTCAAAGGTTGTGGCTTGTTTAAGCTAAACTAAGCTGGTTTTGGCTTAGTGTGTCTCAGATCACTCAAAGGGGAGGCTAATTAGTCCCAGACTAATGGAAATATTGTCTTAGAGGATCCTGCCAACTTCAAGGTCTTTCTCAGCCTGGAAAGCTGGCTGGTTAATTACACACAGTGCAGGCACAGCAAATTTGCTGAGTTTGATTTTGGACACATTGAGTTTGAAGCACCAGTGGGATATCCAGCAGCTGTCCAGGAAGCATGTGGAACCTGAACTTTACAAGAGAGATTCAGGCTGAAGACACAGATTTGGGAATCATCGTGTAGAGAGGAGAGGGGGCCATGATGGAGACAGAAAGAATACAGGAGAGGGTAAGGTCCAGAGGCCAAGGGTGGAGGAAGTGGTCATTGATGTCAAGTGCTGCAGGAAGATAAATTAAGAACATAATACTATTCACTGGACAGGTAAAATTTCTGAAGAGGACAAGTTATGCGTGGTGGGTTCAAGTATCTTGAAGAGGAGGTGGGCATTTCTCCAAGATTTGAAATTAGGGGAAAAATGCAAAATAAAAACCCCAGCAACAATAACCACAACAGACTGTGATCTGGGCGGGAGGTTAAATAAATCTTTATATTATTCTCCTTTGTTTAGAGAAATTAGCATTTTGTGGCCAAAGCATAGGTGGGGTTGGGGGTAGAAATAGACTGTTCTGTAATATAAAATAACAATGGGAAGTTGGAGTCTGATGGCTAGAGAAAAGGAGGGGAAATCTCAAAAGGAAGAGGAAGACAAAGGGAAAACATGTCTCAGAGAAAACATTAAGTTGGGGCCTGACAGATGTGGGAGAGAGGCTGGGGAAAAACCAGTGGAGTTTTAGAAGTTGCAGTCCTTGCCCTGCACTGTGGTGTAACCCCTATTGGGAGCCCCTTGTTTCAGTAAAGGTGTGCTGCATCCCTCACCTTCGTATGCATCAGTGGTGCTTTGGGGAAGAAAGGATTCAGGCAGTATTCAGGGTGGGGTGACAGAGACAGACACTTTCAGCAGTCCAGGCCAGAGTGGAGATGAAGAATTCAATGTGCTAACTAAAAACTGTCACTAGCCACCATAGTCACTGACCTTCAACATCCCCTGAAAGGAGTTCAGGGCAGAGATCAGGAATGAGGCACTCTGTGCTCTGGGAAAAACTGGCAGAACAGGCCTTCAGATAGTTATTTTCAGGAGAAGATTCTACGAGCCCAAATTCTTGCATCTCCTCACATCTAGAAAAGCACTTAAATCATTAACGGAGACATCTGCTCCTTGTGACCAGCAGCAACCTTCTGCCAAAATGTGTGCTGAATTGCACGTATGCCCCCCTTACCAAAATTACACATACATTCACCTCTCCCCTTACCTCTTCAGAGTAGTTCCTCAGAACTATCTCAGAGGCTGTCTCCTGGGCTATAGTCCTCATTTCACCCCAAATAAATCTTAACTCACGACTCTCATGTTTTGCTTTTTTTTTTTAAGTCGACAAATGCAAGCAGGAAATTAAAGCAATGGAGGCCAGGGGAAGGATAAGACCTCCAAGTATCCTTGGGCTTAGTAGAGAACACCAGGCTTCCCAATATACTTGGGATAGGATCTTAGATATTTTGAATATTATTTGAATATTAAAGAAGAGGGTAAATTTTTGAGGAGCCTACTAAGGGTGCCCAGGCAGATATCTAACTAGAGCGTTCAAGTAAACAAATTAATAGGGCCTGGGCTAGGAGGGTGAGCTATTTCCGGCATGTGACCTCCTTTTCTCACTGACAATGAGGTAATCTCCTGAGGATGCTGAGAAAACGTGATAGAGCTTGAGGAAACAGTTTGGAAATAGCACCTTGGGAATCCCCTATCACAATCTGTTTCCCCTTGAACTACTTGTGAGCAGGCACGTCTTAAACAGTTTTTGTTTCCTCATTTGTACAAATACAAATCCTCATTTGCATTTGTAGCAGGCTCAATAAACGATAGAATAAATGGATGAATGGAGGAGGACGAACGACTGAGTCTGAGGCTGCGGAGGCGGTGCAATCTTAGAGCCCAGCTCAGAGGCAGTGACCGCCAACCCGCACCTAAAAAAATCAAGGCTGGAGGCCAAGTGAAAAGAACAGCGCCCACACTATCCCAGTCCAAAGTCCTGCTCCTTTAGGGGGCGGGGCTGGGGGGGCAAGTTCACCTCTGCCCTTCAATTGACCAATCCCCGCCTCAAGGGGGCGGGGATTTCAATCTGTTCCCCCCCAACCCCTTAAAGTACTAAATATGTTTGGGCGCCGTTCAAACGGACCAATGAGTGCTCGATGCTTCCTGCGCTTGGGCCTCACCGATTGGTCAGAGTTCGTCGTCCCTCCCTCCTTGTTACGCCTTTTGCCCCACCCGGTAGCACACAAGATGGCGGCGCCCAGCGGAGTAGAGGCCGCGCCTGGGGTTTGCTGAGCCTCGTTCCCTTCCCCGCTGCTCCCTTGGGCGCGAAGCGCCGCGAGCCCAGAGGACGGGGGCCGGGCGGGGACAGAGGCACCTGCGTAGCTGGACCGCGAGCCCGCGCCCAGCCTGCGCCGCCCCCACCCGGCCCCGGCCTGGCCCGATCCCTTCCGTTCCCGGTCTCCTCTCGGTCTGACCCATTGCCCGGCCGTGGTATGCCACCACCAGGCCTCCAAAGCTGAGGTTTCTCCTCCAGCCCGGGATCACCTCCACTTTAGAGATGTTTGGGCTATTTCCTCCCAAAGAGCCCGCCTTCAAAACCGGGACTTCTGGACCGGCATCTGGCCCCCTTTCCCTCCGTTGAGACTCCACTTCCTTCTAACCCACGTCTTCCTCAGATTCTCCCTGTATTGGAGACTGCTCACTTCCCTTCCAAATTAATCCCCGACCTCCTCCTTCCCCCAAATATTGACAGCCCTGACACCCCCCTCAACCGGGAGCCAGACTTCCTTTTGGACTAACCCCCATAGCCCTATCATGGAGGCTGTGTACCTGGTAGTGAATGGGGTGGGCCTGTTGCTGGATGTGCTGACCTTGGTGTTGGACCTCAACTTCCTGCTGGTGTCCTCCCTCCTGGCTTCCCTGGCCTGGCTCCTGGCCTTCATCTACAACCTGCCACATACGGTACTGACTAGTCTTCTGCACTTGGGCCGTGGAGTCTTGCTGTCACTGCTGGCCTTCATCGAAGCCGTGGTTCCCTTCACCTTTGGGGGCTTTCAGGCCTTGTGTACCGTACTATACAGCTGCTGTTCTGGCCTGGAGAGCTTAAAGCTCCTGGGGCACCTGGCCTCCCACGGGGCGCTTAGGAGCCGGGAGATCCTGCACCGGGGTGTCCTCAATATGGTCTCCAATGGCCATGCCTTGCTGCGCCAGGTCTGTGACATCTGTGCCATCACCATGAGCCTGGTGGCCTATGTGATTAATAGCCTGGTCAACATCTGCCTCATTGGCACTCAGAACCTCTTCTCCCTGGTGCTGGCCCTGTGGGATGCAGTGATGGGACCGCTGTGGAGGATGACCGATGTAGTGGCTGCTTTCCTAGCCCACATTTCCAGCAGTGCTGTGGCCATGTCCATCCTCCTCTGGACCCCCTGCCAACTGGTACTGGAGCTCTTGGCCTCCGCTGCCCGCCTCCTGGCCAGCTTTGTGCTTGTCAATGTCACTGGCCTGGTGCTGCTGGCTTGCGTGCTGGCAGTGACGGTGACTCTGTTGCACCCGGACCTCACCCTGAGGCTGGCCACCCAGGCGCTCAGTCAGCTCCATGCCCGGCCATCTTACCACCGGCTCAGAGAGGATGTTGTGCGGCTCTCTCGCCTAGCACTGGGCTTGGAGACCTGGCGCCGAGTCTGGAGCCGTAGCCTGCAGCTGGCGAGCTGGCCTAACCGGGGAGGGGCCCCTGGGGCCCCCCAGGGTGGCCCTAGGAGGGTGCCCTCAGCCAGGACCTGGCGACAGGACGCTCTTCCTGAAGCTGGGCCCAGATCAGAGGCAGAAGAAGAGGAGGTCAGGATGGCCAGAGTGACAGCTGCCCGGGGCCGGGAGAGGCTCAATGTGGAGGAGCCTGTAGCTGGGCAAGACCCATGGAAATTGCTGAAGGAGCAAGAGGAGCGGAAGAAGTGCGTCATCTGCCAGGACCAGAGCAAGACGGTGCTGCTTCTGCCTTGTCGGCACCTGTGCCTCTGCCAGGCCTGCACTGAGATCCTGATGCGCCACCCTGTCTACCACCGCAACTGCCCACTGTGCCGCCGGGGCATCCTGCAGACCCTCAACGTCTACCTCTGAAGACTCCCTCCCCGCCTGCCCATCCCTCCATGCTCCACACAGCCACCTGCGCTAGGACAGCATTCACACCTGATCTCTGGGTCCCAGCCTGAAGCCCCTCCTGCCCCTATGGCCGTCCTGCCGAGCCTCGGAGCCATACGTCCAGGACATGGAGATGGGAAACTCTGGAAGACTGTGGCTTGGCTGGGGGCAGGGTAACAGCTTATCCTTACCCAGTGGGTCCCAGTGATGCCGAGGGTGGTGAGTGTGTCACTCTGCGAGGCCCTGAGACTGTTCTCTGTGGACTCCCCTCCAGCTTGCCAGGGCCCACCCAGATACCCGTGTGTGGGGCTCCCCCTCTCCGCTTCTGGTTGTTCTGTTGGGGATTTGCAGGTTCTCTCCCTGCTCCCTTCCCACTTCCTCCCCCGCTTCTGCAGCCACACACATCAGTGTCATTTGGGTGTTGTGGCAACTCAAGGGCCTTGGAATGATCTTGAACATTTGCTTTAAGCTGGAGCCCCTGTGCTCTGGCAGGCTTTGGGGGTAGTATCTCTCAGGTGCCCTTAGAGCTCCTTCTACCAGTCATGATCTTATGAGGCTCCCTTCTGACCTGACCCAACAGCTGGGATGAGAATTAACCCCCAGGTGTGTGTGTGTTTGCACCTGGCTTTGGGACCATGTGCCCTCTGACACCCCAGCACCACTGGGAACCGCAGGGGGGATAGCCAGATTTCTACTCCTATCCCTTTCACTCCCCACATTGCAGAGTGAGAAGGCATTCCCCTTCTGTTCGTCTCTCCCTGGCATCGGGAGGGCAGACTGTGCACGTTTCACTAGGGTCCAAATACAGAAGGGGCCAGGGCCGAGAGGCATGCGGGTCCCTGAGGTGTCTGTCTGGCCCAGGATCCAATGAATGAAGTTCTGTTACAGCTCTGACGGCCTCTGTGTGCATCCTTGCAAGGGCGAGCCGTCGGTTAGGGTGACGGATGCTGCAGCAGGGTCCTTCGGTCCTGCCGGAGTCACAAGTGTGGTTGGTGGGGGACCTGGCAGAGAGATAAGATAGGGTGCCTTGGGGAGAGCCCCTGCCAGGTGTGGCTGGCTTTGCTTTCACCCTGTCTGATTTGTGCCCTCTCATGTGCACAGCTTTTGGAAAGCTCTCCTTATCTTTTCTATCTTTCCAGAATTAGCCCTAGGAGAGAGGAGTGTGAACTTGCTCACCCTTTGGGTCAGCCCTCCCAGCTTTTCCTCTGGTGCCACTCTTCCCAGGAGGGAACTTGGGGTTCCTACTGCCTGGAGTGCAACCTACCCTCAGATCTCTGGAGGAGTTGGTGCTTGTCGTTGTGACTCTTGGCATAGAGTGGCGCTGTGATGGGCTGGAGTATGGCCGTGGGGCCTCCTGGTGGACAGCTGGGAGGCCTGTCTCTAGCTCACTGGGTCCAGTTGCCATTGGTCATATCCATCCTCACATGACCTGCAAGAGAAGGGGGGGACACTACCCCATAATTATATGTTAAATCTAGGAGCATGATGCCAGGGACAGCCTTCTGGAAGGGGGTGGGGGAGGGGAAAGCGGTAGATGGGAAGAAACTCCGAGGAGAGGCCCCTCCACTTTCTCTTGGGTTGAGAGCCTGAGCTGATGTGGGTGGGCCAGCCCGGGTTAGTCATCGGGTCGGGGGTGGGGCAAAGAGAGGAGCCTCGGAGGGGCTTTGCGGCTAGCCTCAGACTGAGTGGTGTGGCCCGGTTCAGTGAGTGACTGTTCCCCACATGCACCTTGGAGTTGGGAGGCCTGAGGAAGGGCTCTTTTTTCCCCTTCCCCCAACCCTGGAGAGGGAGCTGAGCAAGGGGAGGCTTGCTTCCTTCCAGTCTCTGTTTAATGTGAGGATAAACATTTTATGAGAGAAGATAAACTGCCTGAGCTGGGAGCAAATGACCCCCTTTTCCTCCACCCCCATCTGGAATCCCACTGGCGGAGCTCAATACCCTTCCTCCCCCTAACCACCTTAGCAGTCAGGAGCTCAGCTACCTAGGGTCATTGCTGCATCCTGGAACTGGGCTGCCCCCTCGTGGCCATCTCCAAGATGACACCTCTAGACACCCAGGGACACTCCACACCCCTGGCATGGGGGACAGAGAAGCTTTCCAGTCATCTAGGGACCAGGCAAGTAGCCAGAGCAGCCATGAAGGAAAATCCTGGCTTCCTTTCTGTTGGTCAGGGCAGGGATGTGTGTGGTGAAGTCCCACCCAGTTCATATGACATCTCTGAGTTAGAAAAAGGGCTCCTCCTTCTGGGTGGCCAAAGTCTGACACCAGGACACCCTCCTCAGCAGGGGCTCCCGTTCACAACCTCCACCGCTTACCCAGCAGGTCTGCAGAGCGGCCTCTCCTTCACCTGGGCCTGCTTCCTGTATCTCCTGGCGCATAGCTCCATCCAGCCCAAGAGCCCTCCCTTCTGCCTGAGCACCCTCCCCACCCACCGTCCTCCCTCTTCTCCCCAATCTCAGAATCAGGGCATCCCCACCAGTAAAGAAGAAAGGCTGAAGCCAGTAAGAGGGTTTTTGTTGTTGTTGTTTTAAGATTTATTGAATGATCTCTGAGAAAAGGGCCCAGGAGCAGGAGGGATGAGGGAAGACCCAGAGAAGCAGAGGACTGGGAAGGGAGCACCCCACCTTGGGGTCCTGGGCCAGAGCAACTGCGGGGACTCACACCTGCCAGCACACCGCCAGCACGCTGCCTGCCAGCACTCCTTTGGTCTAGGGCAGAAATCCAGCCACTGCCCCGTGCTGCCAGCCCTGATCTCAGCCTCTGTCCCCATCCCCTGCCTGCAGCAGAATGGAGAGGCCCCCACCCCACCTCCGCGGTCATTCACAACATTCCAGGGGGGCCAGCCCTCCTGGATGATGTGGCTGTCAGTGTCATGCCCTCCTGCCCTTCGAGTGAGACAGCGTGTGCTCACTTTCCAGTGGGCATCAAGCGAAGACTGGGGAGTTGTGCCAGTCAGAATACACTAGAAATCCAGAGAAGGTGCTGTCTGTCTTGATGCTGGCGTAGATGCCAATATAGTCACCCACGCCCACCTGTACCCACACCTGGTCTTTGGGCTCCAGCCTCACCATGGCGCCCCCGGAGAGCGAGGCTGGCTTGGGCCACCCCCCGAAGAACTGGAAGAAAGAGGCGATGGACTCTCCATTCTTGACCAGATCGAACTGCAGGCTAGCCCGGTAGACGGTGGCGTGGACGGCGAAGTAGTAGACCCCGGGCACGTGGCAGGTGAACTTGCCGGTGACGGCGTCGTAATGTCCCTGCTCATTCACCAGCACGCGGTCGAAGGGTAGGGGCGCGTCCGACGGCGGGGGCACCCGGCTCTCTGAGCGCTTGGCACTGAAGGCGGAGCGCGGAGGCACCGAGCACTCGCCTGCTGGCCCGGCCGCCCCCACGGGGCCTGCTTCTCCTCGCGGCCCGGGCTCCCCACGCGGCCCCGGGAGGCCTGCAGGGGTGGGGGTGGGGGGAAAGCGGAGCAGTTAGGGCGCGCCCGCCGCGGGCCTCCAGCATCCTCCCTCAGCCTCCCAGCTGCCCCTTATCGGGCGGGGCCGCCCTGCGCCGCAGGACCCCCTCCACGCTTCCTGCAGGGCTTGGGGCAGATCTGAGGGTCCCAGGGGTTCTGGCTCCCGCAGCTGAGTCCCTCTCTCCCGGCTCCGGCCGGGTCGGACGGGGACGGGAGCGGCGCCCCCTAGCGGCAACCCCGAGCCCCGAGCCCCCGGGAGCAGGAGCGGGGCCGCACTCTTACCAGCCTCCCAGCGGAGGCGCTTCTTACCCGGCCTCCCGCCCTCGCCTTTCTCTCCCGGAGCGCCGGGCGCGCCGTCGCGGCCGTCGCGGCCGTCGCGGCCGGGCAGACCCTGGCTGCCATGGTGGCCCGGCGTGCCGGGGAGGCCGGGGTGCCCCGGGCACAGGCTGGGGATCTTGTTGTCGTCCAGCGGGGGCGAGCCGGCCGCCAAGCCCAGGAGCAGCAGAGCGAGGAGCGGCCTCATGGCGCTGGCACGCGGAGCCCGGACGCCGCGGGCCTCTGGTCGTCTGTAGGCTGGGCAGGACAGGAGTCGGGACCCAGAATCCTGGGACCTGCCTCGGTCCCCGCCCCGGCGCAGCCGGCTCGGTCCCCACCCCACTGCCATGTCCCTGAGTGAGGCTGAGTGGCCTCGAGGGGACGAAGAATGGGGCGCCCCTAGACCCAAGAACCCCGAGAGCACCGCGCAGGGGGAAGGAGAGGCCGGCCCTCTCCCCACCACCACCCCGGGCCGGCGCCCAGTCTTTCCCACAGTCCCCCCCCCCCTTCCCCTTTCCCCCCCCCCCCCCCCCCTTCGCGACCAGACTCACCCCCCTCCCGGCTCCCGGGGCTGCTCGCTCTCTCTGTGGCCTCCTTCGGGGCTCTCGCTACTCCGGACCCTCCAGTTGACCCCTGCTTGCTACCTTCCTTCCCTGCGCTTCTCTCTAGCCAGGCGCCCCCTGCCCTAGGCGTCCCCCTGGTCCCGGTTCGTTCCTTGCCGGCTCTGCTCTGCTCCTCCCAGACTCCAAGAGGAAACCAGTTGTTCGGGGGCCAAGAGCCCG
The DNA here is from genome assembly GCF_005190385.1 of Monodon monoceros. Lineage (NCBI taxonomy): Eukaryota > Metazoa > Chordata > Mammalia > Artiodactyla > Monodontidae > Monodon > Monodon monoceros. Next base: position 13,124,214 of record NW_021703784.1, on the reverse strand, counting down.
GGCCGGGAAATAGCAGGGAAATAACTCGTGGTGTCGCCCGGCGGCCGGCCAAAGTTTGGTGGAGAAAGGAGGGAGAGATTTGAGGCGGGCACAGAGAGGCAGAACCATGAGAAACAGACGCTCAGGGCATCTACAGCTCCAAGGAGCTGGAAGGAGAGATGGTGCCACGACGGAGATCAAAGACAACACTCTAGTCCAGGAGAAATAGAAGCTGAGAACCGAGGGTGGACGGTTCTAGAAGCAGTAGACAACTGGATCCCCAGGGCTCAGAATAGGGTCTGCCACATGACTAGGCACTGGATACATTTTTTTTTGGAATAAATGAAAAAGTCAGAAAGAGGGTGGCAGAGAGCCTGAAAAAGCAGATGGAGATGAGGAAGGTAGAAGGTGGGGAACTGGGGTCAGAGGCTTGGGTGGGAAGCAATCTAGATGATCACTGGTACAGTGTGGAGTCAGGCCAGCTGTTTGCAGCAGCTGGGGCAAATAAAAGGATAGGGAAGGACCTGGCAGGGTGGGAGGGTCCTGTTAGCCCCGCTGAGGACTCCTCTTCCCCTCCCTGGGAGGACCCAGAGGGGATGGGCAGAGTCCCATGCTGGTCCCCTTCCTTTGCTCCCCTGCCTGCCCACCCTCATAGGCAAAGGAGGATGGGCAGCAGAGGGCAGGGGCCCGCCTCAGGGTCAGGGCTGGGCACAAGCCTCCAAGCCAGCTGCCTCAGGCAGCCTGTTGCAGTTAAAGGGCCAGGGGGTGCCCAGTAGTGCCAGGCCAGACTGGCACTGGCGCTCTGCCTCCTGGCAGACAGAGCGGCAAGGGGGAAGGACACTGCCTAGCGGGGTGCAGTGGGGCACAAGTAGCCCACAAAGGAGCCTCCGGAAATTCTGGTAGCAGGGCAGGCTTGTCAGGCTCTGTGGAAGGAGGAGACCAGCCCTCAGGCACCCTGCTCCCCCAGTTCCCTCCCCTCCCTGGGGGTTCCTCCTTATCTCTCCCTGGAGCACCTTGTAACCTCTGAGGACCTCCACCACCTCCTCCTGGGTGGCCATGCCCACCCAGATGTTAGGGAAAGCCGTGGTGTTGTAGCTCAGACCGATGCACATCTCCACCTGGACAGGTTCACAGGCCAGCTCTGCAGGAGTGGGAGGAGAGGGTCACTCTGGGGAATACTCACTGGCTGTGTGAGCTGGGACAAGTCACCTAAGCGCTCCCTATGGGTCAGACGGGGAGAATCAAAGGAGATAACACAGAGAGATGCTTTATCCATGTCGAGGATTCCTGTTTTCCTTGAGAGCCTACTCCAAGCATCATTCGCCAGCCCTGGGCATCATGCAGGCACGTCTATGATCTCGGGGAGCTAGGGGCACCAACATTGGCAGGACCAGGGCATCTGGAAGGAGCTCCCCCGCTCTCCCCCCATCTCCGAGGTGGGCCCTGGAGAGGACCTCTCTGTGTGACAAGGCTGGATGGGCTCTTGAAGCCTCAAACATCAACTCCCAGATTCCCATTTCCCTCGGGGGTGACACTAAGTACCCTTGCCACTCCTGGGGGAGAATCCCTCCAGTATTTGGTGGAGTGGGCCAGAGTCAGGCTAGTGGGCCCCCCACACCATCAGGGAAGATAGGGATGGCTGTTATGACACGTGCCAGTGGGTTTCTAGGGATGGGCACCCAGCCCGCTCAGGCCTGCCAGCCCCTCTTGCGGTGCCCTGGGGCAGGCTCCTCACCTGGGGGTGGGAGCAAGGGGATGCTGCAGTTGTCATCGTTGCTCTCTGTGCAGTCTCTCCACATGCCACACATCCACTGCAGATTCTTACACCCTCCATCCCGGCAGGAGAACTCTCCGGGCCCACAGGGGTCTGCAGGCACAGGGGGCATGGCAGTGCCCTGGGACATGCCTGTACCCCCACTGCCTTCACAGTGCCCTGACCAGGGTCCAGAGCCCTTCCCTGTTCTCCTGGAGGCGCCTCCACTGCCCACACCCACTCGCCCAGGGCCACCTACTCTCTGTGGCATTGAGGGCCCGGTAGGTGGCCGAGAAGCCCCCGATGCTGATGCCATGGTCTGTCCTAAAGAGCACAGCCAGCTGGTGGTGCGAGGAGATGAGGCGCGGGGGCGGCTCTGCTCCACAGAACCTGCCCAGAGCAGACAGCAGTCCTGGCACGGGGCCCCCCCGCAGACGCGGCACGGAGCTGGGTGCTCTGGGCGATGCCAGAGGGGAGGGGAGGCATAGTCACTGACTCATGGGACTGGTGAGGAAGACACACATGTTCAGGAGACAAAGTACTAAACAAACGAAATAAACTGCTTGAACTTGAGCCCCTTCGACCTGGGGAAAATCAGTGAGCGTTCTGGGGGAAGCTATAAATAGACCGGACAGGTGGGAGAGCTGGGACGGGGAGAGCTTCCTGGAGGAGGTGATGTAAGGAGCAAAGGTGAGGGGGACAGGTACGAAGGTGAGGAAGGACAAGCCTTTTTCAGGGTGACAGTGCGGGGAACTCCAGCTTGGCGCAGGAGAAGACAATGAAGCTAGTGCGTGCGTGGGCCTGTTCATAGGAAGCCTTGACCTCGGACTCTGGAGGATGGGGTTTATCCTCAGCTCCTCCCCGCTGGCTCCACCAGTACCTGCCCAGGAGGCTGAGGGCCCCTGAGTTGCGGGTCTCATACACTTCCACGTAGTCAGACTTGCACTCGTCCTGAGCTTCCAGGCTGAAGTTGTGGAACAGCAGTTCGATGCCATGTCCAGCGGGCACCGAGATGTGCCAGGTGCAAAGCTGGGGGAGGGCACAGGTGGAGTAATTTACGGGTTCCTCCTTCTGTCCCAATCGGGGCCTCCAGGCTTGAGCTCCAGATGGGCTTCCCCCTGCTGCAGGCGGGGTAGGGAGTGGGCGGGCCCTGCCCACACTGCTCGTATCATTGGTGCTGGCGGAAGGGCCTTTAACTTATCTGGTCTCGGAGATAAGCTTACCCAGCACGGGAACATGGATACCGAGTAAGCACTTAATACTGTTCCCTTCCTGCCTGCTTGATCTCTGACCTTCCCAAGTACAAGGCAGTATCTGCCATGCTGTTCTCAATCGCACTAACCCGGATGCTCAGGTGTGCCCACGTGGGCTGCACCACCCCCGCTATGGAGCGCTGGCTTACCTGTTGGTGAGGGTACTGCTGCAAGTAGCTGGGAGCAGAGAAAGTGCCCTGGAGCCCAGTCAGGTTCCCCCCACACCCTGTAGAGAGGAGGAGGGGCTCATGAGTTTGCCAGGGTCTGTGCCTTCGCCCGGTAGGGCCAGCAGGGATGGCAGAGAAGAGTTTTGGCTGTGCCCGTGGGGAGACAAGTTCTGGGCCAGAAGAATGACCAGGCAGGTTTGGAGCTGGGCCAGGCCTGGGGAGGCCAGCCTGAACCTGGATCAGATGCCTGAGGACAGTACCCGGCCTGAGGCTGGCCGGGCCCATACCCGAGAACTTGGCGCTGCAGTTGGCCTCGTCACTGCCATCAGCGCAACTGGCAAAGCCGTCGCACACCGAGTCGGGTAGCAGGCAGACGAGCTGGTCGCAGGGGAACTCATCGTGGGCACAGCTCCCTGGGGGCGGGCATCTGGATTCAGAACCCCCTAGAATCTCTACCCCTTTTGCAGGGCTGGGAGTGGCTGGAGAGGGGGGAAGCGGACAGTTGACAGGTAGCTGGGGACCTGGCGGGAAAACACTCACCATGACCGGGGGCCACGGCCTGGTACCAGGCATGGAAGCCAGATCCTTCCACGCTGCTGTCGGAGACGAAGGCCACGCGGAGGTGGCTGGCATTGGTGTTGAGTGTGGGGGGAGGCACCCTCCCACACACTCTGCAAGAAGCCAGATTGGGGGTGACGGAGGCTCAGAGCTCAGGGCCAGCCAGAGTGGAGCCTGCCTGGGCCCTGCGGTCCTCTTCCCTCAAGCCCCGTCCTGGGGACGATGTGTCCAAAATGTTCCTTTCATTTCCAGCAGAGCTTTGACCTCCCTAGCTCCTGCACGTCCATTCTTGAGGCATTTATCCATGGGAAAGATATGTGAGAGCTCCATTTTCCAGATTTGGAAACCAAGGTCAGAGAGGGGAAGTGACCTTCCCAAGGTCATATAGCAAGATGGTGGCAGAGCTGGGCCCAGAGGCCAAGTCTCTCCGTTTCCTCCCAGTCAAGAATTTCCCACTGCAGTTCCCTGGTTCTGCCCTCCAGACAGTGGTTCAGGACGGGGGTGGGATCTCCTGGGGGCAGAGGGACCCACCTGAGGAGGGGGCCTTCAGGCTCGGGGGAGATTTCCAAGCGATCAAAAAGACAGGAGGCCACACTCTCCACGCTGAGAGCTTCGATCTTGAGCTGTATTGCATGGTCTGTGGCCACTTGGATATGCCACACGCAGTGGGCGTTGGGTGGGTAAGGGTCTGGGTAGTCCGGGCTGCTGAAGAAGCCCCTTGGGCCAGGAAGGAGGCCCCCACAGGCTGCAGGGACGGAGGTTAGAGTTCAGAGGTCAAAAGGAGAGAGACTTGTTTTTATAAGATGCCTCTTCCCGGCCTCCCTTCCCCCCTGCCGTCTTGGCCCTTCTCCGGGAAGATCTGCCCCGTAGTACTCACTTGACTGGGGTGTGGGGCTCACGCCTGCCTCCGGTTGCCCTTTAGGGGTCCCAGTTGCCTGAGAGGTGGTGGGGATGGGAGTGGGGGCGGAGCCAATGGTGGTGAGGCCTTGGGAAGGCAGTGGATGATGGGAGGCCCCGGACGCGGCTGTAGCCTGCAATTCTGGAGGCGGGAAGACGGGGGAGTGGGATTCAGAGGTGTTGGATCTCTTGCAGGGCATGGGAGACTCATGGAGGCCTTGGGAACTTACGGGCCAGGATGATGGCCACCAGCAGCCCCAGCAGCAACAGCAGCAGGCTGGCCAGCAGGAGGACACACAGCCAGGAGAAGTGGCAGTCAGGCTGTAGCCCTCGGGGACGCCGACCTGCGGGCAGGCGGGGTGGGCTTTTGAGAGCCCTTTCGCTTGGGCATCTCTCACACAGCCCTTAGCCGCTGGGCCTTTCTGTCCTACCCAGCTCACCCCGTGAGATGGTTACCATGCCAGGGAGCTCGGGTGCTGCAGCTGGCGTCCTCCTGGAGGCTGGGTAGGGGGCAAGGTGGCCCTGATTCAGGCTCAAAAGCAGGATTGCAGAATTCAGTCTGAAGGGAGAGACTTGAGGGCTGAGGGCTGGTGGCAGCACTGCCTGGCAGGTGTGTTCACTGGGCACTGCCAGCCCTAGGTGGGCATCTGGGTCTTGCGGGAGTGGTCCTGTATGACCCTTACCTTGCTCAGCTCTGTCGCCTCCACACAGAGGATGATGTCTGAGCAGTCCTTCATGGCTCTAGGCTCTGCATGGCTTTCTCGAGTCCCTGCGACAGCCCAAGACCCCAGAGGGCCCGCTCCCTGCCCCGAGGCCGCCTCTCAAAGGGGCAGCCTCTGCTCCGCTCCCTGAAGACGAGGGCTGCCAGGCTAGACCAGCTCCCCCGCTGCCCTGGGCAGACTGTTTCCAAGCTGGTTCTGGCTACTGGCTATTCTGTCTGGGGGGGAAGGGACAGCAGGCAGAAGGAATCCGCAAGGGCATGAAATGGTCCCTTAATCCAACTCAGCTGAGGGTGCCGAGGTCGAGACCCTGGCACAGAGCAGCGGTCCTTAAAGGCGCAGGCTGAGGACAACCCGTGGAGGAAGCTGGGCGCTCTGTCGGGGGTGTGACCAGGGGCCTGGCCACCCCGTCTCCTAACCTCACTGAGGTGCTGAGTGAGTGTCTGAGGGGTGCTGGGAAGGAAGGGAGACAGCGGGGCAGTTTTACAGGCACGAGGGAGCCTTCGAAGCCAGGTGTGACGGTTTGGCAGCTTCAAGGCCTGTGAGTCCTCAAGGTCCTGGACAGACCAGCAGCCCATCGCTCCTGGCCATCAGGGTGACCGAGGCATTAGCCAAGCTGGGTCTTTGGAAGTCCCCCTAAAGCACCTGGGTGCCTGGGACAAGGAGATAAGTCTTTCTGGGCCGCTTGTGTCTGTGCTGATGTGAGTCGGGGAGCTTGAGGGGTTGGCTGCCTCAGCCCGTAGGAGAAAGGGCAGTGGAGGAGGTGAAGCTGCACAAGGCCTTGGACGGGTCGGTCAGGGCTGGCCCTTCAGATGGGCTGTGGAATCTGGCAGGTGATGCCATCTGCTGTTGCCGGATAGAAAACCTGCCCTCTGCAAACTACATCACTCCGTGACTCTCTTTCTCCACGAGCGAAGTCCTCTTGGAAAATCCCAGCCTGGCGCAGCTGTCCTCGGGGAGAAGGGAAAGGGCTTGTTAATCTGTTTTGTGTTAGCCGTGCTCACGCTGAGTTGGGTAGGGCAGGAGGTGGGGAGGCAGCATAATATTTCTGGCTACTGTTTGTAGAATGTCTGTTACGTATTAGGCCCTGGGCCAGAGGCCCTACGTGCAGTTTCTCTCCTTGAATCACTCTGTGAGGTAGCATAACCATTTTACAAATGATGGCCTAAGGCTCCAAGAGGTTAGGTAACTTTCCCAAGGTTACATCAGCTTCCCCAAGATACAGAGACAAGAGTTGAACCCAGGGCTGGGTAAATCCAAAGCGCATGTTTTCTCTGACACACGTCTTTTTTTTTTTTTTAAATATTGATTTATTTATTTTTGGCTGCGTTGGGTCTTCGTTGCTGCTCACGGGCTTTCTCTAGTTGCGGTGTGCAGGATTCTCATTGCGGTGGCTTCTCTGTTGCGGAGCACGGGTTTTAGGTGTGCAGGCTTCAGTAGTTGTGGCACTCAGGCTCAGTAGTTGTGGCTCACGGGCTCTAGAGCACAGGCTCAGTAGTTGTGGTGCATGGGCTTAGTTGCACCGCGGCATGTGGGATCTTCCCGGACCAGGGCTCGAACCCATGTCCCTTGCATTGGCAGGTGGATTTTTAACCACCGCTCCACCAGGGAAGCCCCACACATCTTTCACTCTACACTGGTCTAAGGCAGGCTGGTGACAGAGGGGAACTAAGTGAAGAACCCAGCGGGGAGAGAAGAAACAAAGGAGACAGATTCTGTGATCCCCGATCCCCCGCGGCAGCTCTCTTCACACTCAGGAGATTCCCCTCAACACCCAGCTCCTCTCCTTTCACCCCCTAGAGGGCCCGGGGCTGCTTTTGTCTAGGGGACAAGCCTTTCCTTGGTCCTAAGATGTGAACTGCTTTTAGAGGGTTTGAGAGGTCAAAAGTATTTCTATAATAACACGTAGGTGTTATTTGTCCTTCTCCCTTTCTTTCCTTCCTCTTGAGTGAACAGCGTGGTTTCCAGAGGCTGCATGATGTGAAGGAGGTGAGAATCCAGCCAGGCGTTAATGAGATTTGCAAAAATGTAAAACAAAGTTATCCTTCTTACTAAGTTCTTTTTGTTTTGGAAAATGTAGTTTTAAAAAAAAAGGGACTTCCCTGGCGGTCCAGTGGTTAAGATTCTGTGCTCCCAATGCAGGGGGTGTGGGTTCAATCCCTGGTCGGGGAACTAAGATTCCACATGCCGCATGGTGTGGCCGAATAATAATTTAAAAAAATTAATAAGAAAATATTTTAATTCCTTTCCATTCTGATTTTAACACGGTAAATGTTAATAGCTATAACAGCCAGGGAGACTTCTTGGAAGAGGTGGGCATTTAGTCTAAAGTTAGAGAGTTGAAAAAGATTTTAATAGGTAGAATTTGGGGGCTGGGTAGGGATTCCAGAAAGGAGGGGGTACTTAGCACTATGGGCCTAAGGAGGCTGGGTTGTAACCCATTTTAAGCAGGGAGTGGCTTGGTCAGATCTGGGTCTCAGAACAGCCCCTGTTTGTGGGAAGGTGGTGGAAAGGAGGCAAGGGGGAGGCTGGGAGGGCCAGAAGCTTCTCTCTGGCTTTGCCATTGCCCATGGCCATCCTCCATGACACCCCTGGCTCTGCCGGCACAGGCGCCCTTGCGACTGGCTGCTTCATGGACATGTTCCTAGGGCAGAAGGTCAGCCAGGCCAGGGGCCAGGTCAGGGTGGGAGAATGGCACCGGTAAAGGGACAATGAGAGAAATAGAACAGACACCCCTCAGCTCATCAGCTCATTTGACCCTCATAACAGCCCTGGGAGCCAAGGTCAGGGAGGTGTGTTTGTTCCCATTTTCCAGATGTAACTGAGGCACCAGTTACCAGGCTGGGTTTCAGAGCTGGGTCTGTTGGATTCCTGATTCTCAGCTTTTGGTCTTTCTTCCCTTCCCTTCCCTTCCCCTTCCCTTCCCCTTCCCTTCCCTTCCCCTCCCCTCCTCTCCCTTCCCCTCCCCTCCTCTCCCCTCCCCTCCCCTCCCCTCCCCTCCCTTCCCTTCCCTTCCCTTCCCTTCCCTTTCCTTTCCTTTCCTTTTATTTTTGGCTGTGTTGGGTCTTTGTTGTTGCATGCAGGCTTTTCTCTGGTTGTGACGAGCGGGGGCTACTCTTCGTTGCAGTGCATGGGCTTCCCATTGTGGTGGCTTCTCTTGCTGTGGAGCATGGGCTCTAGGTGTGTGGGCTTCAGTAGTTGTGGCACACGGGCTCAGTAGTTGTGGCTCGCGGGCTCTAGAGCACAGGCTCAGTAGTTGTGGCGCACGGGCTTAGTTGCTCTGCAGCATGTGGGATCTTCCCGGACCAGGGCTCGAACCCATGTCCCCTGCATTGGCAGGCAGATTCTGAACCACTGCGCCACCAGGGAAGCCCTCCCTTTTTTTTTTCTTTCCCTTCTTTTACATTTTCCATGTTCTTTCTATAAACCGTGTAGAATAGTGGGGGCGAGAGGTACTGCGGGCAAGGACTCCTGCAGGTTATGTGTGCAGAGGACACCTGGGCTGTGAAGCCCTGGGAGGTTTCAGGCCTGCGGCCATTGAGCTCCAGGTTGCTTGCTTCATTCTTGGCTGCCTCTTGGGCTTCCTCTTCTTCCTTTGCAGGCCCCGGGGCCTTGGCCTTCTTGCCTCTTCCTTCTCCGGGGGTCTCCCCATCTCCCCCACTGCCTGCAGGGACACTGTGTCTCCAGCCCTCCCTTTTCTTGCTGCTGTGGGGACGTTTGCATGGACTTTCCTGCTGACGGCTATGGATAAAACTAACAAGCAAAGGGAAGTTACCTCTTTTCTTGCTCAAGTGATTTCTACACCCCCGGAAGCTCCACTGGGCTTTTGCTTTTGTTCCTGCAAGCTTGGATCCTTGCAACTCGGCCTGGCTGGCTATCTGTGGCTCCCCCCCTCCAACCTTTTTAAAAATTTATTTGTTTTATTTATTTATTTTTGGCTGCAGTAGATCTTCATTGCGGTGTGCGGGCTTCTCATTGTGGCGGCTTCTCTTGTTGTAGAGCACAGGCTGTAGGCACGCGGGCTTCAGTGGTTGTGGCTCCTGGGCTCTAGAGCGCAGGCTCGGTAGTTGTGGCACACGGGCTTAGCTGCTCCGCGGCATGTGGGATCTTCCCGGACCAGGGATCGAACCTGTGTCTCCTGCATTGGCAGGCGGGTTCTTAACCATCGTGCCACCAGGGAAGCCCTCTGTGGCCCCTTTATAACGAGGAGGGGCAAGGCCAGCTTGAGGTTAGCTATCACCTTCTAGACTCCGGCTCGCTAGCTTTTCCTCCTGCTGGCCCTCCAGCTCCAACCCTCCACTCCAGCCAGACCAGCCTCTTCCTTGTCCCTGGCACACTGTACCCACCCTACCTGTCTTTGTCCAGGCCTGTGCTCTGATCTGAACGCTTTCCTTTTGCTGGCTCCCAGGGCCAGCGTTATAGATGTGCATTAGGACTTGACTCCTTGACCCTCCTGAGATCGGTCAAATACTCTCTCCTCTCCTTGTTCATTGCCACCCCTACCCTTGACTCTCACCCTCTGGTTCCTGGATCTTTAGTCTCTAGGAGCCCGGATGACTGCAGCTCCATCCCAGCCAACCCACTGCCGTCTCCAAGAGGCAGGTCACACCGAGTATAAGGAAATCAGAAAAGCTCAGCCCTTGGCTTTGGAATGCCCAACCAGTGGCTCTGCCTCACTAACTCTGTGTGGTTTGGGCGATGCTGTACTTACTTTGCATTCCTGAAAAGTCAGAGGCACCCTGAGAGGCCAGGGGAACTCAGCATTTGCTGAGGATCACCCAACTAAGAGAATCTTAGTGGAGCATTGATGGTGCAGTACTGGAAATAGAGGTGAGGTGGGGGAAATAGACATTCGTTGAGTACCTACTGTGTGCCGAACACTCACAGCTCTGAGTAGCTCTTGTTATGCTCAGATTACAGAGGCGGAAACTGAGGCTTAGAGAGATTAAGTAATTTGCTTGGACTGGGAATGCTTGGACTCCGCTGCCTCCTGCCTCCTGCACGGGTGCTTGTTTGTGCCCCTAGAACAGTGAAGGACGGGACCCTCAGAGACGTGTGGGCCCAGGTATGCGACACATAGTGCTGGTTTTGCCCTTGGGTGTGTGCATGTGTAGAATCAGGGAGTTCCCTGGTTACGTTGCTGTTCAGCTCAGTTGATAACAGACACGGGGTTGGGAAATTTGCGGCAGAATGTCCTGCAAAATGCTGTCAATTATTCGACCAAAAGGAAGAGTATTCAGACAGAAAGAGATCTGCGTGGGGAGTTAAGATCCCTGGGTTCCGTCCTGCCCCCACCACCGATGAGCTGGTGGTGGTGGACTCGAGGCTTCTTTACAGCTCGTGTCCTCACTGGCAAGGTAAGAACGTGGAGAAGGTGACCCCTATGGAAAGTAGTATGCATTTTCTGAGCACTGATCGCTTTAAAACGTATAAACTCTCTAAAGTGGAATCAGGGAACCAGAGGTGTGCAAGTCCTCTAACGTAGGAATTGTACTTAGGGAAAAAGTAACTTGGAATAACACTTGAGCTGAGACCTTCGAGATCCTCTAGTCCAATCTCCTTAATTCACAGATGAGACACTAAGGCCCAGAGGGAGGGAGGTTCTTGCCCAAGGTCACACAAGAACAGGTGCAGGGAGAGCTCCACCCCTAGGGAGAGGCCTGTTGGGATGCCAGCAAGGAATGGGGGACGAAATCCCAGTTGCTAGGAGGCAAAGCTGATGGGTAAGGAAACACGGGGACAGGTTGTGTTTGGGGATCTGTGCAGCACTAGGACCTGTTGCCATGGGGATGAGAAAGCACCACAAGTACAGAAAGGAGGGCTGGGAGCAAGGGTGGAGGGGGCTGAGCCCCCGCCCTCGATGTCAGTTATAGTCTGTCTGTTCCCCAGTGGAAGACAACAAAAGCACACAGGTGGCTTCTACCTCCAGTGAAGAACTAGTCACAGGAGAGGTATAGCACCTTACATTGATTTGGGGCGCAGCCATCCATTTTGCTCTAAGCCTAATGTTTCCATCTTGAAGGTGATCCTGTTCACTTGTGGTCTGGGGGAAATTATTTTTCTTGCATCGGGCCCCTTCCAGGGCAGGCCGGGGAGAAACCTCAGGCTTGAGTCACTGTTATTTTCAATCCTTTCTGGGAAATGCCTCCCCCCCCCCGGAAAATGGCCGCCTCCAGTCTCAGCCCAGGAGGTGAGTGTGACAGCAGGTGCCGCTGGGAGGGAGAGTGACAAGCAAGGGAAGGAGAGATAGGCCTTGATTTCTCAGTGTGTGGAGCACGGATGGCAGTTAGGAAAATGCCCCATAAAACACTTTAAGCTCAACTGGTGATGACTTAAGTTTCCCAAGTTCTGGGATTGGTGGCAGAAATGGAAAAGCTGAACAATTCTGAGAGAAAACTCAAGGAGCCAAGTCCCTGGGGACCCCAACGAGGCCCTCCCTTCAAGGAGTTAAATCTGGTGATGTCTTGAAAACACCATTTTAGAGAACAATACCTTTAATGTGAAGGCTGTTGTTTCCAGGTATTAGTGGGGCAAGTTGAGATCTTTCATTTAATTTATTGAGGACCAAGCCTTGATCACTCCACACCCAGGCTTAGCCACTCTGCTCTAAGAGCAAACGTTGTTGTATTCAGTCTCTGCTGGAGAGACCTGTCTTAGCTCGTCACAGGTCTGTACAGGCACCCAAGTGCGTCAACAGAGAACCACCAGAGTGCCCCTACTAGCAGTTAAAAAGCAGACAGTCCATTTAAAGTGATGTCCATTAGACATGCTGATTTCCTTAGGTGTGAAGCCAGGGTTGTGGTCACGTGGGAGACGCACACTGAGGTATTTAGAAGTGACAGGACACCTTGCCCGTAAATGTTTTGCCCCAAAGAATAAAGTATACATAAACAAATGTGGCAAAATGTTAATGTATCAGTGAATTCAGATAAGGAATATAGTGTTCAAAATGTGTACTAGTCCAGCTTTTTTTTTTTTTTTTTTTTACAGAATTGAGAAGTTTAAGCTAAAAAGTGGGTAGTTAACTTTGTCCAGAACTTGGAATCTACAATCTGATTGCAGCAGTAAACTATCTCCACTGATAGGCTAGGAGCGCTTCCTGGGTTCAGATCTGTCCCAGATCAAGATTCCATCACGTACCAACTTACTTCTCAAAGCTATTATTTATTCTGTACAAGGTTCCACTGTACATCACACATTCTTCTCCTCTTGCTTACACAGTAAACAAGTGTACACCAGCCCTTTGGCTCAGGTTCACAAGTCTTCCCTGGAGAAGGGTGTCAGGCCAGTTAGACTCAGGGTGTCTTTTTCTGATGCTTCCTGGGAACACTGGAAAGTTCTGGGCTCCGAGGGGCACAGGTGGGGCCCAGCTGTGTGGGTGTGCAGAGGGCTCCACGCACAGACCTCCGTGCCTTGGTGCGGAACAGCTTTTTTCTAGGGGACAGCACAGAGTTTTGCCCAACTACTTAGGGCAGAATCAAGCCCATGGGAAAGAACCATACAACTGAGGCAAGATGTCCCCAAACACCCAGGCTCCAGCTCCCAGGTTGGACTGTAGACCGATGCCGAGAGGAGCTGGAGCTGGGGGCGGCATGGGCATCCCTGAGAAACTCGGTCCAGAGGGCCTACGTCAGGAGGCTCTGAGAAGGGGTGTGGGGCAGGAAGGTCGGAGAGGAAAAGCAAGTTAAGGAGGAATAAATTAAAGGTGAGAAGCTCGAGGGTAAGGGGCTCCTGCTATCCTTCCAACAGCTGGGGAGTAGCCCGGGGCTGGGTTAGAGGAAGCTGGCGGGAAGAACTTGATAACACTATCAGAAGAAATCTTTTACCTGCTCTCCTCTTCACCCCACTGCAATGCAAAACAAGCCAGGGGCTACGGGCACAACCCTGAGGCTCCCCGGCGGCTCTGAACATGGCACTGGGGAAAAGGGAAGAGGCTGAGGGATATTTCAGGGAGGGGCAGTTACCCCCTGGTCCCCAAATGCTATAAGGCACAATTCTTGGAGGCAACTAGATTCCATCCAAAACGTTAAAAAAACAAACAAAAAACCTGTCAGAGCCCAGGTCTACTGTGGCTGTGCTTGGGGCCTGGCCAACTCCCACCTAGCACCACTGGGGGCTGGCACGAGAAAAGCTGTATTTTGAAGAATTAAGGAAAAAAAAAGAAAAATGACCAGCACAACGTCCCAGCTGTGAAGAGGTGTGAAAGACAGCATCTCCAGTCTGAAAACTTTAGTTACGGTAAATTAAAAAAAACAGCTGGGCTTTTAAAAACCAAAAACAGCTTTTTTCAAAGACGTCCCCTCATCTGTCCCCCTGGAGTTAGCAGCGTTAAGAGGGCTCTTGGCTCATGGGTGTTTCTCTTGCTCCTGGGTGGGTGAAGATGGGCGGCGATCCTCCCCAGCAGGCTCCAGAGGGCGCTGTCTCTCCAGGAGGCCGGGGCTGGAGCCGCGGCCAGCGGGCCAGTGGATGAGGATCTTCTCCCCACAGACGGCTGTTTAATCACACACAGGAAGAAACCACAAGCTTACAAATGCAAACATGAGAAGCCGAGGGACACTGCTGGCTCAGTCTGTGTCCTGCCGGTCTTCCCTGCCAGGCGGGGCTCGGGGGCAGCAGGCTGCCCACCCCAGACCCTGGCCAGGCTGCAGCAACTCCTGCTCGGCAGCTTCACTTTCCTTTATTTTTCGCTTATTAGTCAGGTGGTTTTTTTTTTTTTTTTTGCCTTTTTTGGTCTTTTTAAAAAAACTTAGGGTGTAGGGCCACCACGGGGAAGGATGAGATGTAGCTCCTCGTTGCTACATGCGGGAGGGTGGACTGGCCAACTCGTAGAAGAGCAAGTAGGCGTCGCTGGTGCGTACTTGGCCGGAGGACATGGGGGAGACGCTGTGGAGAGAAGACAGGTCAGCCTGGCGGCCACGGGACCCCATGACGCGACAGAGCGGCTGGGGGAGCGTGAGGGCCCGTCTCTGATCTACTGGACACCCGAGGCCACCCTCTTCTGGAGGGTCTTCAAATGCACAGCACCCCTTTTGGCCCTGACCTTTTCCGGGTGAGGTACAGGTGCCTGACGGCCGGGAGCCGCGCCCGAGGCCTGTCTCACCTGGAGTCATTGAACGCGTGCCATTCTCCCGTCACCGGGCTCCGGCAGTAGGCTGTGTAATGGCCGCCCATGGTGGTTCCGGAGTGATTGGACACAGCATACAGGTTGTAAACAGCGTGGTCTGAGGAGGAAGCACAAGGCGTCCAGCCCCCAAGGCATCCCTTGCCCCCGGGCCCCCCCCTCCTGCCGCTACTCCCAGTTTCCACGTCTCACTCCTTAGCAGCGTCCCTCCACCTCTTGGCCTCCCCGCTGTATCTTAGACACTTGTGCCTCGGTTCTGCGCCTCCAGTGCAGAAAAATACTTACTGGTGTTTTCTGAGGCAAATTCTCTCAAGTCCAGGTCTCTTAGTGGGAAATTCACAAATGTTGTAAGCTTGCTGGTTCGTATCCTGGATTCTGAGAACCGCTTCAGATCTGGTATTGGTGTGAGTCAAGGACAGACAGGGTGGCAAGAACAGAGTCAGAGAACAGGAGACAGAGCCCCTGAGGGCGACTGCGCTTCTCAGGAAGCAGAAGGGCACGCGGGAGGAGAAAAGCCGCCTGACGTTCTGAGGTTCCTACTCCGTTGGCCCTCACCTGGGCCCTTGTCATCAGTCACTCTCTAATGTCAAGTCCCTGCCCTGACGAGCTGAAGGATACGGAGCACCAAGATCTTTGGGAACCTCTGGATGGAGAACTTCTTTATACACCGCTTTCTGGCTCGGCAGCGACAGCACGTCTGAAAGGCAGGATAGACAGAGCTGGGAAGGACTCACGAGAGAGGCCAACAGGCGAATCCAGCAACTCCTAGGCTGGTCCGCCCCCAAGAGGGCTCAGGGAGATGCAATCTCGCTGCCAAGGAGGGTGACTTACTGGCTTTTCATCGCCATCAAGCACATCCTCTTTGGTGAAGAGCCTCATGCAGTCCATTAACGTCACCTCAGGATAACCTCGCTGGGAGAGAGAAAAATGAAGGTCAGAGGTCGCTGTCATGAAAGGGTAAGAGCGGGAGTTTCAGGTGCAGGGGGACAGGGGTGCGTACCTTAGCAATGGGCAGAGACAGGTCCCAGAAGGGATCAAAGACTGTAGAACAGTAACCACAATCAGTACACGTCAGGGAGCTCTTCAGCTGCCCGACAAAGAGATCTGGGGAGAGATGGACATGTGATGCTTAAACACTGTGTCTCCTTTCTCACCGATCCCGCCTCAGACCTTTGGGTGCTGGGCACTGGGTAGCAGGAGGGGTCCCCGGGAGAATGGGCTTCTCATGCTCTGCTCAGGCAAAGCACTTAGCAGGGAAGGCAGGCATTGCCCCCCATGCCCGCACTTACCCCCGATCCGACTGTCTTCCCGTTCTAGATATTTCCTCCACATCTGGCGCCCTTTTTCATCATCACTAGGACCCAGAGAGAGAGGAAGACAATTGGGTCAGAGCTCAAACCATGATAAGTTTAAAGGCCTAGGGATTTAAATCCTTAATATCCAAAATTCTCCCCAAATCATTACCCCCAAAGAAGTTCGTGTAGTTCCGCCCCCAGCACTCTCCTCCTACTTACGGAAGATGGTCGAGGTTTTCAGGGTTGGACCTGGGCCTCGCTGTGACCCGGTTCACCTCATTGTGGAGCCCGTCCAGAAGGAAGCGAAGAAACTCCTGAGCGTCCTGCTGACTGAACCCGAAGAAAAGGGAGTGAGCGACACCTCTGGCCCCTAGAACCTGCTGCTGCTGCCACCCACCCCGGGGAGGTCACGTCCCCAAGGCCCTTACTTATAGCCGACGAAGCGCGGTGCGTATCTCTGGATCTGGGTCTTGAACTCAGAGGGGCTCACCACATCATTGGGGGATGAGGTCCATATGGTCTGGATTAGTTTTGCAAACTCTATTGGAAGGAGAGGGTAGAGAGGGGCGTGGAGGACAGCTAAGCCATTTTCTCTACGAAATTCTTAAACTAGAGTCCCAACTAAAAGAAGCCAAAGAAAGAGAAATAGGAGAGGAACACATGACACACAACTACTAGTGCGGCGACAGCAGAGTGGGAAAAGCGTCCTGAGGGGGAGCAGGGCCGCGCCCCTCACCTTCCATGAGGGCTGTGTGTGCACTGCTGCTGTGGCCCAGGTCCCGCATGTAGAGCCTCTGGAGGCAGTAGTCCCTCAGCTCCCGGGTGTTGCTCAGGCACTGCAGAATGGAGTTCATGAAGCACTGCGAGAGACCACCTGCACGTCAGCCGCGGAACAAAGACCCTGGCTGGCATGTCTAGTTACTTCCTACCTGGAGCCCTCTGGTCCATCTGGCCCAGAAATGAATCCTCCCACAGCCTCAAGTGCCTCTTTTTGTAAGTAAAGCAGTGAAGTGAGGCAAGTTCCCACTGCTGGCACAGGTGATGTGACTGGTTATTTACTACAGAGGTGTGCAAAAGGGAGTGGGGGAGCTGGACAGAAGTGGGTGGGAAGTGATGGCTGTCCTCGAGGAGAAGGATCCAGGACAGTACCTAAGCTGCCAGTTCAAAGGGCAACTCCTCTTCAGCAGGGCTTCCTGCTGGGGGCGGGGCTGAGGAAGAGGTCGGCAACTTTGTAAAACAACAGCCAGGAAGGGCAGGTACCAGCTGGCCTAGCGGGTAGGAAGGGAGTCGGCTGGAGCCAGGAGGGGACTCTGGTTAGACGGTCCCAGTTGGGATGGTAGGGAGTGGCCTCAGGAAAGAAGTGGGCTAGGAAGAACTCACCGTGTTCCCAAGGTTTCGGAGACCAGCCAGACCCTGGGTGCTCTTAGAATTCTGTAAGCAAAGAACACGCGGCATATTCAGGCTGAAGGAAGAGGCCTGGCCTATGTTAGGTTCTCTCTGCAACTTTCTGCCAGTTGTAGCCACTGGCATCAAGCCACACACTTTATTCTCTCTTCAACTTCAGTCTACGTACGTTGTAGGCAAGAGGGGTGTGGAATGCCTGTCATTTTCAACACACAACAAAAATGTTCTTCGAGGCTTTGCTTTCTTTTGTCGACTACGTGTTTTCCCCCATCTTTATGTTACTTTTCATTCTCTGCCATATTGGAGACTGGAGATGAGAGCCAGAGACCAGGAGTTCATATACCTGGCTCCAAGAAATTTCAGGTCCCAAATCCAGGCACTCTCTCAAATGACCTACATTAGTATCCTGAGATGTCTGATGTCTAAAGCAGCTGTCATAATGAGCACTTCAAGGAGGTCTTGAGAAGTTCAATGACAAAACATCTCAACTGAGTTTAGATCTTCATCTGGGGAAAAACCCTAGTTGGCCTGCCATTCTGAACCGCCAGAGACAGGTGGAATTCCTTCCAGTTGAGCTCAGCTCCTGAGGGCTGATTAAAGCCTGGGAGAATCCTCCTCGCCTGGTTCAGGTTTCAACACCCTGACTGGCCACCGGCTGGGAATCCTTCTGATGGCAGGTTGGGCCAAGCAGAGGTGAGCACCTGGCTGAAGGTGCTCCTCTTGCTCTTGTCCCTACTGTGGAGGCTGGTGAGGGGGTGGGAGGGAGAACAGGTGCTCCGGCGAGGACTCTGAGCATTGTTTGTCCAGGTCTCTTGGCTGACCCTGGCCCGACCTCCAAGGAGTCAGAAAACCTTCAGGCTCAAAGGGTTAAAGCATCGGCCTACAGATGAGCCTTCCACCCTCCGTCTCAGGGAGGGGTCCTGGGAGCAGGCAACTCTGGAGCAACACTGGCTGGGGCATGCGTGGGGCCAGCTCAAGCCTGATCAGAACAGGAGCCTGAAATAACTCAGCTAAAATTACTCATGCCGTGTGCTGTCAGCAGCTCAAAGCCCATGAGGTTGTCAGCATAAGGGGGTGGGCTGGGGAGAGGCAGGCTGAAGGAGGGCTTTTCTCAGGTATTGCCCCGCTGATCCCACAAGTGGGAAGATCCTTCCTTGCCAATTCTCAGGTCTAACACTAATAGGTCGGGAAGGAAATACCTAAACCAGCAGAGAGACCTGCTGTCCACCTGCAGCTAGAAAGAAAAGCCTATTGGCAGCAGGTGTGGTACAAACCCCCGCTGAAGAACAGCAGTGTATGGCCCCAAACACAGAATTTAAATCTTCACGACAATCTCAGTAAACCCTGATGCTCCAGTCAGAGGGCCACAACAGAGATAACTCCCTGGACAAAGACCTTATCAGCATTTTGAAGTAGACATGGGGCCCAACAAAAACACTGACGTCTCCGTGTTGCCCATTCGGAACTAAACGTTAAAGCCTGCCCACGACCTAATACCTGCTCTTTCTTCCCCAGGACACCCACTCTTACACCTATTTCCGGCAGTGCTTTATTAGTTCTTACCCCCCGTGCCTCAGACAACATCTGTCTAAACGGGCCACAGAAGCAAAGCATTCTACCGCTGGTGACTGTCGCTGTCCACCAAAGGGGGCCCTTGGCTGAGGCAGTAGTCATGCAGCTCTAGTGGGGGTGGGGCAGTGGGAGACTGGAGGCATCTCTCTAATGAAGCATTCCTGTGGTGTTGACACTTTTAACTGTGACCCAACAGAGGGAAGGTCAAGGAGAACAGCTCACGACCTACGGTTACTATTCTCGAGGATCTACCCCTGCTTATGGCCTGGCGGGTGGAGAGATGGGGGAGGCTCCTTCAAGGCATCGCTGGGACCCTCTTAGTTCTGGCTTGTGCCTTTGTCTAAAATTTCCTGAGCTCAAAACTCCTTGCCAATTTCTAAGCACTCTGTGTAGAAGGCGGCTGGGTAACAGAAGTCGGGGGTGGGAGTGGAGGGGAGAGCAGGGCTGTTCTCTGTGCAGCCAGATATTCTTCTGCCATGAATAGGAGATCAGGAGCTGCAGGGAGAGTCAGCAGTTTCCATTCCAGAGAGAAACAAAATGTCCCAGGAGTGACCTTTCTTACGGGAAAAACAATCCTACCTCAGGGCCGACAGGGAGAGGCCAAAACTGGAGAAGTTGGGAGAGACCCTGAACAGCCAGCCTCTCACCAGGAGACAAGGAAATGACTCCAGTTGGGATGCTGGAACTCAAGTGCAAAGAGCGGAGAAAGTTCGGGTCAAGAACTTCCTTAAAATTAGCCATCAGCAAACCTAATTTGACTCAGTAGCAGCCATTGTTCTTGAAGGTAGATGCCACCTCCATTGCCAGTAAACAGACAGCATTCACCTCCCAGGGAAGGAGCGGGGGGCTCATAAGAGCCTGGGGGAAACATCTGGGAACACGAGCCATAGAAGAAAGGCTGATGGAGGTCTGTGTCTTCACACTCGAGACCCCAGGAAAGGGCTTTCCAGCTTACTTCACCTGTGCCATGAGGGTCAGCCATGAGTCCTGGCTGCAGCCAAGGAGGCTGGTATGGCCCTGGCACGGGGCAGTGCACACACTGCCAACACGGGAGCTGGTGCTGTTACATAAGACCTGTCAAGCTCTGGCCCCTTCTCTCTTCCCCGAGGGGGCAGTGCCCAGCCTTTAGCCCCAGCATCACTCTGGGGCGGCTACGTCATTTGAGGGATCCAGTGCCCACTTAGCTGAACTGGGGAGGGCTGGGAAGGGAAGGGGCGTTGACCTCTTTCCCCGTCTGCAACTCCTCTGCCCTTCACGGGGTCAAAGGACCCCTGTTACCGACCCTCTGGGAAAGGGCCTTTTGGAACTGAGTGTCGGGGAGGCGGCCCCTTTCCCACCAGCCTTTCTTGCTGGGTTTGGCCTTGGAGGAGTCACGCCCGCGGAGTCCAGCGAGCTGCCCGTTCCCTCACACACCGAGAACTAGTCAAGGTTACGCTTTCCTGCACCTGTCCTGATAGGTGCCAGGAATTAAGAGTCCAAGAGCCACCTGGTGCAGGGGTCGACGAGAGGGAAGGGGAAGGGGGGTTCGGAGGACTCAGGGGCTGGGATCTCAACAAGGGGAGGGGGCCGCGAGTAAGCGTGAGATCACCCGGGGAGGGGCGTTCCTTGCCGGGAGACCCTGGGAAAGGAGGGGTGGGGGCTGAGGACGCTCCGTGCCCGGGCCCGGCGCGCGGCAGCAGGGGGCGGGAGGGAGGGCATCCCGGGGAGGAGGCGGAACCCCAGCCCTCGGCGTTGGGGGTCCCGGAAAAGGGCCCCGCGTACCTTGGCTTTGTTGAGCAGGAGCCCCACGAAGGTGGAGAGCAGCAGGGAAGGGGAGAGAGGGGAGCGCGGCCGCAGCTCCTTGGCGAGGGCGGGAAAGGGGGCTGCGGGGGGCTCCTCAGGCAGGGTCACGGTGTACGAGGTGCGCATGCTGACGGGCGGGTGGCGGGCTCGACCCCTCGCCTAACGTTGGCCAAGGGGGCGCGGGGTAGTACCGCGCGATCCCACAGCCCGGACGCCCAGGCCGGCGAGGCCGCCACAGGACACCGTCCGCGGCGCCCGGCGGCAACCGCTACGGCAGGCAGATCGCGCGCTCCTCCGCCTCAACCTCCGCGGCGCACGCCGCCAACCGCCCCTGCACCGGTTCTCTCTCTCTCTAGCAGACTGGCGGCCCCGCCCGCGCCGCTGGCCGCGCGACGTCAGCGCTGGGGCGGGACCAGGGCTCCAGCTCCGCCCCCGCTGGGCCCCGCCCCCGGCCGCCAGCACGCGGACCCGAGCGAGGCTGAGACCCCGCCAGACCCCGCGCTTCCCGCGGGTCCGCCCACCGCCTGGCTGCCCCCAGCCCCCTGCAGCCGACAGAGCCGGCCGGCCGCAGAGACCTAGCAGCCCCCGGGGGCCGGCAGGACCGGAGCGCGGAGTCCGGCACCCACCTCGGGGTTGGGACTCGAGAAACTGTCTTTGAGGCCCGCAGAGGACACGTCTCCAAGGACGAGTGTCAGCCGGGTGAGCTTCCCCCAAGGCGGCAAACGATTCCTAACTTTTTGGGGGCTGCAGATCATTTTGAGAACCCGATGAAAGCTCTGTACTCATTTTTTTCAGGGAAAAATGCACCCACGCACAAACTTTTGCACAGCATTCAGGGGGGATTCAGCATTCAGGGCTTTCTTGGAGCCCAACATCGACACAGACCGTGAGGGTCACAGGGCCCAGGTTAGGAAGGTAGATTTCCACGGCTTCGGCATTGAGCACCCCTCCTCCCTCCAGCCCTAGTTTGGCCCACTGTCAAGAGAGGCAATGCCCATATTTTTATATGGTACAATACATCACCGTACCTTTTGGCCCCAGGAAGGAACCTTTTCTGGCCTCTTCTACCCAGTTACCCAACTCCATCTCTCCTAGAATCTCAAATTTTGATTTGTTTTTGGGAGATGGGGAGAAAGTACCACCACGGTGGAGAAATAGGTGCTCAGCTGGTGTGGGGTGAGTGTGCTCCTCTGACCCTAAGGGCAGCAATGCTTGAAGATTTCTGCTGCTCCACCCCCTCACCTATCAGGGACCCGCACAGAATCTGCCTGGAGAAAGTACCTTGTTTGGAGCTTGATGGCTATTTTTAGCCAGTATTCTTAGCATTTAAAAATACTCTGGGAGGCAGCAGTGTGTGCTGTTACTCATCTGTGGCCTCCTTCTGTTTCCCTTGGCCTGTCATCCCCACATGTACACGCACACGGCACACACGACCACAGCCACATGGGGAGTGTGTCCAGGACGCATGTATGGCTTGTACCCCAGGCCTCCCACAGAACGGCGATTTTGTGCTACTGAGGGGGGAGCACAGACGGTTGCCCCTGTGTGTTCCAGCAGCGGTGGTGGGAGGAGTGCGCAGATGGCAGGAGCTGCAGGGCGTTCTCCTGGGTGATAAGTGAGGCTTGATGTTAGGAGGGGTGATTTCCACAGTCACTCTCCTTGCCGGGTGACCAAACCTGGACCCTGGACAAAATGCAACAGCCTTTTCTTCCATTCTTCCTTCTTCCTAACCACACCCTTCCTAACCACACTGTCTGCAGCAAGGCTTGCATTTCATCACATCACTCCCCTGCCCTGAAACACCCGACTCTTCTATCCATTCTGGAAACCTCAGGTAGCCCTGTCTGTGAGACTGTCATCCATAGGCCGGACGACACCACTGTCACCACCCTCACTCTTCTCTGATCCCCGCTGCCAACCAACCTGCTTTAGCACTTGCCTTCTCTCACTTAAAAAACAAAATTGCCAGGCTTCCCTGGTGGCACAGTGGTTGAGAGTCCGCCTGCCGGTGCAGGGGACACGGGTTCGTGCCCTGATCCGGGAGGATCCTACATGCCACGGAGCCGCTGGGCCCGTGAGCCATGGCCACTGAGCCTGTGCGTCTGGAGCCTGTGCTCCGCAACGGGAGAGGCCACAGCGGTGAGAGGCCTGCGTACCGCAAAAAAAAAAAAAACAAACCTGCCACCGATGAGGTACTTACTAAATGCCAGGCACTGCTAAGTGCTTTATATATATTAGCCCAGCTAACTTGCATAATAACACAGTGATGTAGCAACTATTACCTCTATTTTCTAGATGAAGGAACTTAAGCCCTGAGAGGTCAAATGACTTTCCAGGACCACGTAGCTGGTAAATGGCAGTGTGGGGCTTTGAACCCAGACCCGTCCTACAGCAAAACCCATGCTAGGAACAATTACCAGGAGATTCTGGAATGCCTTTCCTGTTCTCTGCCAGTTACCAACCTGTAAATTCTGCTCAAAACTCATGTTTTCCACAAAGCCTTCTCTAATGAACTCCCCCCAGCTCGAAACACCATCCCTATATACCCTCAGTCTACTAGCATTCAGTTTCCACTGTATGAATTTGTCTTAATATGTTTATCTTTGTGTTATAAGTGTCTCTAAGGCTTCTGTAAGTGGTCTGAGCTTGTGCGTCGATTGTACCATCACACTGATACCTCCTGAAGGGCAGGGTTGTGGGTTCTCTTAGTGGGTGTTTAATAAAGATGTTGAGCTCATCATGAAAGGGGGCCAGAGCAGGCTCTGCTGGCCATCCTGGAAGTCCCATTGAGCCTCAGAGGGTGGGGCGAGTCTGGGTTTGCATGTTGAGTAAGTGAGCTGCAGGAAGCGCTGTCTATCAGGTGCTCACCCCCTGGAGCATTTGGCCTGTCTCCCCATGACGTAGGCCAGCCACCCCGGGACATCATGACATTCTGCCAGCTCTCTCCATCTTTCCTGGGATGCGGGAGGTTAGGGGCATTGCTGGGAGAGGGGAGGCCCAGCTGGGGAAAGCTCCTGCATGGGCGCCCTTTGAGAAGCCGGGGCGGAAAGAATTCCCACAGGGTCCAGTCTTGTCAGGCAGGTCTGACGGCTGCAGGACACAGCCGAGGAAGAACCGTGGTCCTTTCTCAACTAGCCAAGCCCCTCTGAGACCCTTTCTCCTTAGTGCCATTTCGTGAAGTGGGGTGGGTAAAGCATATAGTCTTCTGGGATCTGAATCTGGCTCTGGCTCCATGACTTTCTGCCTCAGACACACTGAGCTAATCTCTGCAGGGCTCATCCCTGCAGCCCGAGACGGCCATTTCTCAGACCCTGTGCTTGGCCTGCCTCCCCCGTAGGTATTTTCTCACCTCAGATCCTTCCTGGCACGGATGGAGTATTTAAATAAATTAAAGTCAGCGTTAGCTCTACGAAGGCAGGACGGCGGATACCTTGTTCCCTCAGATCTTAGTGGGCAGCTTGGTCCTGGATTTGGAAACACTGCTTAGGCCCTGCTCCTGGGCGCACCTGCTGTTACCACTGCAGACGGGACAGACTGGTGGCCTGATTGACGGAACTGGTAGGGGCTCAGAGTCCTTGTTAGGAGGTTTGGCTTTCAGCCCACGAGTGCCCTTGGGGACGGAGGGCCAGCCAGCGGTACCTAGGTCTGTAGGAAGCTCCGCCTCCCTGCATCACTCAGACTCCAGGAGGCCAAAAGCTCTGTACTCCTTTGAGCCCCTGGGCAGCCCGGCCTGAACCAGCTGGATTCCAGAGGCCCACACACTTCCCTCTCTCGTTTATACCTCTGTGTGGGGCACCAGTTTCTACGGACCCATTGAGGTGAGAGGGTGCAGGGGGCCACGTGTGCAGCTCTGGGCCCTGAACATGCTGTTCATTTCTGTAGCCGATGGTCAGTGGAGCGGCTCTCCCGGGGGGCAGGGAACATTTTGCCAGGCTTGGATTAACTTCTGCCTTGCTGAGCCCACCCCTGCGCCACGTTAACTCATGGAGACATCCCCGAGGCGGGGTGGAGGCGGAGGCAGGGAGCACAGTGCGGGGCACTGACCGAGAAAACGAGCCCGGGTAAGGCAGCACCAAGGCCACCAGCCAGGTCATAGCCCACAGCCGGTCTTCAAGGGCTGGAGACATCAGTGTCTGGCTGATTCTAACCACAGACTACAAACCGACTGCCCTTTCTTTCTCAGCAGCTAGTACTAGTCCTGGCCGTGGGACCCCTCTGGCTTAAGGGCTCCTCTGTGTGACCTTCCTATGCTGTCAGCACAGATTCAGGCCCTGAGGAAGTTCAGCCTCCTCTGGGTGGCCGAGTGGGTGAGGACAAGCCCCAGGGTCTCAGGCTGCCAAGCTGGACAAATACGACAGCAGGGATGCAGTTTGGAGTGGCTGAGTAAACAGTGAGAAGGCAGGGGACAGAGAGGAAGGTCACACCTCTCACCAAGGAGCCCTAGGGCAGCCCCTGCTGTCCTCAAGTAGTTCTCTTTGGAGTAAAACTCCTCCCTTCCCCCTACTGCTTGGCAGCAGTAAGTCCAAAGTCCCACCCGAGAGAAAAATCACATGACCTCGGCTTATATAATCTCCCTGTCACTGAACAGCTGGAACCCGAGGCTTTGCGAGATGAGTCAGCAGCCCCAGTGGCAAATAGGACCCAGGTGCCCAGGCCGTTTGCTCCTAGCAACAGGTCCCAGAGCAGAGGGCACGGGTGTGCAAGAGGCCGGGTCAGGCCCTGCATCTGAGCAGGAGATGCCTGGGCCCGTGGCTTGTGCTCTGGAGGGCCCCAGGAAAGAAGAGGGTGGCCTCGGCAGGGCTGAGGCCAGCAGGCAGAATGCCAGGGCCGGGGAGGGAGCAGCTGGAGGGGGTGGAGCGGAGGAGGATTAGGGTGGATTGTAGGGGTTAAAGCGCAGCCCTGGAAGGGCTCAGTGGGAACAGCTTGTCCTTCCATAGGCCCAAGGGAGCAGGAGAGGTGGGGCAGAGGGGGGACGTGACCAGGCTGGGTGCTTGGGCCCCTGGCTCTCTGCAGGGCCAACTCACCTGGGCTGGCTTCCTGGCTTGGAGTCCCCACTGAAGGCAGTGAAAGGTTTTTGTTTTTTTTTTTAATCGGTTCTGAACCAACACACCTCCCTCCTCTCCAGTCTGTCATAAGGTGGAGCCTGGGGCAGCCCTCACTGTCCTAGGCTGAGCTGCACCCTCCGTGGATTGGCATTTTGTTGGTACTTAAGCACGCTGGGGGTGAGGTGGGGGGGTATTCAGAATTCTTGTCCCCCTACACCAGTCCTTCACCTGTGTTCAGCTGAGTCTGTGACAGTCCAAGTTCATGTGGGCTGTTACTATTAACAAGGGGACTGAGTCTGGTTAGAACTGTTCTAGTCCCCGGTGGGCGGTCCTGCTTGTGACCTCCCTTTACTGTACTTCAACTGTAGTTCAGGTCAGCTACCCTGAGAGCCCTGGGGCCACGGCTGCCCCAGAGGAGTCAGATCATGCTGGCTTCGCCCCAGGATGCACTTCCTTCTCACCTTTGTTCTCCCAACGGTCGTCCCCTCTCCCACTCTAGTCAGCTGCCAAGTGCCCCTTCTTTTCCATCATCTCCTTTCCCCCCTTAAGTTTAAACCGACTCTCCCATCACATGTTACTGGTTTCAGATTCCTCCACATCCATTATTTGCTTTGAACCTCATGACATCCCTGGGAGGTGGGCAGGGCAGGCATGACCATTCCCTTTCATGGGTGAGGAAACAGCTCAGGTGAGAGGTGTCCAAGGTTAAAGAGGCAAAATATTCTTCCAGCGGTCAGAGCAGTCCATCCCAGCCTCGGATGACCTCTCCCTTCCCCATCACCTATGACACTGCAAAACACCTAGGGAGGCCTCCTACTGCCACTGTTTTTGGAACTTATCTCCCCAAGTTAGTTGTGCATATGCCCGAGGGCAGGGGCCATGGCTCAAACCTCTCCTGCCTCCTGGACCACCTGGAAGGGGGCAAGGAGGACTGACATGTATGGAGCACCTACTACGGGCCAGGCCCTTTCACACGCAACCTTTGATTCCTCACGACAATCTATGAAGTGGGAACTATGATTGCTCTCGTTTTACAGAGGAAACAGGTTCAGAAGTTCAGGAACTTCTCTGAGGTTATGCTGCTAGTAAGCCGAGCACCGTAAATGAATGAATGAGACAGTAAGATCCCCAGATGGAGATCGGAAAAGAAACTGGACCTGGTTCTAGGCAGAAGTGGTCCAGGCCCCACGAACAGGGATGTTCTCACGCCAGCAAGATGTAGTCAACTCCAGAGGCGAGGGTGAGGATGGTGAGGAGAGAGAGGGGTGAGGTTAGAGGGGTGAGCGTGAGGTTAAATCAAGGTCTTACACCACGGAGCCCACGAGGGGCCTTTCCCAGTTGATAGCATCTTCTGGAGCGAGAGCTCACAGTGAAACCCTAGCTCAGTTGTCGGGCTGCTGGCTACTTCCCTGTGTTGTGGGTTGCTTCTGGACGGGAGGAGGGATGCTAGGGTGGCTGAGTTTGCTCTGGGTCAATCTGCCACTCCTCTGAGGTCCTCTCTCAGAATTCCCCTCACCCTGGCCCTGGGGGTGGAGGTGGGGCCGGGGTGTCCCCTGTGGAAGGGGTGGAGGGCAGCAGGCTCCAGGGAGGTTTGGAATATGCCTGAGTGGGAAGGAGGAAGCCCTGCTCTCCTGGGATTGGGCCTGAGAGTGGCTCTGCAGTTTAGTCTGTGGCGGGGAGGTTTTCAGACCTCGGTGTGCTTGAAGATTACCTGACAGTCTTGTGAAAAGGGCAGATTTCCAGGCACTGTCCCTAGAGAATTTGATTTGGGGGGGTCTGGGTGGGGCCCAGACCCCTGAATTGTTAAGCTGTGTAGGTGATTCTGAGGTAGGCAGTCTGCAGACCCCACTTTGAGGAACACTGAGCCCCGTAAAGAGCCCTTCTCGGGCTTCCCTGGTGGCGCAGTGGTTAAGAACCCGCCTGCCAATGCAAGGGACATGGTTCGAGCCCAGGCCTGGGAAGATCCCACATGCCGCGGAGCAACTAAACCCGTGTGCCACAACTACTGAGCCTGAGCTCTAGAGCCGCGAGCCACAACTACTGAGCCCACGTGCCACAACTACTGAAGCCTGCATGCCTAGAGCCCGTGATCCGCAACAAGAGAAGCCACGACAATGAGAAGCCTGTGCACCGCAAGTAAGAGCAGCCCCTGCTCACCGTAACTAAAGAAAGCCCGTGCGCAGCAACAAAGACCCAACATGGCCATAAATAAATAAATAAATAAATAGCCCTTCTCTTTTGAGCAAAGGGAGGGTGCCCCTCAGAGGCCTCTAGCACCCAAGCCCCTCCACTGAGAGCTGCTTTCTGATTGTCCCTGAGATGTGCAACACCAGACCTGTTCAAGTGAATCACGCTCCACCACAAGCGCACGTGCCCTGAGAGCATGTCTTTCTCTCTCGGGCCAGCTCTGTCGTGTGCCAGCCACTCCTCGTCCCTCCGACATAGCCAGCCCTGCCCTTTCAGGGCCTGAACGCTCTGGGAGGCACCAGCCTTTGCATCTCCCATGGCACCTCACAGACGGCCCAGCAAGGCCAAGACTCTCTAAGTAATGGTATCAAAGTTGTCCTCTCAAGACCTTTAGTTATGACAAGCTTCAAGATCCGTGCCTCAAAGCTCCACCCCTATCTTGCACCCCTGCTCCATTTTCCTGGACAAGCCCCTTAAGCAGCATTTCTTGCTATGGCATAGCTATTGTTTCCAAGAGACACGTGTCCTAAGAGTAGGAGAAGAGTACATAGAGTAATGAAGGCAACACAACACCCAGTTCTCCTGCCCATATGCTTGCCTGTCCATCTACCCACCTACTCATCCACCCAACCATCCATCCATCCATCCATCCATCCATCCACCCACCCACCCGTCCATCCACCCACCCACTCACCAATCCATCCATCCATCCACATGATAAGCACATCAGCTGAGTTCTACACTGAGCTAGGCACATGGTGAGGGATCTAGAGATCTGATTTCTTTCTCATCCTATGAGAGCTCACCATCTAATGGGTAAACTAATGACTACAGAAAAGGCGGAATTGTAGTCAGTGCCCCAAGAGAGGTGTGTTCAGGGATTAGATGTGGGTGGGGCCACGCCAGCCTTTACTCTGTCTTCAGCAGAGCCTCTTCCATTATTCGAGCCCAGGCACTATTGGAGTAGAGAGGGATTGGATGGTCTAAAGCCCTAGATAGAAAGTTCTGCATCATTTTCTCCAAAGACACATGAGGACAACTCCTGTCCAGACACCCTGTCCTGAGCCAGGCAGGGTCCATCAGAGGAGAGACCCTCTTCTCCTGATGTCTTATGTCCCAACGTTAAGCCACGTCTCTGGACTGGGAGGTAAAAGCCTGAGCAGGAGGAGAGATGCAATCAGGGCCAGGGGGCCTCTCTTACCACGGGGCACACTGGTGGTCTGGGGGCCTCAGCAGTCAGTCCAGGATGGGGCAGGGCCTGCAGGGGACCCTGGCATGTTGGGTGGGAAAGTAGAGGATAAGAATCCCAGTGTACGTGAGGGTAGCTGAGCATTTCCAAGATGACTGCTGGGCCATCATTGAGTGCACAGGTCATGAAGTGGGTTTCCTGGGGAGAGTGGGAAAGTCCCTGGGCAAGGCATCAAACCATGAGGGCACCGGACGTGCTGAGGTTACTTCCCTGGCTCATCCCCACCTGGGCTGCAGGAGCAGCCACTGTGAGCCTGGGAAGAAAAACCTCTGCCTTCGATCATCGGTCAAGTTGGGAGTCCTTTCCTCGTCAGCGGCTGCCTCCCCAGCCCATCACCGGGTCCCTCGGGCAAACTCACCGTGGTGTTTCGCCCTGGGGAGCTGGAGCAGCTGGACACAGGGGCCTGGCCCTTGCCCTTCTCCCACAGCGTGTAACGGCCACTCGGTCGGTAGGTGGGGCTGAGGACTTCAGGGACTCGTGAGTGAGGGGCCTGGGTGGGCACCTGCGGTGCGCTGCCCTTGCGACCATAGCTCTCCAGGTAGTCGGCCAGGTACTCGGAGCGGCTGGCTGCCTGGTAGAGCCCCTGCAGGGCACACAGCTCCTTGCGCGTGCGGGCCAGCATGGGGCTGCGGCCCAGGTCTAGCCGGTAGCTATCTGAGGTCCGGAGGCTGGAGAAATCCCGGGCCAGTTCTGATTGACTGTTCGACTTCTTCTGGGTCAGGGTTACCCCCTGGTCGCGGGCATTGATGGGCAGGTAGCTGAGGGAGCTGGTGGTCACTCCATAAGGGACGCCACTGCCCCCGCTGAGTCCACTCCCTGAAGGCCGCTCGGTGCCCCGAGTCTGGCTCTCCGCACGCTTAGCACCCCCGATGACATCGGGTCTCAGCAGGGGGCGGCCTCGGTCATAGTCCAGGATGGAGGGGGGGCCATACGTATGGGGACGGGTGAGGAAGCTGGTGGGGGGGCTGGGCTTGAAACCAAGCTTCTCCTTCTCCAGGAAGGAGGCAGCCAGGTTGGCCCCGTAGGAGGAGGGAGTGTAGGTGCCATAGCCCGATTTGGCATAAGGGGCATCTGTGTAGCGGGCCGATTCTGTGTAGCGCTTCAGGGTGGAGGAGAGCTGGGACATCCTTCAGGGCGGCACTCAATGGGAACTGGGAGCCTCATGGGCTGAAAGACAAGGAAAGCAGTTGTCAGAGGGCCCTGCTGGGGGTCAGGCTCCCACTGTACCTGCTGTCCATCCCCAGCTGGCCAGACCTCAACCAGGGATCACACAGTCTAATTCCACGAGAGGCTGGCCCGCCGCTGAGACACACCTCTGCATTTGCGCGCACGCACACAGGCATGCAGGTCTCCACGCACCCATGCTTTCACACCTCAGGGAAAGCATGAGAGCTGAGCTGGCTCTCGTAAACCACACCGGACAATCAGTCTCAGCACGTCCTGGCCACTCCAATTGCTCCCCTCAAAGACCCCAGGGTGAGGCAGGGACTGCCCTACCTCTGCAGCCCTTCAAGCAACAAATAGTATTCCAACCCAGGTCCCATCTGTTTCCTCTCCTCAGCTTCTGCAGATACTCCCGAGATGGGGGGATGCCACCGCCCTCACCCCCTGGATTGGAAACGCTGGACGTTCTAAGAGTTAAGACTGCTCCCTTGCTTTCTGACCTACGGGACAAGCAGGAGTCTTTTGCGAATCTTACACTGTCTGAGCTGGCATGACCTGAGAGGATCACTTGGCCAGATCCTTGATGAGAAAAAGGAGGCCCATGTGGTTTGGGGGAGGCGGCGATGAGTGGCTGAGCAGCAGCCTGACCTTGGTCTCCAGACCCAATCCCAGAGTTCTTCCCTGGACATGGTCACCTGCTGCGGTGGGGGATCCTCGTGTGGTAGAGCCCACCGTCTTCACTGATCTAAGACTTCTGTTTCAAGTGGAGTCAGGGCCCTGTGGCCTCCCAGGGGTTCTCCCATACCAGCACCCATCACAAACTGCTCATGGTGATAATGACTTGTGCAAAGGGGGCCCCCTAGAGGCTAAAATTCTGCGCTGCAGGCAGCACTCCTGTCCCTACCCCCAGTCCTTGCAGCTGGGGTGGGTCTGCTGAAGGAACACAGAACCTCTGAATGGAGGAGTTTTGAGAGCCCTAAAGGGTCATCCATCTTTTTTTTTAAGGTTCATGTCATATATCTTTTATCACAAGTAAAAGAAGACATTTCCACATCCATCATCCAATTGAATCTTCCCAAGGTCCCAGGGAGTGGGCAGCCATGACCACACTTTACATAGAGGACACTGAAGCAGACAGGGGCGAAACAGCCTGAACCAAGTCTCACCGCAGAGACGTCAGATTTGGGAATCCATCCCAGATTTCCCCACTGCTGAAACAAGGGTGATTATCAGATGCATTGCACCTGTTACCTACCCTCACTGTTAAGGTCGCTTTAGTTGTTGCTACAAAAGACTTGCGCATCCTCCAGATCTTACTCAGACTAAACCAGAAGATGTTTGCCCAAGTTGTTTTTCAGGAACTTGGAGTCAGCTGTGTTCAGTACATGCTCCAGCCAATTAAGACTGGTTAGGACCATCAACCCCTTCCTGGGCATCTGAGAGTGTCCACTCGATGAAGGGGTCATCCATCTTAAGTTCTCTGTTGTACAAATGGGAAAAGCGCTGCTGACTTGTCCAAGGTCACGCACTAGCAGGCCTAGGGCTGGCGTCCATGTCTCTCAGCCCAGTGCTCTTCCCACTTTACCTCGACTCAGCAACCCCATCACATTTAGGCTCACGTGGGGGCCCGCAGAGTCCCTCCATCACCGTGAACATGCAGGCTTTATCTATAATGGAGCTGGAGGCCCCGTGGCTGACTAGCTGGGTGATTTTGCCCTAGTCATTTAACCTCCCAACCCCCAATTTCCTCACCTGCAAAATTGGTATAATAATCGTCATTATGATTCCTGCCTCCCAGGGTTGTTGCGAGAAATAAATGAGATAATGACATGTGAAAGCTCTCAACAATGACAGTGGTTATTATCTCCTCCCCCAGCCCCCGCCAGGCAGCCCGGCTCCTCCCTTTGTAGGCCTGTAATAATGTCAGGGCTGGCTGTCTCCTGCCCAGCGGGCCTCTGACCGCAGCCCCGGGCACCAGGCTTCTCCCAGCAGCCCCCAGGGAGATGAGTGGATGAGCGGGCAGTGGGCAGAATCTAGCTGTTCGGCAGCCAGTGGCTCGGGCAGCCCACAGCCTGCCCTAGGCCGCAGCCCCAGCCCATTAGGGCAGAGAGGAGCTGGTGCCAAGCCTCAAGTGCTGAGGGCCAGGCAGAGAGCTCTAGAAACAGTCCATGTAAGGCGTGAGATAGGTGCAGGGATGGGAGGTGAGCAGGTGGCACCTTCCATATAGGCCCCAGAACAGAACTTGTAGGCCCTGCCAGAGACCTCCAGCCATTTTCAGTCTAGTCTGGCATCACAAAGGCATGGCTTATAAGTTATCGTCCACCCTTTTCCCACCTGGCCCGGAGGCCCCCTACCCTTCATGTACACTCCCTCCCCACTGTGTTCCCACCTCCAGCATGACTTTCACCCCTTTCTAGGAAAAGAGAACTGGAGGAGGGCTAGGGGAAACCACAAGCTTCCCTCCCATCTGCTTAGCTTTCTGGGGTCCAGAGAAGGAAGAGAATGAAGGCTGAGAGAGGCCAGGGGGAGAGACAGAAAGAAGCACAGGGGGCGGGGGCGTGGGACCAGTCCTCCTCGATTTCACTTTGGAGAGCGCCATCAATAATTCAAAGTCAAAGAGACTCCAGGTCTCAGGAGCTGGGCTCTGGGACACCTGGCAGCCAATCAGATATGACCCCACCCCACCCCACCCCCACCAGGGCAGGAGCTCGTACCTCCTCCCGTCGGGCCTCTCTACGCCTCCCCGCACTGAGGTTCCCAGGCAATTGGTATTCTGCAGGCGGTGCCCCAAGCTTGCGACCTCTCCTGGCCCTGCTGATACAGAAGTGCTGGGGCCAAACAAGGTGCAGCAGACGGGGACAGACGGCCCTGGGATGGCCCACAAGTAACACTGGGGAGGGTTGGGGTCTGGAGGTGGAGCCATACCTTTCAGTCCCCAGAATCGCAGGAGGGCTCCTAAGTCCCTCTCTCCTGCTACTTCAATCTGGCAGGCAACTGGCAGACCTGTCCCTCCCTGCAGTCTCAGGTGGTCATGCCATCACTAACAGCCCCCTGGAAGCTGCCTCTCAGCACTGGCAGCTGGTTTACAGCTGCCCTGTCTGGGGAGAGGGTCCCTATTGGGGCTGAGGCCTTGACATGCCTATCCCCTCCCCCAACCCCCAGTTTCACTCTTGAGGACAGTGCCAGCCAGCATCTTTCAGGTGAGCAGACAGCTTGGATTGGCGCCCCTTGCATTACCTGGCACGGCTGTCCCTGGAGGCTGCAGAATGCACCCCGGGTGGGAGAGTGGGCCGGGGCCCTGGCTATAGCCTTGCTGCGCAAGACAGGGACAGGACGGG
The DNA here is from genome assembly GCF_005190385.1 of Monodon monoceros. NCBI lineage: Eukaryota > Metazoa > Chordata > Mammalia > Artiodactyla > Monodontidae > Monodon > Monodon monoceros. Next base: position 13,090,731 of record NW_021703784.1, on the reverse strand, counting down.
CACTCACATGGCCACGAGTCTCCTTGTTGCCAAAGGAACGGCCTGAACTGAATGGCCCTTTCATGGGGCAGTGGGAGGCCAGCCGATTGGCTGTGATTTCCCCATCCCCCTCCCTGCCCAGCATGGGGCCCCTGCTGCCCGACTCCTTTCACTGTTTACCCAGAGCTGGCAAGTACAGGCATGTGGTTCCAGGCAGTGCCTCCCCAGGTGCCCGCCACCTCAGACAGCAGGGGCAGCCTCCCTGGCCAGCCTCCTCCTCCGTGCCATCTCACTGGGGCCCTCGGCTTTTTCCTGCTCTGCCAGGCTTCCCTCTCGCTTTGCTCAGTTTCCCTCTCTTGGGAGGTGTGGTGGCATCCCTCTTCCTGAACGGATGAGTGAGCCAGCTGGCCACTGCACCGCCAGCAGGTACTGAGCACCCCTGGACCAGGCATCACCCTGAGTGCTTCTCGGGCTGCCTCTCATTTCTCAGCAGCCCGAAGTCCAACACTCATACAGCCTTCCCTGCGCCCCTGGCTTACAAACAGCATTTGAAGGTTTAATTTTTTTACATTAAATTGAAATTCAAAATATTTTCATTCAAAATTTTAAAAAAATAGACAAGAGATTTAAATAATGAAACATTCAAATGAAGCATTTAGCATTCATATTTCTGAAGTTATTAAAGCTTAAAACTGCACTAAGACGTCTGCGTATTAACTCAACCCTCACGACTGCCCTAAGCAACAGGTGCTATTATTATGCCCATTTGCAGATGACGAAACTAGGGTTCGGGGAAGTGATGTGGATTTCCCCAAGGTCACACTGGGAGCAGTGACGGAGCTGGACTGGGACCTACCTGGGCTCTGCCTGCTGACAGCTACCCTGGAGCCAACCCCCCACCTCCCTTCTCACTTCCCTGGCCTCCCCCTGAGCTGGCACAGGGTGGGGGGCCTGCAGCATGGGGTTGAGGGGGATCCAGGCATCCACTGTCTAGGCAACAGCATGGCAGGTTCAGACTCCCGCAGGAGCTGCCCTTCGAGTTTCCACTGCAGGCGAATGAAAGCGAAGCCAGGTGCAACCTGAGCCCCAGTATGATGCTGATCGGCCGAGACATGGTCCAGGAGGCCTCCATTTCACCCATGATGCCAAGCTCCTGCATGTCCCCTGGCACCAGCATCTGGCCCCAGCCAGGGCCCTTGGCCCAAGGCCTGGTTATGGACATGCCCCCCAGCCTCCTACCCTTGCTGCAGCTCAGCCCGCCCCCCCAAGGTACCCAGACTAGGTGAGTCAGGGGTTAAAATGAACCCTATCTTCCTGGGGCCACCAGCCCTTTACGTCAGCCACTGTCATTTCCTGTTGCTCACGTGAAGGGCTCCGTAACCTGCCCAGCCAGGGGAGGGACTTGCTCCCCAGGAATCCCTGGCACTCCTGGCCCCCAGGGTAGGGGATGGGTGATGCCCAACATCCCAGCAGCCTTCACGGCCCCTCTCTGCCCAGATCTGCTCTCCTTTCTGGGGTGAAGGCGTGCCAGCTTCTGTGGCCTTGCCACTGCCTGGATAGAGAGCCCCTAGCTGGGCTTCAGAGGTGCGCCTCAGCCGGATTTAGTCCCTTCCCTCCTACTCAGGTGTCCGGGACAGGTGAGTGGGGAATCCCAGCCATTCCACTAGGTGCTTGGGAACCTGCACAGTGGTGACCTCAGAGCTTCCCAAAACCGCTTGCTAACAACATCGGAATGAGACAGTGAGACAGCTAACCTTGAAGGGTAAAGTGGGCTGAGAGAGGGGCCCTGTCATCTACACTTTCCAAGCCGCACGCCCAGCTGCTGGGGCACTGTCTACACACGAGCGTCAATTCCTAGGTCGAGGAATGTCCCGGCCAAAGTAGAGGATGCGGGTGGAGTGGAAGGTGAGGGTGAGGGGTATTTCTGCTCTCATAGTCTAGGAGTTCTGTTTACTCCTCTCAGGCCCACTCCCCTCCAGCCTGCCGCTAGAGGCTCTGCCTCTCAGGGGCTGGCACCCACCCCACTGACCCACCAGTTTAGTGCCTAATATGCCTTGGCAGGGGGTCATCCAAGGGGCAGTGGGTCCCTCTCAGTCTCTCTATATCCCAGTAGTTACCCAAGTGCTGGGAGTGGGTGAAGAGGTAAGATAAAGAGACTGGGGATTAGAGCCAGAATCCTGCCTGGAGGAGAAGAGGTGGTTGGGCTTAGGGCAGTGTCTCTATAGGGCGCTCCTTGATTTGGGGTTGGGAGGGGGGTGGGCATCTCTACACTTCCAAGAAAAGGCAAAGATATGGGCCCCCGGGCAGTATTAGAACCCTTAAATTCTCTTTTCCGACCACCCTTCCAGGCACTCTCCTGGTACCCACCCCAGGGGAGAGCCCCAGGCTCCCTCCCTCTCCTCTAAGGCTTCATTGTTCCTCCTTCTGGCCTCTGAGCCCTTGGTCTTGTCCGTAGCACCTACCGGGCCCGGTGGGGCGGCCTCTCACATGCTCCCCCAGACAGACAGGGCTCCTCCAAACAGACAGTCCAGGGCCCTCTGGACAATGGCCCTGTGAAGTTCGGACATCAAAGGGGCAGTTACTGACCTGTGTCTGGGGACACTGGACAGGATCTGGGGGCTTCTCCTTCCCCAGCAGGGCAGGGAGTGCAGTGGCCAGCCCAGAGGCAGGGCTCTGACTCCGGCCGGGTAATCCGGCGCTCAGGTTACCGACTTCGATATATATAGTATCTTATCTGACCTCACGGAGATGGCTAGCTCCACTCGCTGGCATTCCAAGCTCGGGGAGAATTAAAGGGGCAGTGGCAGGCCCTCCCCTCGAGGTGGGCCGGTGCCAGGCAAGGAGATCCTACGAGACTGTTTGAAAGGAGGCATTTTGAAATGGAACAGAAGGAGGATTCAAGGGGAAACAACTGGAAAGAGGGTAGAGGGAGGCGGGTGGGATTAGGCAAAAATATGGAGAAGGAGGTGTCAGTCGCTGAACTGCAGAAGAGCAGGAAGCCTCAGTCCACCTCCTTTAGTTTTGAAACGGAGGAGACCTAGAGGCAGACAGCAGCTCGCTCAAGGGCACACAGGTAGGGAGAGGCCGGAGGGACCCCTCTCAGGTTCCCGGTCCAAACTCTTTTATAATGGACTTCTAGGCCTGGGCTTGTATTCCGGGGCTTTCCCTTTTATTGGCTCTGAGACAGTGGGCAAGTCACTTAAGCTGTCTGGACCTTATTTAGTCTGTAAAGCAAGAGCAATAATAATGCTATACCTCACAGGTGTGAGGGTTAAATAATATTTGTAAATTTCCTGGCCCATAGTAAGAGTTCAATAAATGATAATTATTACTAGATTGAATACTTCCACTTATTATTATAATTAGTGGTAGTATTTGTAGTAGTACCTCCCGGGTGAAGCTTGCTACGGAGAAAAGGGCCTCCAGGCCACCCTGCGGGAGTGCTCTGTTCTAATGCCAGAGAACAGCGCCATGGTTTTCTGAGCTGGTCCATGTCCCATAACTGGCAAGGCAAATGAGGCTTGCCCTATTCCCAGATGTCCAGTCCACCTATCAGAGAAGGGCCAGGCCCTCTTGGGCTCCTTCCTCCTCCACCCAGAAAAATATAGCAAGTGCAGATTCCCCCAGGCTACCGGGAGCAAGGCTGGCTGCTCTGCTGTGTCCACTCTACCTGTAGGAGTGCTCAGGATGCCGACCCTGGGCAGGGTCACAGGAGGAAGCTGCTGCATTCTTAACCTCTGGGGCCTTGGTGCTCTTGTCTGCTCGCAGTCTGTTTCTCCTGTTTCTCGATGGCTCTCCCTGAGCACTGGGAGTACCCGGGATGGTGCCTCCACCCCGTCTCAGCAAGAGGCTACTGACTCAGCTCAGGTCACGATGATGCACTTCAGAGGACGCCCTCGTACCTGGCCCTCATTCCAGTCCTCGTTCCGACTCCACTTTGGCATCCTTTACAGCATCAGAGGAGTGGTGGCTGCTCTAACCCCAGCCCAACCAGCTCTCCTTTCCTCCACTTTATGCGTCCCCGACTTGGGGACCTTCTCATGCCTGTGCCTAGGGAGGTGAGCATCAGCAGGATGCAGCTCAGGCCCATTCTAAGAGCAGCCAGACGGGCAGGTAGATGTTCACACCTTAGCTAGAATGGGTTGGCCAGAGCTTCCTTAGACTGTTAAGTATAAGTTACTTGCCTTGGAGCACCGCGTGCCTGCTGCTGGTTTGGGATTGGTGAGAATTTCAAAGATGCCTCTTTCTGGTTTGGGATTGGTGGAAAATCTCTTCCACTTGACTGCTACCCTCCCCCCACCCCACCCTCTTTGGCAAACCGACCAGAGACAGCCCCCAGGAGCTTTGAGAGGAGGGAGTAAATGAGCTGCCACGCACACGTGGGGAGGGGTTGTCGGGGTCCAGGCGTCACTCTCAGCCACATCCCACACAGGCCTCAGACACCTGGTCCTGCCCAAGCACTGCTTCCTTAGAACACACTGATCAGCACACAGATGGCTCTTCCAGGCACCCTAGGCTGTCAGCTGGCAGGCCCCCGCCCCCCCATACAACTGGTACCCACAGCTGGAGATCCTCGGCGCAGCTGGCGCTCGCCCTACATTTCTAGTGACCATTCTGCCCAGGCTGTCGTTGACACCTCACTTTCTGAGCCTCAAAAGGCACTGCCCTCCGCATCCCCCCTCCTCAGTCCCAGACAGGTGGCACGTACCTGCCTCTTCTCCGAAGACGGACGAGTCGAGCCGGGCACAAGCATGGAGCTGCGGGTGAGTCCCGGCCGGTACTGGAGCAGCGCAATGAGCAGCAGCTGACGCAGAGGGCTCCCTGGCCTCGGCTCCTGCCCGCCTCTCCCGCACCTCCGCAGGGGGCCCGGAGAGGACCTCCCTGGGAAATCGGCGCCACCCAGCGGGCAGCTGCCTCATTGCGTCGGGGCAGGCAAAGCGGCAGCCCGCGTCTCGCGTCACTGAGACGCGTCGCTGCTATTGGTCTGTTCCTATTGTGGCGTCATTAGAGCCCCGCCCGGCCAGGATCTCTCAGGCGACCGATATATGCAGAGAACCACGTGGAGGAAAGGCACGCGAGTTTGGAGGGGGTGGAGCACCTGAATATGACACGACGGGACAGCTGGAAGGTATTGGGAAAGAGGAAGGGTCACGGGGAGAAGGCTCAGAAGTTGAACCCCAGGGCGTATGTATCAGCTTTCAGTTTTTAGGGAAGGCTAAATGTTCCCGCTCCTTCCCACCGGGCTGGGAGAGGGCCAGTTCTTCTGCCTCTTCTCTTTTTCGCTCCTCTTTCTCTACTCTCTGCTCATTTTACTCGCACGAGACCAGTGACTGATGGTGCCTCCTTGAGTGGGTAAACGGTGGCACTGAGTCAGTGGAAGAGATTCTCTTTTGTCTTTCAAGAAAAAGCTGAGAGGAAACTTGAATTTTTGCGGTTCCCATTCTTTGTGTATATAACCTTTCCCCCATCCTCCACGGTGGTGAAGAAAACCACACAGCCAGGTAGATTGGTGCCAAGGCAAGTCCAGGTTTTCAATTTCACCTGGACCATCAGTCCTTCCAAGTGTCCTTAGCTCTTTCCCTTCTCTTTGGCTGGTATTCCTGTCCATCACAACCCTCCTCAAGTCCCTCGAGTCTTCTATTTCCTAGAGAAACTAGGGGCAATCAGGAGGGAAGCACTTAAAGTTCTGTGTACAAACATAGCCGAATCCATTCTTAACTCTGCTCCAGAAGCAGTGAAAGAGGTGTCCCTCTTTCTTGTCCAAGACAAATCCCTTCTGGATCTCAACTCTTTTGTTTCCTTAATGTTACCCAAAAACTGGGTTCGCCTCTCGGTGGGTGTTGAGCCAAAAGACACAACCAGGCCAAAGATCAGGAGAAGGAAGAACGTTTTACTTGCAGCAAGTACGGAGAATACAAGGGATCTTCCCAAAAGCAGTGTCTCCCTGAACAGCAAAACTGGGGAAGTTTTAAGCTAAGAGTGCTTGCGTATTCCTGACGGGGTGGGGCGGGGGCTTGAGCGGAATTCAGCATAGAACTGGGTCAAAGTTGGGCTTCCCTGGTGGCGCAGTGGTTAAGAATCCGTCTGCCAATGCAGGGGACACGGGTTCGAGCCCTGGTCTGGGAAGATCCCACATGCTGCGGAGCAACTAAGCCCGTGTGCCACAACTACTGAGCGTGAGCTCCAGAGCCTGCGAGCTGCAACTTCTGAGCCCTTGTGCCGCAACTATTGAAGCCCGTGTGCCTAGAGCCCATGCTCTTGCAACAAGAGAAGCCACCACAATGAGAAGCCCGCGCACCGCAACGAAGAGGAGCCCCCGCTCGCTGCAACTAGAGAAAGCCCGCAAGCAGCAACAAAGACCCAACCGCAGCCAAAAATAAATAAATAAAATTTAAAAAAAAATAAAAAAAGAATTGGGTCAAAGTTTAACAGAGAGCTTTAGTTGATTGAAATTAGAGTGTCGGAAAAGGTCAACATCACTGCTCAGGTTCACACCAGTCTAGGGTCTCAGCAGATAGTCACCATCCTCCACCTGCTTGGGGGCCTTAGTTCCAGCCCAACTCAAAGATTTCATCAGATTGTTATGTATATCCCTTGAGGAGGAACTAGGGCTCTGTTTTATTAAACTATTGTTCACTGTTGCTTACTGGACCATTGTTTCTTCCCCCCCCCCCCCCCCCCGTGTCCTCAAGTCATTCTCTATGTCTGCGTCTTTATTCCTGCCCTGCCACTAGGTTCATCAGGACCATTTTTTTTTAAGATTCCATATGTATGCGTTAACATATGGTATTTGTTTTTCTCTTTCTGACTTACTTCACTCTGTATGACAGATGCTAGGTCCATCCACCTCACTACAAATAACTCAGTTTCGTTCCTTTTTATGGCGAGCAATATTCCATTGTATATATGTGTCACATCTTCTTTATCCATTTATCTGTTGATGGACATTTAGGTTGCTTCCATGTCCTGGCTATTGTAAATAGTGCTGCAGTGAACATTGTGGTACATTTATCTTTTTGAATTATGGTTTTCTCAGGGTATATGCCCAGTAGTGGGACTGCTGGGTCATATGGTAGTTCTACTTTTAGTTTTTTTTGTTTGTTTGTTTGTTTGTTTTTTTGCAGTACGCGGGCCTCTCACTGTTGTGGCCTCTCCTGTTGCGGAGCACAGGCTCTGGACATGCAGGCTCAGCGGCCATGGCTCATGGGCCTAGCTGCTCCACAGCATTTGGGATCTTCCCAGACCGGGGCATGAACCCGTGTGCCCTGCATTGGCAGGCGGACTCTCAACCACTGCGCCACCAGGGAAGCCCTACTTTTAGTTTTTTAAGGAACCTCCATACTGGTCTCCATAGTGGCTGTATCAATTTATATTCCCGCCAGCAGTGCAGGAGGGTTACCTTTTCTCCACACCCTCTCCAGCATTTATTGTTTCTAGATTTATTGTGATGGCCATTCTGACCGGTGTGAGGTGATACCTCATTGTGGTTTTGATTTGCATTTCTCTAATAGTTAGTGATGTTGAGCATCTTTTCATGTGTTGTTGGCAATCTGTATGTTTTCTTTGGAGAAATGTCTTTTAGGTCTTCCACCTATTTTTGGATTGGGTTGTTTGTTTTTTTTGATATTGAGCTGCATGAGCTGCTCATATATTTTGGAGAGTAATCCTTTGTCAGTTGCTTCGTTTGCAAATATTTTCTCCCATTCTGAGGGTTGTCTTTTCATCTTGTTTATGGTTTCCTTTGCTGTGCAAAAGCTTTTAAGTTTCATTAGGTCCCATTTGTTTATTTTTGTTTTTATTTCCATTTCTCTTGGAGGTGGGTCAAAAAGGATGTTGCTGTGATTTATGTCACAGAGTGTTCTGCTTATGTTTTCCTCTAAGAGTTTTTTTTTTTTTTTTTTTTTTTGTGGTATGCAGGCCTCTCACTGTTGTGGCCTCTCCTGTTGTGGAGCACAGGCTCCGGACACGCAGGCTCAGCGGCCATGGCTCACGGGCCTAGCTGCTCCGCGGCATGTGGGATCTTCCTGGACTGGGGCACGAACCCATGTCCCCTGCATTGGCAGGCCGACTCTCAACCACTGCGCCACCAGGGAAACCCCCCTCTAAGAGTTTTATAGTGTCTGGCCTTACATTTAGGTCTTTAATGCATTTTAAGTTTATTTTTGTGTATGGTGTTAGGGAGTGTTTTAATTTCATTCATTTACATGTAGCTGTCCAGTTTTCCCAGCACCACTTATTGAAGAGGCTGTCTTTTCTCCATTGTATATTCTTGCCTCCTTTGTCAAAGATAAGGTGACCATATGTGTGTGGGTTTATCTCTGGGCTTTCTATCCTGTTCCATTGATCTATATTTCTGTTTTTGTGCCAGTACCATACTATCTTGATTACTGTAGCTTTGTAGTATAGTCTGAAGTCAGGGAGCCGGATTCCTCCAGCTCCATTTTTCTCTCTCAAGGTTGCTTTGGCTATTCGGGGTCTTTTGTTTTTCCCCACAAATTGTAAAATTTCTTGTTCTAGTTCTGTGAAAAATGCCATTGGTAATTTGATAGGGATTGAATTGAATCTGTAGATTGCTTTGGGTAGTATAGTCATTTTCACAATGTTGATTCTTCCAATCCAAGAACATGGTATATCTCTCCATCTGTTTGTGTCTTCTTTGATTTTTTTCATCAGTGTCTTATAGTTTTCTGCATACAGGTCTTTTGCCTCCTTAGGTAGGTTTATTCCTAGGTATTTTATTCTTTTTGTTGCAGTGGTAAATGGGAGTGTTTCCTTAATTTCTCTTTTTGATTTTTCGTTGTTTGAACTATTGTTTCTTGACTGCTTTTCCTTTGTTTCTGCATTCCCTCCCTTCCCTTAATCTCATTAATTACTGAGACTTGTTCAAGGGCTGGCATCGTGGCCAGGCTTAGATCACAAAATAGCTTAAGCCAAAAATGACTTCTCTTCCATCAAGAAAGCCATGCCTAGTTCTCTTTCTCCAGGGACCTTCTACCCCATCTGCTTACCTTCGGACCCTCATTCTATCGCATTTTACGGACAGCTACTGGACACTCCAGGTAGTCTTCTAGGAACTGAGGATGTAACAGTGAATAAAACAGGCAAAGTAAGTTAAGGGGCTTACATTCTAGTAGAAGTAGAAGACAGTAACCAAATAAGGAAATAAGTAAAATATATAGTATTGGATGGCAGTAAGAGCTATGGAGGCAAATAAAGCAGAGGGGATGATACAGAGTGTATAACGTGCCATCAGAGGTCTCAATGAGAAGGTGACATTTGAATGACCTGAAAGAGGTGAAGGAGTGGGCCATCTAGAAATCTGGGCAAAGAATGTTCTAAGTAGAGGGAACAGTAAATGCAAATGTGCTGAGATAGGCATGCGCTTGCCACCTTCGTCGAGGAAGAGCCAGAAGGTCAGTGTGGCTGGAGTGGAGAGAGTGGAAGATGAAGTCAAAGAGATAAGGGAGGACCTCACCTTGCAGGGCCCTAGGCCATTTCAATGACTTTAACTTTTACTCTGAGATAGGAGCCATTGGAGGATTTTGAGCAGAAGAGGGACATGGATGTCATTTTTGCTTTAACAGAGTCTCTTTCGCTACTGTATGGAGGACAGACCTGAAGAGAGCCAGAGTAGAAGGAGGAGACTGCAATCATCTGGTAAGAGGTGATGGTGGCTCAGGTTAATGTGGTAGCAGGAGAGGAAGTGAGAAATGGTTGGATTCTAAATGTATTTTGAATGTAGAGCCAACAGGGTTTCCTGATGGATTAGGTGGTGTGAGAAAAAAGGACTTTTTGGTCTGAACATGAACTGAGGATATATAGGCTGTGGAAGGAGCAGATTTGGGAGTGGCAGGGAGGTCAGGACCTTGATTGAACACATATTAAGTTTGAGATGTCTATTAGGCATGTCAAGATGCCAAGAAAGAGGCTGGATATACACGTTTGGCAAAGTCTGTGTTGGAGATGTAAAATTGAGTGTGTTCAGCATATCGATGTTATTTAAAGTCATGAGATTAGAAGAGATCACCAAGGGAGCAAATATAAATAGAAAAGAAAAGATGTGCAAGGACTGAATCCTGGAGCTCTCTAACATTAAGTGGTTTTAGAAGTGAGTAGGAACCATCAAAGGACGTGAAAGGAATGGCCAGTGAAGTAGGGGAAAAAACCGCAGGAGGTGATGGTATGCTGAAAGCCAAGAGGAGAAAACCTATCAAGGAGGAAGATCAATTGTGTCAAATGCTGCATGTGGGTTAAGTAAGATGAGGTTTTGGTGACCTTGACAAGAATGGTTTTGGTAGTGGTAGAGTGAAATTTGGATTGTGGGTGGTTCAAGAAAGAATGGGAGGAGAGGGAGGGACAAGGTATAGACAACTCTTTTTAAAAAATATTTATTTATTTATTTGGCTGCGCCGGGTCTTAGTCGCTGCACATGGGATCTTCGTTGCCGTGTGTGGGATCTTCGTTGCGGCATGCAGGATCTAGTTCCCTGACCAGGGAGCGAACCTGGGCCCCCTGCATTGGGATGGCGGAGTCTTAACCACTGGACCACCAGGGAAGTCCCCTAGACAACTCTGTGGAGGAATTTTGTGGTAAAGGAAGGAGAGAGATTGGGTGGGAGCTAAAAGGAGAAGTGAGGGTAAGATGTTACCTGAACAACCTGGGGTCTGCTCTCCTGTACACAGTAAAGCCAATCTACTGACACTGGGCTGTAGTGAAGGAAAGTGCAATGTTTATTGCAGACACCAAACAAGGGGCACAGGTAGCTAATGCTCAAAAGAAACTCGAACTCCCTGATGACTTTCAGGAAAAGGATTTAAAGATGGGGTGAGGGAGAGGGTTGTGGGGGGGTGTGATCAGCTGGTAAACATTCTCCTGATTGGTTGGTGGTGAGATAATCAGGAGTTACTATCATCAATCTTCTGGTTCCAACTGTCTGGGGTCTAAGTGTTTGTGGTCAGCATGCAGTTAACTTCTTCCACCTGGTGAGGGTTTCAGTATCTGCAAAACAGCTCAAAGGACACGGCCCAGAATACTCTCTATAGCCCTTGAGGAGGAACTAAAGGTACTTGACTTGGTTTAACGGCTAAACTCTAATTATTTTGTCTTGTTTGACTGTTCTCCGTTGTTTCTGCATTTTCTCACGTCTCTGATTAAATTTGTTCTTTGGAACTCAGGGAAGCCCTAGGAGGCTAAAGTTTTTCTACAAACAAGAGGCAGGCAGAGGACATGGGAGGGTCTGTCCCGGGAGGGCCCCATAGGGTCCTGCTCAGCTACAAAGAAAATTTTTTGAGTTGATGAGATTATATGTTTGGATGTTGATGAGAAAAAGCCAGTAGAGTCAGAATAGACGATGCGGGAGAGAGATCAGTGGAGCAACGTCCTTAATGAGATGAGAGTGGACGGGATCTAGTACAGGAGTGAGGGCTTGGCTTTGGCCAGGGCACAAAGGGTACATCCAGAGTAAGAAGAGAGAAGGCACAGTGTTTGGGCAGCGATGTAGGCAGGTGGACGGATGTGGTGGGAGCTAGTGGACGTCCTCTTGGATGGCCTCTTTCCTCTCAGTGAATTAGGAAGCAAGGCCAGCTGGGAGTGAGGCTGGAGGAAGGGCTGGAAATTTAGAGAGGTGTGCGTGGGGGGCGGGAGTGGTAGTTAATAAACTAGCCATCTCGGGGCACTTAACTTTGAGTGTGTATCAGAATCACCGAGAGAGTCTGTTAAAGCCCCGTCCAGAGTTTCTGATTCTGGAGGTCTGAGGTGGGCCTGAGAATTTGCATTTCTAACATGTTTCTGGGTGATGCTGAGGCTGCTGGTCTGGGGGCGGCCCTTTGAGAGCTAGCTAGCACGTGCCAGTGAGTGGGAGAGTGAACGAATGAATTGTGGACATACAGTGGGATTGTCAGGCAGCATCAAGGGCCCATCCGAGGTTAGAAATCGTGGATTGGAAGTGTCTCCATTCAGTATTCTTTCCCATCACATTCAGTCACTGTCCCTGGGTAGAGTCCTGTCTTTAAAACTTTCATTTTCTGCCAACTTTCCCTTTGACATATAAGTCTCCCAATTCTTCCCCTTAAAAGCATGAAAATCTCACTAATTCCCTGGCGGTCCACAGTGGTTAGGACTCTGTGCTTTCACTGCGAGGGCGCGGGTTCAATCCCTGGTCGAGGAATTAAGATCCTGTAAGCTGTGTGGAGCGGCCAAAAAAAAAAAAAAAAAAAAAATGAGTTCATATACATGAAAAGCTCTCAATAGTGCCTGGCATGTAGTGAGTGCCTAAGACCACTGTGATCTGCTACTTATCCGTCAGCTACTACTTGTATGGGCTGACGATGCCCAAATCTGTATTTTCAGGTGGACCTCACTCCTGAGTACCAGTCATAATTATACAAATGCCTCCTGACATACCCTTGGACATCACGTCAGTATCTCAATTTCAGCACGTCCAAACCTTAAACTTATCATTTTTCAACCGTTTGTTCCCCTTCCTTTAATCCCAACGTCTATGAACGGTGGCATCATCCAGTTTGCTACCAGAAATTTGCTAGTTTCCAAGTTCTCTCCTCCCATAGTTCTCAAACAGAGGTATTCTCTTAGTCTACCAACTCAGGAGACATAACATTGTTTTTCTGTAATATAACTACATTTCTCTTTGGAGCCAGCCCCTATTCTACTGCAGGGGTGAACACTGAGTTTCAGTCACTTGATGGAATTGCCCCTTCTTTCTCTAGGGATTGCCTGAACTCCGGGGGGTGTCCCATACATATATGCTAAAGCCCTGGAGGAAGTGGCCCTTGTTATTAAGTGGCCATCCAAGTGTCCACTGGGATGTCTGCCTCCTGGTTGCTGCTTGTGTGGCCTCATTAGGTTTGATGTGTCTCTGCTACCTCTGGGTCATTCTGGGACACTTGAGAATTATTCTGTGGCTTCCAGGCCCCAGAGTAGCATGAGAAAATATGATGCTGTCCAGGGTTCCAGCTGTGTCCAAAATAGGCTGCACTCTGCAGTCATTTCCTCTTTCTGGGGGCCTGTCCCCTATCTGAGGACCTACCCAGGATGGGGCGGTGGGGACCCACAGTGGTCAGATCTCAAAACCCTCTCTGGGTTTTTTGCTGTCTCTGTGCTTTTCCTCTGACTTTTGTCTGCTGGTAGGCATGCTAATGGGAGGCCTGGCTCTACCCAAGATATTTTCTCCACATCTTCTGTCCAGGCTGTGGCTCCTTTCTGTCTTATTAAGGGTCTAGGCAAATGAGATGTAAAAGCCAGAAGTGGCTTCCCATTTTTTCCCCTGGTTTTTGCTGTCACATCCTTCCACTGAAGCATAAACACAAAAGCTTGGCTGGTTAAAGTGGGGCTATGGGGGTAAAGGGAAGCCAACAAAAATAATATTTAAAAATATCACCGTATTCACTACGTCTCATGGAGATCATATCTTTTATTTTTAAAAAATATTTATTTATTTATTTATTTTGGCTGCGGCGGGTATTGGTTGCTGCACGTGGGATCTTCGTTGTGGTGTGCAGGCTTCTCTCTAGTTGTGGCGCGCGGTTCCAGGGTGCGTGGACTCCTCGTTGCGGCACGCAGCTTCTCTAGTTGAGGCGTGCGAGCTCAGTTGTTGTGGTGCGTGGGCTTAGTTGCCCCGTGGTATGTGGGAACCTGTGTACCCTGCATTGGAAGGCGGATTCTTTATCACTGGACCACCAGGGAAGTCCCCGGGGATCATAGCTTTTTGATTTTCTTTCTTTTGTTCCCCTAAGGTTCTCCTCTCTCCATTGCTTCTGTCTTAGTTCGGAGTTTCATTCTTATAAACCTCCTGGTTTGGCAAAATTTTCTCCTGGTTTGGCAAAATTTTCTCCCCAACCCTGAGGGTCAAGTTGCTGGAACAGTAGGAGGTTTTTACACTTGAAGACCTCTGATAAAAAATAAGATTAGGAAGACTGAGTGACCTATTTAATGCCCAGTAAATACTTTATCCTGACTAAAATCAACACTAACATTTAGCACGTGTAGTAAAGGAAATATCAGTAACATTTTACAGATCTGAAGTTAGCAGTAATATGTATATTGTAATTTCTACTTATCATCCCTGGGTGATTTCATCTTTTTAGGCTTTCCCTGCAGTTTCAACAAGAGGGTGGTAAATCTAGTTTGTTTTGATGCAGGTGATGTGTAGTTAGTTCTCCTCACACCAGGTACCTTCTGCAGGCAAGTGATGCCTTCTGAGCTTTGGGATTTCCAGATGCTATGGCCCCAATGGTTCCATCATGGTCTTCGAGCCATTTAGGGGAACCCTCTATAAAGGGTGCCTATCTGAGATTGGATCGTATGATTTTTTTTTTTTTTTTTTGCGGTACGCGGGCCTCTCACTGTTGTGGCCTCTCCCGTTGGGGACCACAGGCTCCGGACGCGCAGGCTCAGCAGCCATGGCTCACGGGCCCAGCCGCTCCGCGGCATGTGGGATCTTCCCGGACCGGGACACGAACCCGTGTCCCCTGCATTGGCAGGCGGACTCTCAACCACTGCACCGCCCGGGAAGCCCAACAGGCGATTCTTAACCACTGCGCCACCAGGGAAGCCCAAAACCATCCTTTAAAAGTTGCAAGTTTTCAGTTTCTAGAGAGGGAGAGACTTCACCTTGTGGCTGACTCTTTACGTTGGGAAAATCACCACAAAGGGCTTGTAGTTTCCTAGATGTAGAGCAAGTATCCAGCACTGAGCTGAGAGGAATGTTAGATCTGATGGATGGGAATTGTCTTCTGCCCTTCTTGCTCTTTAGAAGGCAGTGGGGAGAAAGCATTTCTTGGCTCTGAGTTTCGAGCACTCTTGCTGGGTCTGGGCCCCGCGGGTATGTACAGGGGCCGAGGTGTGAGACAGGGGCACGGAGGGCTGGAGGTGATGGAAGGTGAGAGGGAGCGGGGTGAATGGTGGACGTCCTACAGGCCTACTCACGGGGCGCACGGCTGGCTAACATGGACATTTTGGAATGAAATGAGTTGGCGTGTGTTGTGAGTCTGGGTGAGTGGCTGTTCGGGTTAGAGGCGTACCCCAGCCTGTGCCTCGGAAGGAAGTGGAGTTTCCACTGTCAGTTGTGCTGAGACAGGCAGTAAAGAATGGGAGGTGGTGGACCTTAGACTCGCGGTGAGAGACTTTCCCCTCTCCAGGCCTCCTGACACTGTGTTCTGGGCTCTGAGGCGTTGGTGTGCTCAGAGTGTTCCTGGAGCTGACCCTTGCCTCAGGGAGTGAGGCTGAGAAGTGTTCCTTTCAGGGCCCTCCTGTCCTTGCCCTGCCTCCCCTTCATGAGTTTGCCTGAGGTGGGATAGCTCAGCGGTTCAAACAACCATGGTTCCCTCCCATGGTCTGGTCCAGCTCTGTCCAATAGAACTTTCTGTGAGGACGGAACGCCACCAGCCACATGTGCCACTGAGCACTTGAAATGTGGCTGACGTGGCTGAAAATTTGAAATTTTAGTTTACTTCAGTGCAATTTGTTTAAGTCTAAATACTCACATGTGGCTAGTGGCTACCATATTGGACAGCTCGGGTCTAGATGGCAGGAAACCATGAAGCTGTAAAGCCTGAAGCCTGAGCCCAGAGCTGTGACGCTGGCTGTTGTCATCAGAGGACACGGAGGCTCCAAGAGGCTGTGTCACCCTGTGTGAGGGGTGGAGCTGCCCCAGAAGGCCCTGCAGCAGGAGGGGGCGGTGTACTGAATGTGCCAGGGCTCAGGCTGCCAGAGAGTGGGCCCCTCCTGCTGCTGACACATTGGGAGCCCAGGACGGTGGGACCAGGCATCAGGCCATAGTTAAGCTGTTTGCCTACCGTCCCCCGGTGACTGCGTCAGGCCAGTCCTACCTGTCTGGCTCAGTCCCCAGAGGTCCAGAGAGTCCAGCACATCCATTATCAGCACACCTCTCCTGTAGCATCTCCTCGCCTGGGCCAGGTCCCGCCCCACCCCCTAAACCCCCTTGTGCCCAGACACTGCTCTGGGGTGGGCAAGCTCTGCTTCATCCTCAACCTCTTCTTCAGAGGTTCTCTTGAGCTCCAGCCTTAAATGAAACTCACTGTTCCCTGAGAACACCATTTCCCCTGAAGCCTCCTTCAGTGCAGTCTGCTTTTACTCTGACCCTCACACACCTCAGGGTCAGGAAGTGGGGTTTGGGTTTCCTAGGGCTGCCATGACTGGGTGACTTCAAGCAACAGAAATTTGTTTTCTTACACTTTTGGCCAGAAGTCTAAAATCGAGGTGTTGCTGGGGCCAGGCTCCCTCTGAAGCCTCCAGGGGAGGATCCTTCCTGGCTTCTTCCAGCTTCTGGTGGCCCCAGGTGATCCTTGGCTGGTGGCAGCATCACTCCAATCTTTCCTCTGTCTTCACATGGCTGTCTTCTCTCTGTGTCTCCTGTTTCTCTGTGTTGAAATTTCCCTTGTCTTATGAGGATGCCGGTCTTTGGTTTAGGGTCCACTCTAGTCCTATGACTCCATTTTAGCTTGATTACATCTGCAGAGACCCTATTTCCAGATAAGGTCACATTCTTAGGTACCGGGGATTGGGACTTGAACGTACCTTTGTTTTGGGGGGTGGGCCACAATTCAACCCACAACAGGTCGGGTAAGTGTTCTTCCTCATTTGCTCTCTCCTTCAAGCGCCCCTCCTGGATCTCCAGGCACCTGGTTACCCTACTGCCACCCTTCTTCACTGCTGTCACGTGCTGGCTGCAGGTCACTTGTCTCCTGGCTCACTGTCTTCCTTTCTCCCCCTTCTCTTTCATCATCCTGCATGATTTCAGCAGCCATGTGGATGCTCCTTCCAACCCTCTGGCCTGTCAGCTTTTGGCCCCCTTTACCTCCTCTCTGTATGTGTAATCTGCCCACCCTCTGACCTCTTCACATCCTGACCCACTTAAGACTCTTTTTTATTTTTTGGCTGCCCCATGCAGCTTGTGGGATCTTAGTTCCCTGACCAGGGATTGAACCCACGCCCCCTGCATTAGAAGCATGGAGTCTTAACCACTGGACTACCAGGGAAGTCCCTACAATGGATCGTTTTAATCACTCCTTTGCTAACTTCCTCTATTCCTTTGCCCCTCCTTCCCTCTGCTGCTCATGCCTGGAAAAACCTGGACCCTCCCTGAGGCCATCTTCCCTTCCTTGGTATGCCTGCACCCATGCAGGTGAATGACCCTGGAGAAGTTCACCCAATTAAGTCCCCTTTATATTCATGGCCACACACCTCAGATGGGTCACACTCAGCACTGCCCAGCACTTCTATTATGTTTCCATGGTATGTTTATTTTCCCACCGTATTAGTTTTCTACTGCTGTGTAACGCATTACCAGAAACCTAATGGCTTGAGACACCCATGTATTATCTCACAGTCTGTAGGCCAGAAGTTCTGCTGGACTCAGCTGGTTCTCTGGTCAGGGTCTTACAAGGCCAAAATCAAGGTGCTGACCAGGCTGGCTGTTATCAGGAGGCTCGGGGCAAGATTCCACTTCCAAGCTCATGTAGGTTGTTGCCAGAGTCCAGTTCCTTATGGCTATGGGCGTGAGGTCCCTGTTTCCTTGCTGGCTGCTGCCTGGGCTCTGCTTTCTGCTCCTAGAGGCTGCCCACAGTCCTTCTCACGTGGCCAGTGGTGGCACGTTGAATCACCCTTGTGCTTCAAATCTCTGTCTTCTTCTTCTGCCACTAACCAGAGAAAGTTCTCTGCTTTTAAGGACTCACGTGATTTCATAGGCCTACCCGGACAGTATTCCTCTTTTAAGATCAACTGTGCCATTTAACATAACACCGTCATGGGGGTGACATCTCATCTCAGTCACAGATTCCAGGGATTAGGGGTATAGAATCTTGGGAGGCTGTTTTTAGAATTCTGCTTACACTCCCACCTTTTTTTTTTTTTCAGTCTGAATCTCATATGGGTTTTTCTTTTTCTTTTAAGGTCAAATTTATTGTCATAAAGTTATTCATAATACATTATTATTTTTTTCCTTCTTGGTTATCTATTTTAAATATAGCAGTGTGTACACATCAATCCCAAACTCCCCATCTATCCCTCCCCCCAACCCTTCTCCGCCTGGTAACCACAAGTTCATTCTCTAAGTCTGTGAGTCTGTTTCTGTTTTGTAAATAAGTTCATTTGTATCAGTTTTTTTCTTTAGATTCCACATAGAAGTGGTATCGTATGATACTTGTCTTTCTCTGTCTGAGTTACTTCACTTAGTATGATAATCTCCAGGTCCATCCATGTTGCTGCAAATGGCATTATTTCATTCTTTTTAATGGCTGAGTAATATTCTATTGTATGTATGTACCCCACGTCTTTATCCATTCCTTTGTTGATGGACAGTTAGGTTGCTTCCATGTCTTGGCTATTGTAAAGAGCGCTGCCATGAACAGAGTGCCCCAAGGACTCTGCTTCCATGTTTTTCTCTGGATATATGCCTGGGAGTGGGATTGCTGGATCATATGGTAGCTTTCAAAATAAAGTTTTTAAAAAAATAAAATTAAAATTTCTGACTACAGTAACATGTATGTGGGAAGGGGTAAGTAGAGTTATAATATCCTAAGGGCCTTGATTTATCCATAAAGAGGATAAAGGATAAATTTGATTAATTTAAGAATTTGATAGGTTAAATGTGCATATTGCATCTTAAAAAGAATCCCCTGGGGCTTCCCTGGTGGCGTGGTGATTAAGAATCCGCCTGCCAATGCAGGAGACGCGGGTTTGAGCCCTGGTCCGGGAAGATCCCACATGCTACGGAGCAACTAAGCCCATGTGCCACAACTACTGAGCCTGCACTCTAGATCCCACAAGCTACAACTGCTGAGCCCGTGCGCCACGACTACTGAAACCACGCGTCTAGAGCCCGTGCTCCACAACAAGAGAAGCCACCGCAGTGAGAAGCCTGTGCACCACAACAAAGAGTAGCCCCCGCTCGCTGCAACTAGAGAAAGCCCGTGCACAGCAATGAAGACCTAATGCAGCCAAAACTAAATGATAATAAATAAAATAAATAAATAAAAATTAAAAGAAATAAAAAGAATCCACTAAAAATGGGGTTGGCAAACTCTTTCTATAAAGAGATGGGTAGTAAATATTTTGGTCTTTGCAGGTCCCTTATAGTCTTTTTAAAAATTTATTTATTTTTGGCTCTATTGGGTCTTGGTTTCTGTGCGAGGGCTTTCTCTAGTTGCGGCAAGCGGGGGCCAATCTTCATCGTGGTGCGCGGGCCTTTCACTGTCGCTGCCTTTCTTGTTGCGGGTTACAGGCTCCAGACGCGCAGGCTCAGTAGTTGTGGCTCACAGGCCTAGTTGCTCCGTGGCATGTAGGATCTTCCCAGACCAGGGCTCAAACCTGTGTCCCCTGCATTGGCAGGCAGATTCTCAACCACTGTGCCACCAGGGAAGCCCTAGTCTTTTCTTTTTTAATAGATCTTTATTAGAGTATAATTGCTTCACAATACCGTGTTAGTTTCTGTTGTACAACAAAGCGAATCAGCCATGTGCATACATGGTCCCCATATACCCTCCCTCTTGAGCCTCCCTCCCACCCTCCCTATCCCACCCCTCTAGGTGGACACAAAGCACCAAGCTGATCTCCCTGTGCTATGCGGCTGCTTCCCACTAGCCAACTATTTTACATTCGGTAGTGTACATATGTCGATGCTACTCTCACTTTGCCCCGGCTTCCCCCTCCCACCCCGTGTCCTCAAGTCCATTCTCTGTGTCTACGTCTTTTCATATGGGTTTTTTTAATTAAAAAAAATTTTATTGACGTATAGTTGATTCACAGTGTTGTGTTAGTTTCAGATGTACAGCAAAGCGATTCAGTTACACATATATCTATGTCTGTATCTATTCTTTTTTGTGTGTGTGGTACGTGGGCCTCTCACCGCTGTGGCCTCTCCCGTTGCGGAGCACAGGCTCCGAACGCGCAGGCTCAGCGGCCATGGCTCACGGGCCCAGCCGCTCCGCGGCACGTGGGATCTTCCCAGACCGGGGCACGAACCCGTGTCCCCTGTATTGGCAGGTGGACTTGCAACCACTGCGCCACCAGGGGAGCCCCTGTATCTATTCTTTTTCAGATTCTTTTCCATTATAGGTTATTACAAAATATCGAACCACTCCTACTTTTTGATATGTCTATTTTCTATTATCTACTTTTTTCAAACCTGTTGCATCTTCCCTTCATCTCCTCACCCTCTTATTTAGCTGATGGCCTTGCTACTCGTGTGGAACCCCCTGAACTTCTACCCTCAAGTTCACAAACCTCCCCTCTTCCACACCCATCTCCTTTGCCTTTATTTCTCATCTAGATCCCTCCTTTCTCACCTCCCCAAGGACTCTGCTTCCTCATTTTCTTCTCCCCCTTGTTCAGCAGTCTTTCCCTGTCTTCATAAGTAATTGCCATCAATGTACACCATGCTCTAGTCTCTCCCATAAACAACTCCCCTTGACTCTGCTTCCCACACCAGTCACAGCTCAGCTTCCTGGAAGAGAAGTCTACACCCTCCCATTCACTCGCTCACCCCCTCCAAACTGGCCTCTGTTACCCCTGCTCCACCGAACTGCTCTTGTTAAAGTGACTATTGCTGCATCGCAAACCGCTCCAACATTTAGCGGCTTTAAACAATTTATCAACTTGATTGACATATACACACTACTATGTAGAAAATCGATAACTAATAAGGACCTACTGTCTAGCACAGGGAACTCTACTGAATACTCTCTAATGACCTATATGGGAAAAGAATCTAAAAAAGAGTGGACGTATGTATATGTATAACTGATACACTTTGCTGTACACCTGAAACTAACACAACATTGTAAATCAACTATACTTCAATAAGATTTTTTTTTAAGTGTAAAAAAAAAATTATTGATGGGCTTCCCTGGTGGTGCAGTGGTTAAGAATCCACCTGCCAATGCAGGGGACATGGGTTCGAGCCCTGGTCTGGGAAGATCCCACATGCTGTGGAGCAGCTAAGCCTGTGCGCCACAACTACTGAGCCTGTGCTCTAGAGCCCGTGAGCCACAACTACTGAGCTTGCGTGCCACAACTACCGAAGCCCGCGCTCAGTATTTTCGTGCCCTAGAACCCGTGCTCCGCAACAGGAGAAGCCACCGCAGTGAGAAGCCCGCGCACTGCAACGAAGAGTAGCCCCTGCTCGCTGCAGCTAGAGAAAGCCCGCACACAGCAACAAAGACCCAACGCAGCCAAAAATAAATAAATAAATTTATTTTAAAAAATTTATTAATGTGTTTCATGCTGCTTTGGTTACCTGGGAACTTCTCACTTGGGGTTTCTTTCTCACAAGGCTGCAGTCAGCAACTGCTGGGCCGGGAGTCATCCAAAGGCTCACCTGAGCTGGATGTCCAAGATGGCGTAGTGACTCGGCTGGCACTGGATGTTGGCTGTTGGCTGGGAGCTTACCTGGGGCTGGTGACTGGAGTGACTACATGTGGCCACTATGTGACTTGAGCTCTCAGAATGGTAGCTGGGTTCCAGGAGGGTGTGTCTCAGGAGTGAGCATTCCTGGAGAACCAGGTGGAAGCTGCAAGCCTTCTTATGACCTAACTTTGGAAGTCATGTAGCATGATGTCTATCATACGCTATTGGTCATAAGCAAGACACAGGCCATGCCAGGCCCAAGGGAATGGGATTACACAAGGGCATATTTTATTTAGGGGGTCATCTTTGGAGACTAGCTACCATAGTCACCAACAACTTGGTCCTCGTCTTACTTGACTTCTTAACAGAAGTGGACCTAGTTGATTGCTCTTTTTCAAAACTTTTCCTTCTCTGGCTCTGCTAACCCCTGGCTTTCCTCTTTCCTCATTGGCTGCTCTTTAATCTCCGTTGTGTCCCCCTAAACTCTAAATATTGGACCACCTCAGATTCTAGGCCTGGGCTCAATTATTTCTCTATAACACCTCCCTGCATGATCTTACTTGTCCCGCGGTCAGTGCCTACCACCCAAATGCTGATGTCTGTCGAATTTTCCCTAACCCCCATCTCTCACCTGTGCTCAGGACTGGGAGAGCCAGCTGTCTTCTCGATACTCCATTTGGATATCTAATGGGCATCGCAGATTTAACAAATCCACTTCTCCACCCCAGTATTCCCCATCCTTCTCTGTCTCAACACATGACACCATCATCCACTAACTGTTCAAGCAAAAACCCAAGGGTCATCCAGGATTTCGTCTCCTTTCCTTTCAACACTCCACCTCCATCTAAACCACTAGTAAGCAAGTCCTCTCTGTTTTTTGGGGGTTGGGCTTTAATATATTTCTTTAAATACATTTGATTTATATTGCTTAGTAAACTAATAGAGACTAAAAGTATTACTAGGTTTATAATGTAAAAGCAGTCTGTTACCCTATCCTACATTCTCATTCCCCAAAGCAACTACTCTCAACTATTTCAGCTAGTTTTTCTGCTATTTGCTTTACTTTTATATTTAAAAATTTCTCATATAGCTAGCTATTTCTTGATTTTTCAGTTTTAAGTCTTATCTGTTGACTTTCACCTCTGGAAAATGAGATTTAGCTCTCTTAATGCCCATTTTCTCCCCCACTAAACACATATACTTAGCCTTCTCCCAACCTCCAATATAGCTTTATCACAATTTTTGGTTAAAATCACTGTGTAGTGTTTATATTAGTATGACTCTGTAAATATTTCACATCTAAGCTGTGTAATGCGCTATATGATTAGAATTCTTTTTTTCCTCCCTCTGGCGTTTCTGGAGTTAGTACTTGCCATCTTTTTTTTTTTTGGTTGTTGAGAATTTAAAAAAACTCTTATTTGAAAATAATTAAAAATTTACAACAGTTACAAAAATAGTATGACGAGGTCCTGCGTACCCTTCATCCAATTTCCCCCAATGGTAACATTTAAAAAATATATATATATACACACATATTTATTTTGTTTGCACAGGGTCTTAGTTGTGGCATGCAGGATCTTTGTTGCAGCGTGTGGGATCTTTTTTGTTTTAGTTGCGGCATGCATGCGGGGATCTAGTTCCCCCATCAGGGATCAAACCCGGGCCCCCCGAATTGGGAGCATGGAGTCTCACCCACTGGACCACCAGGGAAGTCCCCAGTGGTAACATCTAATACAACTGTAGTACAGTATCAACACTGGGAAAATCGATATTGGTAAAATCCACAGACCTTACTCAGATTCACCAGTCCTCCCAGTTTTAACTCTGTACGTATCTCAAAGTCACCATTTCTGTTTTTGCCATGCAATTTTTGTTCAAGCTACCATCATCTCTTTTAGGATTATGGCAGTATCCTTTTGATTTCTTGCCTCTGCTGTTATTCTTCTCCAGTTCATCTTCAACAAAGCAGCAAGAGGGATCTTCTAAAAACATTATTAGAACAAGTCCTTTATCACTTCCCTGTTGCCCTTAGAATAAAACTCGAACTCTTCACCATGACCTCCAAGGCCCTGTGGGACCTGTCTTGCGCCTACCTCTTCAGTGACTTTTTTTTTTTTTTGGCTGCTCTGCGTGGCTTGACCATCGAACCCAGGGCTCCCGCAGTGAGAGCGCCAAGTCCTAACCACTGGATCTCCAGAGAATTCGCCTTCAGTGACATCTTGTACCCCTCCTCGCCTTGACACCTTGAACCCTTCGTGTTCCCTCCGTCTGGTTGTGCTTCTGCAGCCCTTCAAATGTCTTGCCTTTCCTCACCCTTCCCATCTTAGCTCAATGCCCCCCTCCTCAGGCTCTCCCTGATCATCCCAATTAAAGTGAGCCCGTCATTCTCTTATTGCCTCTCATGTGTAAACAATCCCAGTCTATAATAATGACTTACTTATTGGTTTACTTGCTTCATGTCCATCTCCTGTACCACAGTATAAGTTTTATGGGGAAGGAACTTGTCTGTACCATTCACAGGTCTCTTCTCATTACCCTGCACAGGTAGTTACACTCCCTGGCATGGGGTGCACACTTAGTAAATGTTTGAATGGATATGACTGGGGCAGGGACCCTGATGAAGGGCCCATGTGCTCTGAGGGCTGTTGTATCAGCCAGCAGTTGTGTTGCCTGAGAGAGGGACTGAGGCCTGTCCTCGGACTAAACCCGCAATGGCTTCTACTTCCCCTCCCCAAGTCTTTCAGGATATAGAAGAAATAAAATAACATTGCTTTCTTTGTGATCAGCTTACGAAATAGTAGAGCCTGCTTTTCGTGCTAACTCCTACCATGACCCCTCCTCTGGGAAGCCCTCTAGCCTGGCTAGGGGCCCTACATATGTATTCTCATAGCACTTTACTGAGGTAAAATTTACATTTGAGGAAATTCACCCATTTTAAGTGTACAGTTTGATGAATTTTGACAAACGTAAGTGCTCGTGTAAGCACACCAAAAAGTTCCCTTGTGCCTTGGCTGTTTCCTTTTTTAAAAAAAAAAATTGTGGTAAAATACATATAACCATTTGGTGGCATTAAATACACTCACATTGTGTTGTGCCACTACCACCACCATCCATCTCCAGAACTCTTTTCATCTTGCAAAACTGCAACTCTGTACCCACTAAATAATAACTCCCCATGTCCCCTCCCTGTAGCCCCTGGCAACCACCATTCTACTTTCTGTCTCTCTAAATTTGACTTTGTGTGTGTGTGTTGTGTGTGTCTGTGTGCGGTAACATTTACTGTCTTAACCATTTTTAAGTGTACAGTTTAGTTGTGTTAAATAACAGCTTCTTTTTAAGGTACATTTAGGTTCAACTGTGAGTGCAGGAAATCCAAATAAGAGTAACTCTAACATGGTATTCCATGGCTGCTCTGACCGTTCTAACATCACTAGGAATCCAGGCTGTTGTACTTTGTGATGTGTAACATAAAACTTCTATCTCATGTGCCAAGATGGCTGCTCCAGTTCCAGCCATTGACTCCACATTCCAGCCAGCATGAAGGTGAAAGGGTTTGAAAAGCACACATTCTCCCTTTAAGAGCACTTCATAAAAATTGTACACATTATTTTGTGCTAATGTTCCATTGGACAGAATTTAGACACATGTGCACATCTTGCTGCAAGGGAGCTGGGAAATGTAGTCTTTATTCTGGACCATATAATCTAGTTCTAATTTGTGGGTCCTATTGCTGAGAAAGAAAGAGAGAATACATGTTGGAAAACCCTCAAGCAGTGTCTGCCACAGCTTCTCTGCCTCCTAGCACCAATCACTGCACTGAAATCAATTCCTCACTTCTTACTGGGCTGTAGATTCCTTCAGCCAGGGGCTATGTCTTTTACCTCTTAGCACAGCCAGGTACTTAACGTTTTTTGTACAAATAAATCATTCCAGCACTACTATCTTATTTTATTTTTTATTTTATTTTAATTTTGGCTGCACCGCACGGCTTGCGGGATCTTAGTTCCTTGCAGTGGGGGTGTGGAGTCCTAACCACTGGACAGCCAGGGAATTCCCCTATCTTATTTTTATTTATTTATTTTATTTTTGGCTGCGTTGGGTCTTTGTTGTTGCACATGGGCTTTCTGTAGTTGCAGCGAGCGGGGGCTATTCTTCATTGTGGTGCGCGGGCTTCTCGTTGCAGTGCCGTCTATTGTTGCGGAGCACAGGCTCTAGAGTGCAGGCTCAGTAGTTGTGGCACACGGGCTTAGTGGAATGTGGGATCTTCCCAGACCGGGGATTGAACCCGTGTCCCCTGCATTGGCAGGCGGGTTCTTAAACCACTGCACCACCAGATGCACCTCCCGTCCCCCATCTTATTTCAGAAATCAGAAAAATGAGGCACTGAAGGGTGAAGTGACTAGGGTCATCTAGCCCAGGTTCCCACTGAATTCAGGAAGTTGCTTTCCTGCAGGCTGGACAGGTGGCCTCCCCTGACCATGCCCACTGCCAGGCACTCCTGCCTCTGCAGCTGGGCGGCTCCAGCCATCAAAGGCCCCTTCCGGTGTAGAGCCACACTTGGTCTCCGCAGAACTCTCCCATTGGTCCTACACTGCCCTCTACAGCATGTGCCCACTTCCATAGCTTCCCTGCCCCCAGGTCTTCCCTTTGCCAGGCAAAGACGCCTCCCGGGAGTCTTCACATGACATGATACTCCTGAGGGGTGGGACACATTCGGGGCCTGAGAGCCCTGGGCAGGAGGCAATCCCACCTTTGTCCAGAAGCCCTGCTTCAGGGATAGCAGGAGGCAGCTGACGACCCTCACGCTTTGCCAGAACTCTGAAGGACTCCAGGCCCACTGATTCCTCAGCGGTAGATGAGGAAGTGCTTTACTCCTAACCTGGGACTTGCTTCTTTCACATGTAAAGACAAACCTGCCCATCACAACCCGGGAGCTGCAGACACAGTGAGGACAGGGACATCATGCTGGGGGCGGGGCAGGGGCTGGAGGATGTGTGTCACGGGTCCCCTGGACGCTGGGTACATTTATTGGTTGGCTAGAGAAAGTCCCTGCGTCTCCCCACGGTGACCCCCCTTGTTCTTCCCGAGGGAGCCGCTAGGTGTTGGGAAGACCCTCACGCTGCGCCGTGTGCAGGTGCTCCTGTCTCAGTGGACGGATGTGTGGAGAGGAGCTTCTTTCTCTTTCTACTGAGCAAGGATTCCATGCCCTAAGGTAAGGACCAAGATGGCCAAGGGGGATGTGGGGGAGGGGTGAGGAGGAATGGGAAGGGGCTCGGTGGGGTGGGCTCTGGGCATGTGTGCAGGAACCAGGGCCGGCCCCAGCCCTCTTTGTAACTAGCCAAGCCCCTGCAGACGTGCCGCAGCCCTCTTCAGCTCTCCTGACGTGACCAGGGAGGAACTGGCTGCCGTTGTGGACTGGCCCCGCGAGCCCACCGCAGCCCTGGCCCGCAGTCTTTCTGGGTTGGCTTGTGCTGTGAGGCCCGACGGCCCTGCCTTTAAATCATCGAACCCCTTCCCAGGTCCAGGCCTGTTCCTTTCTTCTCTGTCCCAGCCTTCCTATAGCCCCTAGGCCTCAGAGGCCTCTGTGTCTTCTGAAGCTAAGCCCACTCGCCGTGGCCTTGGGCTGTTCTCCCACAGGCGTGGCTGCAAAGAGACCCTTGTTGAGGGGCCGCTAAACTCTTCAAGGAAACAGTGCCAGGGTGACAAAGACCACACAGGAGGCTCACACAGGTGCCAGGGTCTCATGGCTTCTCACAATTGAGGCTGCACACTTGGCTTCCCAGTTCCTTCCAGAAAGACCTTCCAGCTTTAGCTCTTACTACCCCGAGGGTGGCATTTGAACTCCCTTCCCCTACAAAGGCTCTTCATTTTTTGGCTGCAAGCAGGGCAGAGCAAAAGGGCCCTGTGTCCAGGCTGGCTACACTGTCCTGAGTGGCCAACAGCCCATGTGGGGATGGGTGGGTCCCCGTGGTCGGTGACTTGGGCAGCTCCCTCTCTTCCTTGAGGGCTTCTCTTGCCCTCTTCCGGCCTGGCCACTACGGGGGTCACTGGCAAAGCTCAGGTATCAGTGGGAGGTGTCGCAAGAGTGGGAGTCAGTGGCGTGAGTTTAGATCCTGGGCCTTTAAGTAAATGCTCAGAAAAACCATCCTACCCAGCGCTAAATACCAAATGCGTCAGCTTCTGGGTAGTCACTACTGTCCTCCCCCAGATTCCCTTCTGGGGGCTGCCTCACTCTGGCAGCAACTGAGACCCAGAACCACCCTGTGATGCTGTTCTAGTCCCTTCTACCAGGGGGCGCTTTCTACTCAGTGACTTTTAGGGGAGGGAGCTGGGGACGGGCCTCAGTGTTCTCTCCCCACCCCCAGTGCTTTATGTGGCCATGTTGGAGTTAAGAAGAGATGCTTGTCCTCACACCTTGATGATGACGGCAGCTCCCGCGTACCGCCTCGCTTCCCGAGCCTCCCCTCTGTGCCCCTCTCTATAGCAGCTGTAAGCTGACGGGGCATTTCTGAGGACATCCAGACCCGAGAAGGCAGACTCCGTGCCTTAGTGCCTGTTAGCACGTTCTGGAACCAGCGCCATGCGGCTTGGCCCACACATGGGGCAGGTGAGTCCACAGAGAGGGAACATTTGTTTATTCGGGCAAATGTGCCGTGTTAGAGTGGTTCTGAGAAGCCGGGCATGCAGTGGTCCACCCCTGGGGGGCAGGGGGGAGGAGAAGGGCTGCAGAAAGCAGGGATGGGGGAGAGGAGGAGGTGGCGGGTCGGCCCTCAAGGCTAAGGGAGGGGGGCGGGCCTGGGGAGAGAGGAGCAAAGCAGAGACAGACAGGAGGACAGATTCCAGAGGCTTGGTTTTATTGTACAGTATTCTTTTTCCTCAGTGAGACGCCATAAGCTGGGGTGGCACTACACACGGTCACAAGACGGGGAAGAGCCGCCGGGTGCAGAGCTGGCTGCTGGGAAAAGCCACCCCTCGAGGCATGTCCACTTATGGGTATCACCCCACAGCCAGCCCCAGGCCCCCGAGAGGTCCCTGAGAAGGCAGGCCTCTGGGGCGGGGGCCTATCTGAAGGCTCGGGCACTGCTGGGGGAAGACGGAAGAGCCTCCTGGAGGAACACGTGGGCCGAACTCTGTGTGGCTCAACCAGGGGCTCCACCTGATTTACTGCTTCCAGGTCTGAGTTCTGGAAGCTCCTAGGAGCTTGGGATAGCCTGGGAGGGGGCCTGTCCTCCTCTGCTACCTCCCAGCTGCTGGCCGAGCCAGTGAGAGACACTAGCTCCCATTTTTAGCTTCCTCAGTGGGGGGAGGGATGATGGACCCTGCCTTCCACCTGCCTCACCAGCCCATCAGCACTGCTTCCCGGGCAGAATCTGCATTTTCACTGGACCAGACGCCGGGCCCAAGGCCCCTTGGGGACTTCTGTAGGGTAAGAAGGCGGCTTTTTTCTGTGACGGAAAGTGCTCGTGGAGACGCTCGGTTCTCTCCTCACAGGATGGGCCACAAACGCTTGGCAGCGCCCTCACATCCGGGGTCTTCAGGCGCCATCCCTACTGCTGAGGGATGTGCTAGGGCCAAACACACCCCTTCCCCTCCTCGCCCAGGTCTCTCCCAGGCCTCTAGTCCCGGTGGGCAAGGATGACCGGCCCCAGGGACTGATACCCCTCCCATCCCCTCACTCTCCATCAGGTCCCCAACCCTGGCTTCCCTTTTCGCAAACTGCCAAAGAAAAGGTAGGATAAGTCCTAAATAAACCAGACAGAAGCAGCTCTGGAACAAAGGATACAAATAGGCAGTGGCGTGCGGAGAGGGTAGGGGGTGGCAGTGGGGGATGGGAGATAATGGCATGCAGCAGTGGGATTCCTTAGGGGCGGTGGGGTCCCCACTTCTCCCCAAGGTGTGTGGGAGGTTGGGGGGAGGGGGGTCAACTGACTCCGAGAAGTAGGGTCTCTGGACTGGGCCTTGTGGCTTCCTGTATTCTCCATGGGCCCAGCCAGTCACAGGGAGATGAAATCCATGGCCTGCAGGAGGGGCAGCGAGAGCAGAAGCAGGAGCAGCCACGAGGTGTTCTGGATCAGCAGGCTTATGCCTCCGCACTTGACCAGTGTATCTGTGGACAGAGGACGGGGCAGAGAGGCAGGGCGGGAATGAAGAGCGGCCGGGACTCGGGCAGGCCCAGGCCCAGGGCAAGGCTGCTTTCCCTTGGGGAGGGTGGCGCCATGATGTCTTGGCTGGAACCAGGGCCAACCTGGTCTGACAGAACCAACCATCTTTCCCATTTGCAGGTTCCTGAGCCCTTGAACAAATATCATCACAAGGAAACTGTGGGTGAGGTAGCTAGTGCCATCCTGTTTTCCAGGTGGGGAGAAGGAGGTTTGGGGAGGCCAAGTGATTTGCCCGCAGTCATGGGGGAAGCGTCTGCCACACCACTCTGCTTGTCTGACTGTCCCCTTAGCCCTCCCCCCATTCATGCTGAAGGTAGCGATTCCCCCGGGCATAGGCAGCAGTGGGGGGAAGGGGAGAGAAATTATGGGGCCACTCCCTATTGTGGCCCAGCCAAGGGGACTGCCAGCTGTCCCAGCCAGCCCGTTCCTCCCCAGCCTGCCTCTCCCAGCTTCCTTGGTCTTGTTGGGGGTTTGCCTCACCTCTGAGCACAGAGACATTCCTGTTGGAGACGATGGGAGTCTGGCCAGAGAGGTGGAGTGCGCACGTGTAGGTCCCCTCATCCTTGGTGGTGAAGCCCGACAGGTAGAGGACCTTGAGATTGTACTTGCTGAAGAAGTTGGTTCGGGAGCGGTATGCGTGCTCAGGGACCCCAATGGTGCCAAAGAGCACGTGCTTCTTGGTCTCACGCGTCAGGCTGAACTCGTACTGAATGGGCAGGTTGGTGGTATTCTCATGGCGGCAGTCTAGACGAAGGCTCTGGTCCACCAGGCAGGCTGTCAGGCTGGTCACCTTCTGCCCACGGGCCACCTGTAAGACTGGCACCAGCAGTGCCCCCTCCAAGTTGGTGAGGACCTGTAGAGCAGGGGGCCTCCCATCCACGTTAACAGTAGAGAAAGGCCTGGCCAGGGAAGGGCACAGGGTCTGCTCTCTGAGCACCTCTCCCCGCCCAGAGGTCCCTGAGGGCCAGTCTACCTTCCCTACTGCAGGCCCCAGCCTACCTCCCTCTACTCCAGTCGTTGGTCCCACCAGTATTTTCCAGGGGCAGGAGCCCTTGGGGGAAGTTGATGCAACATCCTGGTTCACACTTGGAGATTCCAACTCAGTATGGGGCAGGCTCAGTGAATTGAGTTCCAAAAACCATCCCAGGCAGTCAGAAGATCAACTACGTTGCTCAGCTGACTTAGGGATAAAAGGAGCCCTCTCTCTCCCTTAGTCACCTCTACTTTCTGAGGTCATGAGGAAGAAGCTAGCTTCTCTGAAAGGAAGGCAGCCAGGGTGCTTGGAATCCCAGCCCTGCCCCTTGCCCGGTACCTGTCAGCAAGAGAGTGATGCCAATGGTAGGGTTCATGGTGCCGAGAGCTCAGTCCTGGATCTGGGGGTGCAACAGGATGGGAATCAGCCAAGAGGTGGGGCAGGTGTGCCCGCACTTACTGCCAGGGCTGGGGGCCCCTGGGAGACATGCCATAATGGCCACGGTGGGCATCCAAGCCCCTCTCTAGAGCCCTCTCCCTTCCCACCTCTCAGTGAATGTGACACTGCCACTCAGCCCTTCCCCATCTGGGAAAGCAAGGGGGTTGGAGAACACACCCTTCCGTGGTGTATATGTGTGCTGAACACTTACTAGCTGGGTGGCTTTGAGTAAGTGACTTTAACTTGACTGTTTCCTCTTCTTTCAGGAAGTCAGGGACTTCCTAATTTTTTAATTGTAAAATTTGCAGAACACCCAATTTATTATCTTCACCACTTTTAAGTGTACAGTCTCCAATCTCCAGAACCCTTTTCATCTTGCAAAATCAGAACTCTCTACCCATGAAACAAAAACTCCTCATTCAGGGCCTACCTATTTCTCGTTCAGAAGAAAATCCCCAGTGCCCAAACAGTTCCTGGCATACAACAGATGCCCGAAAGGTACTGAATGAACCTGGGCTTTAGATACCCACAGGGTTGTGATGGGGATTAAGAAAAATGACAAACATCTGGCACTGCTGGAGAGTAAGTGATCCACGGCCTTAGTCGCCGGCCTCTTAGACGAGCGTGGTCAGGTATGTGTGGGGCCCCAGGTAGGACCGTACTTGGCACACCGCTAAGGGTGTTCCCGACTGTGTGTGGGGAAGGCGACAGTGCCATCCTATTGCATAGGTTCTCTGCATCAGAACCAAGATGTTTCCAATTGTCCAGCTCTCTGGGCAGGATTCCTGGGCCTGCAGCTTTCCAGTCCAGCTTCGGTAGCCTCCCTGCCTAGGCTCTCTGCCCTGTCTTTTTTTTGCAGCCTAGGCTGAATCTATATCCCGGCGACGCGACACAGAGCGGGTAGCCTAGCCCGCCTGCAGCAGTGCTCGCCAGGGAGAGGCCACAGCAGGGGCGTGTGCCTGCGAGTGCGCGGGGCCGTGCCCTGGTGCGTGCGCCCTGCTGTGCAGGGCGCGCCGCTAGCCGCGTCTAGGGTCCCAGGCGCTCAGCCCAGTGGGGGGAGGGGGGGAGGGAGGGGCGAGACTGGGGCTGCCGGGTGCCTGCGGCTGCAGTCGGTTCCCTCTCAGACCCCTGCTGAGAGGGACCCGGAGGTGCCGTTGGGGAAGAAAGGGGGGTCGACATCTGGTTTAGATTAGCATACGCTGAGTTACAGAGGGGGTGGCGAGCTTGGGATCTAGGAGAGGAAGCGGGGGAAGCAGCGGCTAGAACTAGAAAGGAAGAAATGGGGCTGGGACTCAAGGGGATGTAGAGCCAAAGGGAGGGGTAGACAGCTGGAGGGGAGGTGCAGTCTGCCTTTCCTCGGCCTTGCGTCCCCGCAGCTCAGAACCCGGAGAAGCTTTGCGCTCCCTCCTCTCCAGCCCGCGTTCGACTAACCCCACCCTTATTCCGTGTCCCTATTCCAATCCTCTCCTTTCCCAATTGAGGTCCTTCTTCCCCCTCTCTCATCCGTTTCCAGTTCTCGCCTCCCCCGTCTGCCAGCCTTCCTCCCAGTCCCCGCCCCAGCCCCCGCCCGCAGCACTGCGGTTTCCCGTTCCTTGGATGCCCCGCACCCAGCCCGCAGCGAGGTCGCAGGGCAGAGATATCCTTCAGTTTGCGGTCCTCTGCTCCCCCAGTTTCACCGCCCCCCACCCCTGGTCCCGCCTTCGCAGGCTGGCTTTGGGGACGTCTGGCTGGAGAGCAGAACGCAAGGCTCTCCTTGGCGCCCTTCCTCCCGGTTCTCCTCCAGCACCCCAGCCCCAGGCGAACGTTCCCCAGCGGGCGAAAGTTTCCGCGGCCCCCGGCCTGCAGCAGTTGCGTCCGGCTCCTGCCCCTGCCTGGCAAGCAGCCCCCTCCTCAAGCACTGAGCGGCTCCTTCCCAGGGCGCCCTGCGACCGTTTTCCGAAGCCTCGGATCGGGAGGGCCTGCCTGGGCGCCAGGGGGCCTACTCTCCCTGCGCCCCGGGTCCCGCCCTGCCTCTGGCTCCTACCTGGGCTCCGGTTCTCGGCCGCAGCAGCCTCCTCCAGACGCGCTGCCGCCTCCAGTTGCTACACCCTGCCCGGCGCCCGCAGTTTTCACCAGGGGTGGGAGAGGAGGAGCGGGGAGGGCCCGGGGGCTCGGCCAATCAGAGGCTGAGTGGGTAGCGGAAAAAGGGTGGCAGAGGGAGGAGGAGGCGGTCCGATATTGGTGCGGGAGAGTGGCCATCCGCAGCCAAAGGGGGCCCTCACTGTGGCTGGCGGACCTGACCAGGGATGGAGGGGTTCAGGACCCTGGAGATCAGGGTGGGGCCGCTAGCCGCTTCCCAGAGCCCCGCCAAGATCGCTCCCCTTTTACGGCTTTAATCCTTTCTTCTGACCTAGGCTTCACAAGCCTGTGGGAAAACCAAGGGGTAAGGGATGGATGATGGAGGCCAGCAACTGAGCCCCCTTAGGCAGCGCCCATGCCTCCTCGTTTCCTTTTCAGCTGGAGCCCATCTCCACAGGAGCCGCCAGTGAGAGGTTTTTGGTGTCGCAGTATTCCAGGTTTTCTCCAAAGGAGGATGGTAGGGTGTTTTTCCACATTGGAGCAGCCCTTCAGAAGCAAGGCAGCACTGGTCTTTCCTGGTCCCCAGCCCTGCTCCACCCCCTCACCCAACCTAGAACACCCGGCCCTTCAGAGGCTTTCTGCTCTTGGGCACTGTCTCCCTCAGCTCCTGGGCTGGCACTTCCTGGTGCAGACAGCTAGAAGGTTCTTCTCAATTTCATGTACCCCTCCTGCCCCCACTCCCACCCAAGTCCTTGAGTACCGTCTTCTTGGTCTTCAGACAAGGGAAAGGGTGCCACCCTCTATCAAGCGTTCTGATGGGCACATTACATCCATGGCCACAATCTGCTGGGTTCATCTCAGCCCACTCTCCATCCCACTTCATGGTTAGTAAGTGGGAGAGCTGGCAGGTCGACTTGGGGTGTGGAGCCCCAAGTCCTCAGTGCTGAGCCACTCCACGGCTGCACCCCAGACCGGTGGGAGGGGGAAATTGTGGAACTGTGGGAAAGGGGAGGAGACAGGACCAACTAGAAAGGAATACCACGCTTTTAATCCCCTGGGGCACCTGTCCTTGCCCCATTAATTTGAAGTCATCAGAGGCCCTTGGATTTTTTTTTTTAACAGCCAGTGCTAATGACTTGTCTCTCCTAGCCACAGGTGAGGTGAAGTTTTTTGAACAAAGGTTTATTTGATTGAGTTGCATCCTTGTGGCCTCTTTGTGAATTCTGGTGGGGACATCCTGTGGGCTGGCTCTGCCCCCCGCCTACCCATTCTCCTATTCTTTCATAGACATTGGTTCTGGCTCCTTCCCTGCAGTTTCCATTAGTGTGATGGCACTGTTGGAAGCCATCCCTGGGCTTGCAAGTGGGAGATTAATTTCCCTCTCCCTCCCTTGGAGGTTAGGTGGCCTCCCAACGCTTACAATGATGGAATTTTCTAACTGGAACAAGCCTCGCAGATGGTCAAGTCCAGGGGCCCTTGGCTCTGCTAAAAAAACAGAAGCTCCTGGGGCACTTTATGAGAAATGCAGCTGTCCCTGCCCACCTGGGATCTCCCTAGTCTAGTAGTAGAGCTGCCTGAGTCTGCACTTTTCACAAGCTCCCAGGCCTGGGACCATCCCTCTTCAAAGATCAGGTGACCTGGCTTCTCATTGTCTGGAGGGTAATTTTTAAGGCCCTGGATGTCCTGGCCTCTGGCAGCTGACCTCCACCACCACCTCATCTTTCCCTTTCATCTTCCTGCTGCATTCAATACGTGCTAGCCTCCTCCTTGGCACTCCACGCAGTGTCTTTCCTGCTTAACAGCTTTCTGGTTCTCAGTCCAGGGATCTTTCCTATCAGAGCACAGTTGCTTTAGTTGCTTTAGCTTCAGCCTCACCACCCCCACCCCGCCACTGGAACACACACACACACACACACACAGATGGGGCTGGAGGTGGTTACTTTTTTTGGCAAGACATGAGGATACCCAGAGGCCCCTTAACTACCGGAGATATCTGGGCTCTGTCTGGACAAGACCTTGCATGCTCTGTTTTCCACTCTATGGCCCAGTCTCTGAGTGTTGTTGCTGGTTGGAAGGCCTAGCTGTGCTATTTTGATAAGTTTATGAGGACCTGGCCTATTTTCTGGGTCCCCAAGCACTTCACTTCAGGAAGGGGTGGGGAGTGTGGACTCTAGAGAGTGCGGCAATTGCGTGTCTGCTAAAGCAAGGTCTCCGGCTGGATGGAGTTAATGGCTCAAGTGAGACATTTAGGGGCTGGGATGGAACACAGGGTGGTGATGGGGAGGAGATTTAAAACTCCCATTTGCTAATGGCACAGGATAGGAGTGCTGAAAGCAGGAAGGGTTTAGAGGAATCCACCCAAGGCAAGATTTACTGGCAGACTGTGGCTGCCCTGTTGGTCCCTTAGATCTTTCCTCTCCCATCATCTCCAGTTGCCTCATCTAGAGACACATGGAGTAAATACACCTCTAAAAATGCACATTCTGGGACTTACCTGGTGGCGCAGTGGTTAAGACTCTGCGCTCCCAGTGCAGGGGGCCTGGGTCCGATCCCTGGTCAGGGAACTAGATCCCACATGCATGCTACAACTAAGAGTTCACATGCCACAACTAAGGAGCCCACCTGCCACAACTAAGACCCGGTGCAACCAAATAAATAAATAAATATAAAAAACAACCCACAAAGTAATAAAAATGCACATTCCTTTAGGATGACCAAGGGACTACCAGCCATTCACTCTTTTTATTTCCCTATTTCATCAGATTGTCTTTTTAATCACAGAGGTGGCAGAAGCCATCTCATCATTTTATAGCTGGAAAATGAGGCCCACAAAGGATAATGATTTGTCAAAGGTCAGACAAAGATTTTGGAGCACAGGCAAGACTAGCTAGATCCCAGATCCCCTGACTCCATGTACAGTGCTCTCCACTGCTCCCAGGGTGGGTCTTCAGACTTCTGCTAGACTGGCTTCCCTGGTGCATGGTGAGATGAGAGAAACAAGGCCGATGTGGGGTGCTCTGAACATAGCTGTCAGGTTGCTGCTTTGTTCTGATCACCTCCTATTCACTCTGTTGATAAGGGAGGATTCCCAGATTCCCACCCTAGGGTTTTGGAGATGGTTGAACACATGACCCCTGACACTGGACAGATGTGATTGACAGCAGTTTATTAGTCACCTGTACTCACAGCCCGGAGGAAGACACCACATGCCAGGCACTGCCACTCAGGAGCTGCACTCAGGAGCAGTGAAAAAGCGGGAGCTGTGAGGCAGGCTTTGTCGTACCCAAAGGGTGGAATGCTCATTTCCCGCAGGAGGATATGATTGGCTTGTTTGAATAATTCTGTGGGCTGGCAGGGAACGGAAGCCTGATTCTCAGGGATAAGCAGGGATTATACCTGGTCCCTGTGAAAAGGAGGGTTAATTGACCAGAAGAGCTTATCAGCAGAAACTGATAATTGGGAAGGAGAATTTGTGGTTAGGCCACTTGAGACCTTCCCAGTTGGATCACATGTTAAGACAGCTTTTGAGCCCTAATTTTGGGCTAATTGAGGCCACACACTGGCCCTTCCTTGCAATGGTCTATTTTTTCATTCTAAGGTTATACCTTTCCATTTTTTTGAACTGATGGTGGTAGGTGGTGTGTTTTTAATGTCCCTTCTAGGCACAAAAAGTGGTAACTTTCTGTTGCTCCCCAAACTTCTTTGGAAATATGAGTAGTCTGTGTAATTGAAAAATCTTGGAACCACTGCTTGACCCTCTGCTGCCTCTCCTAATCTCTAGTTGAGGTCAACTCCTTGCGTGAGATCACTCCCCGAAGAAATGCATGTTTGGTTGGAGAGTATGACAAAAAAGAGAAGTTTCTCTTAGAATGCAGGGCAGAGGGCGAGAGGTCAAAGCACCAATGGAGATAACACTTTCAACATTTATTTAAGAAGGTTTATTCATGAATGTTTAATCAAATAATTAAAAGACATTATTTTTTATTTTTAAAACTTTATTTCTTTACTTTTGGCTGCTTTGGCTCTTCGTTGCTGCAAGTGGGCTTTCTCTAGTTGTGGTGAGCGGGGGCTACTCTTCGTTGCAGTGCGTGGGCTTCTCATTGCAGTGGCTTCTCTCGTTGTGGAGCACAGGCTCTAGGTGCGTGGGCTTCAGTAGTTGTGGCACGCAGGCTCAGTAGTTGTGGCGCACGGGCTTGGTTGCTCCGCAGCATGTGGGATCTTCCCGGACCAGGGCTCGAACCCATGTCCCCTGCATTGGCAGGCAGATTCTTAACCACTGTGCCATCAGGGAAGTCCTGAAAGACATTATTGTTAGGCACAATGTTCTAGACACAGGACTAGACCCTGGGAATACAAAGATCAATAGAGCACAGCCTGCC
Organism: Monodon monoceros; assembly: GCF_005190385.1. Classification (NCBI taxonomy): domain Eukaryota; kingdom Metazoa; phylum Chordata; class Mammalia; order Artiodactyla; family Monodontidae; genus Monodon; species Monodon monoceros. Next base: position 13,053,361 of record NW_021703784.1, on the reverse strand, counting down.
TTCGAAGGCTTGTCCAGTGGGGGAGATGAAAATGGTAAATAGATAGTTAGAAAACAATAGGGTAAGTGCAGAGGTAGAGATGTGTGTAAAGTATTATGGCAGCTCAAAGAAGGGACAACTAATGACCCAGTCTGTCAAGAGAGGCCTTGTTGGAAGAGGGGAGACATGAACTGAGTCTAAAGAAAAATGGGAGTTACCCAGCTGCAGTAGATTACAGTACTGCCCTCCAGTGAATCATGTATCCTGATATCCATGCCCTCATGTGATCTCCATCTTCATTGACTCTGGACTTGGCCATGTGCCTTGCTTTGGCCAATGGGCTGTCAGCAAATGAGATGCAAGCAGAAGCTTGATAAGTGTTTGTACTTGGGACTTGCCTTCTTGGAATTCAGTTGCCACATGAGAAAGTTTGAGCAACCACGTAGAGAACTGAGGTGCCTCAGTTTGTATCAACCACCACTTGGGATCAGCTAGCCCCCAGTTAACCCGCCACAAGATCACAAACACATGTGTAATCCTAACTGATGCCACCAAGAACAGAAATGAACCACCCCCAGTAAGCCTACTAAGGTGGTTTTAAAACCTGGATAGAAATTCTTTGATCTTCCTTTCTCAAGAAGTGAAGTCTGTGTCCCACCTGAGTCTTAATGGATTTGTGACTGCTCCCACCGACAGAATATGACAGAAGTGATGCTAAAAGACTTTTGAATTTAGGTCTTAGAAAGGCCATATAGCTTTTACTTTGTTTTCTGGGACACTTGCTCTTGGAACCGCCATATGCGATGTCTGACGACCCTAAGGCTATGCTGTTGAAGCCCCCGTCCTGTGGAGAGGCACCATGTAAACACTCTAGACCCATGTGAACCTAGCTTTCAGAGTCATTTCAGCCCAGGCTCCAGTCATGTAGATAAAGAAGCTTCCAGACAATCCAGCCCCAAGCTGTTTGAGTTGTCCGCCTAACTGTCCGAGTTTTCAAGCTGAGGTCCCAGATATTGCGGGACAGAGACAAGTCTGAATTCCTGATCCACAGAATCCATGAACTTAATAAAACGGTGGTTGTTTGAAGCTGCTGTTTTAGGTGATTTGTTATGTAGCAATAGGTACCTGATACATAAATTGGTACCTAGAAGTGTGGTACCTAAATATGCTTTAAAAACCTAAACATGGGGCAGTGGCTTTGGAACTGGGTGGTGGGCAAAGGTCTGCATGATAAGCAGCAAGGAGGCTGTAGTGCAGGCTGGAGGGGCTGTGAATGAACTGGCGGGAGAGGCTGGGAAAGCAGTAAGGAAACTGTTTGGAGGCTGGACCAAGGGCGACTCATGTTATATACGGTGGAGAAACAATTGGCAAAAACATTGCTTTTGGTAACAGAAAACGCACCTACTGAGTGTGGATTTAGCTAAAGGGATCTAGAGACAGAATGCTGAAAGTGTCATTTGGGTGCTTCTAGCTGGCATGATAAGGTATTATAAGAGAGATGAGCTAAATGAGGATCTGTCCAGTTTGCTGAGATGGAAAAGAAACCTGGTCTCATTTCCAGTCAGCAGGCAATAGATTCTCAAAGTGAAAACTAGCCTAAGGGTAAAGATTAAATCAAGCATATGATTGTAGAAACTTCCTTCAGACTCCAGGAAGATTTAAGATGGTGCTTAGTAGACCTTCTCAGTTAAGAAAAAGTGCTTCTGAGAAAATTAAGGATGCTGTCCCATAGCAGAAATAGAGTCTTCTTGAAACTAATTATGCATGTGACTTTTGGTGCACAAAGTGAACCCAATAATACAGAAAACCCATAAAGTTTTAAAGAGTATTGTATTGGCAAAAACCTCTATCAGTTTGGACTCAAAGGGAATGACACAGTTAAAAATGAAAAGAGGCCTTGGGCCCCCCAACTATCTATGGACAGTAAGCTGGCCAATATTCACACAGGCCTTTTCTTATGGAAAAGAAAATCCTCTCAGAGGGCAGAACCAAGAGCCCAGAGGATATAACTAGAAGCCAAGGGGAACTGAGCTCTATTCAAGTAACATTCCCTGCCTCTGGAGTAGGGGTCCTGATAATAGTGCCTGGTTGGATTCCAGAATGGCTTTGAATTCCACGATTGCTATGTGCCTCCTGTTTCTCCCCCTTTTAAGGGGAGCATCTATTGAGGTTATCCTGTGCGTGACTTACCATTGTATGCTGGGCACGTGGGGAGCAGTTTTCTTGTCTTGTTAGCTCACAGACTTCTGGATCAAAAGGAGCCACACCCGAGGAGTTGTACCCCAGGAGATTCAGCCACATCCAGACCTGCTGCATGTTATGAGATCAAGGACTTTGAGCCTGCTGTCATGATTGGATACTACTTCGGGTGTTTTGGTAGGTGTATATTTCACATGTGGGAAGGGTGTGCATCATTAGGGGTAGAGGGCAGACCGTGGTAGATTGCTACCTTCATGGCTCTCCAGGGAGTCACACCTCTTCCATATTGATTCTGGACTCAGCTATATGACATACGTTGGCCAATGGGATTTGAGCAAATGTGATCAGGCAGAAACTTCATAAATGCTTGTGCATTAGGGCTTGCTGCTTCTTTTTTTTGTTTTCATTTTAACAGTTTTTAATGAAAGTTGTATGCAAGATTACTTTATTCCTGCATCTTCTCAATTGTTTCTTTCTTATATTTGCCCTTTTCCTTTCCTACTTGGTGAGATTTGGCTTTACATTCGAGGATCTTTCTGCGGTCTTTATCCAGCTTTAGTCCGGTGATAACCACCTTGCTGGAGTGAATGCCCACATGGACAGTCGTACCATTAGCCTTCTCCCACTGCACTTGCTCATTGCAGATGACATATTTCCTCCTGTAAACCTGGACTACTTTGCCAATTTGCTGCCCTTTGTAGTGCCCTCGTACAACCTGAACTTCATCATCCTTTCGGATGGGCATGGATCGAACATCGTACTTCTGTCTCAGCTCTTTAGAAAGAGGGGAAGACATAATCTTCCTGCGAATGTGGGAAGGTGCACTGAAATTCCTTTTCCGGTTTTCCATCAGTCAGAAGTCACAAAGGGATTGAACTTTATTTTGGCCGCTGGCACTTCAGTGATGGCTGTAAAAGGGAAGAGCGCTTGCTTCTTAGAACCCAGCTGCCACGTGAGGAAGCCCGAGCTAGCCGCATGGAGACAGCTGAACTGAAATGCTCCAGTTAACAGCCCCACCGAATTGCCAGGTATTGAGTGAGACGTTCTAAGTTCGTCCAGCCCCCAGTCCACCTGTCAACTGACAACAAATACATGGGTGAGCCCTGTAAGTCCGTATGGAGTACAGATAAGCCGTCCCAGCTGACCCCTGACCAAACTGCTGACTCACAGAATGGTTGTTGCCTTTAGTTACTAGTCCAAGTGGTTTGTTACACAGCAGTAGATAACAAATAAACCAGGTGAAGAGAAGGAAGGGCATTTAAGGTGAAGGAGAAGGCATGAACAAAGGCGTAGAGACAAAGCAAAGCAAAGCGGATGTGGGAAAATACAGGTGGTTTGGGGGTTGCCTGTGGCAATGAATGTTGAGAGGGATCGCTGGCGAAATGGGGAAGACCCAGTTGAGGAACGTGGGTAATGTGAGGTCATCAGAGTTTTATCGGAAGGGTGTGGAATGGCCAGAGAGATGCCTTCTTTCAAAAGATTACTCTGGGGCGGTGTAGGGGATTAACAGAGGGCCACATGGAGTGTCTCCTGCTCAGCTGGTCCTTTCGTCTTGTAGTGGGTTCAGAGCAGAGGTAGAGAGGCAGAAGGCAGCTTCTGGGGGAACAGGGTGGTGTGATAGACACTTCCTTGAGGTCAGGATCTGTGTCTGCCTTATTTACTGTTGTATCTCTAGGGCCTCCGGGTCCTAGCACAAAGCAGATTCTTAATAAATATTTTTGAATGAACATATAAAGAAATAAGAGCAATCAAGTATCGTCGGTGCTGTTTGTCAGGCAAAAAAGGGAGGAAATTCCAAGGAGAGTTTGGGAGAAAGAAGAAGAAAGGCGTTTCCAACAGAGGGAGTCTCAGAAACAAAGGCATGGAAGTGTGAACTGTGTCTGGGGAACAACACATTCTGAAGTTCTGTGTGGTTCACACATGGAGTGGGCAGGGGGAGTGGAGGGATGGTGCCTGAGATGTGGCTGGGGAGGGAGAAGAAGCCAGATCACAGAAGACTGGATTTATAAGGCTAAAGGTTTTAGACTTTATCCAGTAAGCAGTGGGGAGCCATGGCAGGCTCTGAAACAGGGAGAAGTGTGATGAGACTTGCTTTCTGGAGAGATGAGTGGAAACTGATGCGATGGTGTGGGATTGGAAGGATGCACAGGACTGGATGCAGCACAATTGGGACCATAGGAGTTTGGTTGAAGGGGATGAGGACCTGAAATGGGACAGGAGCAGTGGAGATGGAAGAGGTGGGACAGATGAGAGAGACCCACATGGGAGAATTCACAGCACACGGGCACTTCATAGGTGTGTTTGGTGAGGTCTGGCAAGAATTCCCAGGTTTTTGGTGTGGTTGCTCTGAAAGAAGAGAAGAGATGAGGCAGCTTTGGGGCAAAAGATCATGAGTTCAATGTCAGCCATGTTGAGTTTGAGGTCCTGTGGGACGCGCAGTGCAGAGGTCCAGGCTGGGGCTGAGGAGCAAGGTCTGAGCGGAGGGCAAATGTCTAGTAGGTGTTGGCAAATAGGTGGTAATGAGCGCCCAGGGGGCACCGTGGTCCTAGAAGAAAACAAAACCCAGGACAGGACCTGAAGGAGCACTGGTGTTTAAGCCACAAAGGAGTGTGAGGAAGTGCCAGGAGAGAGCCGCACCCCAGGAATGGGCAAGTGGTCAGTGGTGTCAAGTAAAGACTAAAACGCATTCATTAGACTTAGCCACAGGGTGGTCACCGGGTGAGGACAGTTTCAGAAGCTGGTGGGAGCTGAGGTCTGAGGTCATTGTTTAAAAATATAGGTTTTATTATTATTTAGGTATGGCAGGGCCAGCAGATGAGGAGATGACTACCAATGAAGAGGTAGTTGGTTATATTCATAGATCTCAAGAGGGATGCACGCCACTCTACGGGTGGTGGGGGGGCTGCACTGGGAGGCACTAGTGTTGGAGGCGGCGGCAAAGGGGAAATTGTGGGCAAGAGCCATTTTTGTGGTTTCTGTGGGAAGGGACAGATAAGGCAGATTAAACAGGTTTAGGATTGGCTAGTTTGAATAATCTCAGTGGTCTCTGGGGCACAAGGGTGTCTGCAGTTGGCTGGTACCTGGCCATGGGATGATTAGGGCAGGTGGCTAGTGATCTGGAATGTGAGAGCCTGATAAAGGAGATGGTTGAGGGTGTGGGCACCCTCAAACCCGATTGGTTAATTGAATTAGATTGGTTAATTTGTTTGGTTGATTGAATTGGTTGGTTTGCATTTGAAAGGTGCACTGGTGGGTGAGTGGTTTACTACTTCCAGGAATTGGCTGCCCCTGGGAGGGGCGGTCACCCCAGATGTCAAAGCATCAGAATACAGAAAATAAACTACCTGGTTAATATAGTCATGGGTTGGGCAGTGAGTCGGAAAAGACTGAGGATGTGAACCTTGTATGTGAGGGGCTGCTGGTGGTTTCCTCTTCTCTCATAGGTGGCTAGAGGTGGTGAGGGGGGTTGCTGGTTTCCAAAGCAAAGGACTGGAGTCTCCCATGAAGGTCAGGACCTGCCCGCTGGTGAGATCTTGCTCGTGCCCATCTCCTGGGCAGCAGCGCCTGGCAAAGATGCTTGAGAGCATGGGCTGTGGGGCTGCTGGGCTTTTTCAGGCTCAACCTCAGGGTTTTGGCTTGGCTGAGCTCAGCTCTTCTCAGTCTGCACAAAGTCAGAGGAGGGCCAGAAAGGGCTGTCTGAGAGGTGAGAATAGCCCCCCTGAGTCCTGACTCAGTCTCTCCAGTAAAGGGAAAACGGATTAGCAGTTTTTTGGCGGGTACCGCTGTGCCTAGGGATAAACAAGACTCATCCTTGTGGAATGTGAGCAGAGTTAGCATTTTTTTTTACTGGCTTTTGGGGAAAACAAAAAAATACGGGCAGAGGTCCCACAGCTGTCTGAAGCCACCTCCACCTTAACTTTCCAGAGCCAGGACACATCTTGGGCAAAGCTGCCTTGTAAGCAAGCTGTTACCTCCTGACTCGCAAGCTCATAATATGTTAACTCCTTCTGAAGAGGCTGACAATTACTCAACACCCCTTTCCAGCTGGCTTCAGCCAATAGAATGGCGGCATGCAAATACAGCATCCTGCAGCTACTCTGGGTCAGGCTAATCCAAAGTAGGAGGAATTTTCTCTAAGAGGGGAAATTCAACTCTTAGACGGGGAAAATGAAAAAAAAATAGAAATCTTTTCTTTATGTTGGAGGCATTTCTGCTGCTCGTTGGCAGGAAGGAAGGGAGGAGAATGTCGATGGGTATTCTTTTTTCCGAATGCACTGAGTAGGAAAGCATGTGTTTCAGCTTCTCTGGTGAGAGCATGAGGTACAGTCCAGGAGTCCGTGTGATGCTGTGTGTGTGTGGGGGGGGCAGTGGTGGTGGCTGGAGCTCTCTGTTCACTTAGACACTCCCCCCAGCCCCTCTCTTCAGCTTTCCCAGGAAGATCTCTGTCCATCCAGCCTTCCAGGAGCTATTGGAGGAATGGGTAGACCTGGGTGGGGAGTGACTCCGAGTACAAAATCTTTCTTAGCCCAAACCCTGGGAGTCATCCTCTCTTGCTTTCACCCCCATAACCAGCCTTTCCTCTGAGTTTGAGTTCTACCTGTAAAATGCTTCTTGGAGGCAGCTCTTCTTTCCACCCTCATTGACACAGCCCTAGCGCTAGTACTCATCTTCTCTCACTTGGAGTATTGCAGTAGCCTGCTAATTGGTCTCCTGATGCCAGTTTGTTGCACATTGCTCCACAGTGCTACCAGAGTGATTTTTTCCCCCGAAAAAATTTTTTTACATACTTAAAATGTTTGTAATGCATGTATGTGGTTCTAAATTCAATGATACCAAAGAACATGGAGTAAAAAGTAAATCTTGATCAACTCCTGTCCTCTAGCCATTGCTACAGTTGTTAGCAATCGTGTATCCTTCCTGAAATAATCCATGAATATAACATTGCAAATCTGTTTTTTAGAGGAGAGGTATGGAGCACACACAAATATAGTCTTTTATACATTTTGCTGTGCATCTTATTTTTTCACTGAACAATGTCTCTTGAGCATCATTTTCATGATATATCAGGACATATGGATTTGACTAATTCTCTTATCAGTGGTATAATATTCCATTTATGATCATATTACAGGCTCTTTAACCAGTCCCCTATCAGTGGCTATTTAGGTGATTTACAAACTGTACTATTACAAACAATGCTTCAGTGAATGAGTTATACAAATATAATTTTACATGTGTTTGATCTATCAAATTTCTTAGGATTTGAGTGCCTTTAAATATTATTACTAAATGTCCAATTCAAATTATATTACTAAATATTTTCCCTCTTGCAAAAATGAAGAACATGAAAAAAAAAAAATGAAGAACATGTTTATAACTTCAGTCCAAACTCTTCCCTGAGCTCTGGCCCATTGATCAACTATTACTTAGTAGAGCCACGTGGAGATCTGATATGTCCTAAATTGACCTCCAGTCTTTTCCACTGCATAAATGGGACCCCCATCAGCACAGTTGCTTAAGCCAAAAACTCTGAAGTCATCTATGCTTACTTCATTTCCCATGCCGCCCACTCACGTCTCCCATCTACCTTCCATAAACCTTTTAACTCCACAGCCTCCTACAGCTGCAGTCTTCCACCAAAATAATTTCACTGCTACCACTCAGAGCTTACATCATCTTTCCTCTGGACTAATGCAGTCATAATAAGAGTAAATGGCTTATAAAGCACTTTCTATGTGCCGGGCACTGTCTAAGTGTATTACAAACACTAGTTCTTTTTAATCTCAAAATAACCCTCAAGGTAGGTGTACCATTTTTAACCCCATTTTACAAATGAGGAACTGAGGCACAGAGAAGTTCATCAACAGGTATGAGGCTGAGCTCTTGAATACTATTTTCAACTGTTCCTTAAATTTATTAAATAATCTTCCTTGTGCCCCTTACAGGCCATTTTCCAAATCAATGCTCTTTTTAGACATGGAGCAGATCATGTCCTGCTCCTCTTTAAAACTCTTCAGTGGGGACTTCCCTGGTGGCGCAGTGGATAGGACTCTGTGCTCCCAGAGGGAGCAGGGGGCCTGGGTTCAACCCCTGGTCAGGGAACTAGATCCCACATGCATGCTGCAACTAAGCGTTCACATGCCACAACTAAGGAGCCCGCGAGCCAAAACTAAGGCGCTCATCTGCTGTAACTAAGACCTGGTGCAACCAAATAAATAAATAAATATTAAAGGGAAAAGATATGAGGATATATATATGTATAGCTGATTCACTTTGTTATAAAGCAGAAACTAACACGCCATTGTAAAGCAATTGTACTCCAATAAAGATGTTTAAAAAATTAAATATTAGAAAAAAACCCACATTTGCTAAAAATAAATAAATAAATAAATAAAACTCTTCAATGACAATATTTTCTCTTTTCTTTTAGAACAAAACTCAAATTCCTATACGGGACTGCATGTGTAGGCTCTGCATTTCTCTTTGCCTTACCTAGCATCATCTTCCTCACCAACATCATGCTTGACAGTCTGTCTTTTGGTCCTTGGATATTTCAGTCCCGTCCCACCTCATCTTCCACTGTTACTAATCTTCTTCCTCTTCCTTTTATTTTTAATTTTTATTTTTTTTGCGGTACGTGGGCTTCTCACTGTTGCGGCCCCGCCCGCTGCAGAGCACAGGCTCCGGTCGCGCAGGCTCAGCGGCCACGGCTCACGGGCCCAGCCGCTCCGCTGCATGTGGGATCTTCCCGGACCGGGGCACGAACCCGTGTCCCCTGCATCGGCAGGCGGACTCTCTACCACTGCGCCACCAGGGAAGCCCTTCCTCTTCCTTTTAAAAAATACCTTAATGAGATTTTCTAGGTTTCTTTATTTGGGTCATGTATGGTCTTAAAAAAAAAATTATCTAGTTTTTTTTTCATTACACTTTTTTACATTACACTTTTTAACCTAGTTTTACATTACACTTTTTAACCTATTAGTGTTATCATGTACATAGATACTGATGTTTGAGAAGCATATTTGTTGAACTGGAAAGACCTTGCCAATCAATGTTAAGTGGATTAAATGTTTGTGAAATGCTATACAGCTCTGTGCCACTTAATATAGCACAGTAACACCTGTGGCTATTTAAATACATTTAAATTTAAACTACCTAAAATAAAATAAAATTAGAAATTCTGATCCTCAGTCACACTAGCTCCATTTCAAGTGCTCAGTAGCAACTGTGGCTAGTGGCTACCGTGTTGGACAGTGCAGATATAAAACATTGCCATCATTGCAGAAATGTCTGTTGGACTACATTGTTCTAGAATTTGATCCCATTTAAAAATAAAGTATATATATCATATATATGTTCATATAGATGTAGATCTATAAGTGGTACAGGTTGTCTTTTATAATATGTACTTAAAGTATATTGTTTTCTCTTTATAGAATACACCATTATTAACTAGAGAGGATATTCTAAATTGTTGAATATTTAAAGATCACCACATTTTTTTGAGAAATCTCTACTTTGCTGCATTTAAAAAATATATACTGCTTCATAGACATTTACTTTTAAAATTCCTATTTCATTCAAGGGAGAGTAACACAGTTAAACTTTTTCTTCATGGTGGGAGGATCTGATTTCATAAGCAAATCCCCCAGGAGAGTAAGAAAGAGAGAGAACTGGACAAGCCAGGCCACGCCCTCCAACTCATCTCCTTAAATGCACGCTCAAGATGCCTGCACTTACTTTAGCCCACTCAGAAAACAGAAGGGAAAGCAACACTTCCAGAAATGAATGTTGCTAAGGATGAAGGGAATAGGGCATGCCCATTTATTAGGGTCCCCCTGAGGTTTCCCCAGTACAAACTCTGGCAGCTACCTTTTATCCAGCTCCTTACTGGGTAGCGTGGGGCCTCACGTCCCTGCCTCCTGAGCAATGTGGCCTCACTCTGGGGGCCTGGAACCTGTGGGGGTCAGGAGGCTTGGGGGAGTGTCAGGAAGAAGGGTGGGGGTCTTGTTTGTGCCACCTGAGGCTGAGGGATGCACTTCAGGAAGCCCCTTATTCTCACAGGAAGAGGCAGAATGGGGCGAGCTCCCCCCTACTATTCAGACTGCATATCCTTCAGTTCCCAATGGTGCTGGGTTGAAATTTAGGGAGGGGACTAGGGTGAGGTAAGACACTGTCTGGGGTGCAACATTTCAGAGGATGCCCAAAACCTCAGTGACAGAGATAAACAATATTTTATTGGCAATATTTCAAAAACCAAAACAAATGCAAAAAAAGCCACGATGAACAAAATACCAGCCTTTGAAACAAAGACTGGATCTGAGTCAACACTTGCACGATTCACATTGCTTGCATCACCTTTATCCTGGCCCCGTCACAAGAGAAGGACTGTTGTCAGCATCTTAAATGTAGCAAGAAGAATTTCCTTTTAAAAAAAGTACAAAACAAAGAATTCTCTGGTGTTCCAGTGTTCCAGAGTTCCAGGTTAGGGCTCTGTGCTTTCACTGCCGGGACCCAGGTTCAATCCCTGGTCAGGGAACTAAGATCCCGCAAGCCACAAGGTATGGCCAAACAAACAAACAAAAAACAACAAAAAAGTACAAAACAAACTTCCTTTTATTAGAGTATAAAATACATAGAAGACACAGCACACATCATCTGTATAGAGCTCGCTGAAAATTTTCACAAATTCACGCACAAGTGCAGCCAGAACCCAGCCCAAGAAAGCAAACCGACCAGCCCCCCAGAAGCCACCCTTGTGCCCCTTCCAGGCACGAGCTCAGGATGAGGTTAACCCCTAGCCTGACATTTTTTCCCCCCTCAAAAGAAATTTGAGTTGAAATTCACACAAAATACAATTAACCGTTTTAAAGTGTATAATTCAGTGGCATTTTATATACTCACAATGCTGTGAGACCACCACCTCTATCAAGTTCTAAAACATTTTCATCTCCCCAGAGGAAAGCCCTGTCTTCATTAGGCAGTCATTTCTGATTCCCCCTCCCCACTCTCCCCGGCAACCACCAATTTGCTTTCTATCTTTAGGGATTTACCTATCCTGGATATTTTGTATAAAAGGACGCATATATGACCTTTTGTTTCTGGCTTCTTTCACTTAATGTAATGTTTTCAAGGTTTGTCCCTGTTTAGCAGGTATCTCTTCTTCATTTCACTTTGTGGGTGAATAATATTCCATTGTATGGATAGACGACATTTCACTAATTCACTCATCCATTGATAGACATCTGAGTTGTCCCCACCTTTTGGCTGCTGTCAATAGTGCTTCGAATAGTGTGAACATTTCTGTGCACACTATTTGTTTTAATAAGTATTTGTTTGAATACTTGTTTTCAATTCTTTTGGATATATACCGAGAAGTAGAAGTGCTGGGTCATATGATAATTATGTGTTTCACTTTTTGAGGGAACATCACACTGTTTTCCACAGAGGCTGCATTATTTTACATTCCTACCCATGACGCACAAGAGGTCCAGTTTCTCCACGTCTTCCCTACCACTTACCTTTAAAAAAAAATTACAGCCATCATAGTGGGTGTGAAGTGGTATGTTATCAGGGTTTTGATTTGCATTTCACTAATAACTAATGATGTTGAATATCTTTTATGTGTTTACTGATTGTTTGTATATTTTCTTTTGAGAACTGTCTATTCAAATCCTTTGCTCATTTTAAAATTGGGTTGTCTTTCTGTTGTTGAACTCTAAGAGTTCTCTATATATTCTGGATACTAGACATTTTAAAGATATATGATTTGCAAATGTTTTCTCCCATTCTTTAGGTTGTCTTTTTGCTTTCTGGATGATGTCATTTGATGCACAAAAGTTTTAAATTTTGATGAATTCCAATTTACCTAGTTTTCCTTTGGTTGCATGTGCTTTTGGTATCATACCTAAGAATCCATTGCCAAATCCAAGGTTCATGAAGATTTACCTTTTCTTCTAAAAGTTTTATAGTTTTAGCCCTTACATTTATGTTGTTGATTCATTTTGAGTTAATTTTTGAATATGGCGTGACATGTGGGTTCAACTTCATTCTTCTGCATGTATATCTAGCTGTCCCACCGTATATTGAAGAGACTATTTTTTCCCTCTTGAATAGTCTGGGCACCCTTGTTAAAAACCAACTGGCCGGGCTTCCCTGGTGGCTCAGTGGTTGAGAGTCCGCCTGCCGATGCAGGGGACACGGGTTCGTGTCCCGGTCTGGGAGGATCCCACGTGCCGCGGAGCGGCTGGGCCCGTGAGCCATGGCCGCTGAGCCTGCGCGTCCGGAGCCTGTGCTCTGCAATGGGAGAGGCCACAACAGTGAGAGGCCCACGTACCACAAAAAAAAAAAAAAAAATCAAATAGACTATAATAGTATAGGATAGAATAGGATTGAAAGTATGAAAATACATGATATGTAAGGTAGGAATTGCTTTATGAAAATCTGTGTGTGTGTGTGTGTGTGCGTGCGTATTTGTACTGGGTTGCTGTGTAAATTGAATATGTTACCATGAGTTGCAGTAAAAAAAGGTTGAAAAATATTGAATTGCCACATTTAGCGGAACTCAGTTGCAACTTCGACCTCTTTTCATGTAAGGGAGTGAGTGGGGTGCGGGGTTACACCTAATCAAGGGAGAAGGGAAAGAGAGGGCTGTTTAGGCTGAAAATAACAAGCTCATTAGAATGGTGGCTCAAGAACTTTATCTGGGTGGCATTTTTGCAGGAAATGGGCATGAAATATTTTATTTCAAGGGCATGAAACAAAATAACTGCAGCTGAGAAACTGGCTGTCACCATGTCTCCACACCATTAGCAAAGCAAGAAACCCAAGAGCATTGTGAAAATTTTTCATCTTTCCTGTCTGTGGAGCTGGTTCATGAAACCCTGGTGCTGGTTATTACGGTTAATTTTAGCAGTAATAATATTTGCTGTACTAACAATCCTGTAAATTTATTGAGTTATTTCAGCTTTCAAAGATCTTCCCCACCTGTCTTTTCATTTAATTGTACAATGAGCTGGAACTAGTCAGCACAGGTAGGATTATACTCATTTTATTTTAGAGGAAACAGGCTCAGAGAGGGCAGTCCATGCTCACTCAACCCCCTTCTGTGTTTCCCAATTCCTCCCGGCTATGCTCTTTTGGCATTTGAGGGGACCCAATAAATAAATCCCCTTTCCATGCCTGAATTCACAGCCAGTTGAGAGACAGAGACACAGGGTGGAGATAGAAATATCAGCTTAATTATGGGTAAATGCTGGAGTGGACCAGAATTATGACTACTGGGGGCTCAGAGAGTCCCCTGCTGCACCACAGCTTGACCCCAGATAGCACATAATCTTTGATACATCACTGTTCTCACAAAAGGAGAGGTCTCCAGAGGTCCACCACCCAAAACAAACAATCATGGTCTAGTCGTAGAGTGGCTAGAGCCCCATCTGTGGCAGCTAGCGCCTGGGATTTGATGGCGAAGAGTTGTAGAAGGAGCTTCTCACTCCCCTCAGGGTAGCTAAGGTGGCTGGATCAGGGGCTGGGGTGGAGCAGGGTGGTGGGAACCAGCTGGACAAGTAGGCATGGGGGTGGGGTGGGGGGAGAGCCCTGAGGTCGGATCATATATCCACACCACCACGTGTTCACTGACATTGGAAGGTGGGGTGGAGATGCTGAGCCTGGATTCCTTTTCTGAGCCAGACTCTCCATGGAGGCTGAGGTGGTTTTGTTTGGAGGTGCCTTCCAGCAAGCAGAGTACTTAGAGGCAAACCCTCCCTGGAAGAAAGCTTGCTCAAGTTAGGCTCAAAGGACCCTCACAGATTATTACCATGAGCTCTTGAATAAAGATGACCAAACCCATGAGAAGCCAAGTTACTGTGCCTGAGAGTCACAGAAACAATGGACAACAATGAACAGTACATTCCAAGGACTGCAGATGACGGAGTGTCAGATATTCAATATAGACTAGTTATATAGGAAATGTTTAAAGAATTAAACGTATAAAAATGCAGTGCTTCAAAGAAATATAATTACAAAGAATAGGAAATCATCAGGAACAAAGAGATCTGAAATAAAAAAAACCAAATGTGGTGGTTGTACAATATTGTGAATGTACTAATGCTACTGACTTCAAATGATTAAGTTCAAGTTATATGAATATAACCTCACAAAAAAGGATCACCTCAAAATGAAAAATGTAATTGTTGAAATGAAAACTCGGTGGATAGGTTTAAAAAGCACAGTTTTGACAGACACAGTTGAAGAAAAAAGTAGTAAACGGAAAGGTGTATTTGGAGAAATTATCCAGAATGCCACAAAGAGGAAAAGGAGATGGAGAATATGAGAAATTAAGAGAGAGAAGCTAGAAATCAGATGGTCTGATAAATGTCTAATTAAAGGAGAGAAGAGAAAGAATGAAGGACAGGCAGTATCCAAAGGGATTCAAGTCACATCTATCATTAATAGTACAATAAGGAAAAAATGAACAATCCTTCATTTTAGTGGAAGATTTCAATGCATCTCTCTTGATTATTGATAAGTAGAAAAATATATATCAGCAGTGGTATAATGAATGGAAACACAACACAGACTTTTTCTAATGGACCTATATAAAATTTGGCATCGAACAATTAGAAAACATTTTTTTTCCCCCAAGTATACATGGAACATTCATAAAAATTAATGATAAAATTTCCCTACATATTTTAAAGTGTAGGCGTTATAATAGACTCTCTGTTTACAAAACAATTCAACAGAAGTTTATAACAAAAGGACAATTTAAAACATTTTCTATATATTTGGAAAAAAAACCAAAACCTGTCTCATGAACAAGAAGAAAGCATCGCATATATTTAAAAGTAATTAAACGCGCTGCCTTTGAGCCCTCGCCGCGCCTGCGCGTGGCGCCGTGGGGGGGGCGGGGAGGTCAGGCTGCAGCGCCAGAGCAGCATGCGCTTGCGCATAACTGGGGCCGTCTGCCCCGCGGCGGCGGCTCTTTTAGCAGCGAGCTAGACTGCGGCCCTGGGCTGCCGGGGCTGGGGGCTGGGGAAGACCTCGGGGGTCCTGCAGTCTCTGCTTATTCCTGTGCCTGTCCTGTGAGTCCGAGTGTCCTGTCCTCTCCGTGGAAATCAGTGAGACGGGCAGGTTCATTCAACCGCGGCGTGGAGGGTGTCTGCAGGGAGGGGAGGTGAGAATCCGGCTGTGGCCTTGAACAGACTGAGCGCTGTAGTGCACTTGACACGAACTGGCTCCCGGCCTTGAGCTGCATGGGCTGAGCTCGTCTGGCTGAGGTGTATTCGCGGACTACTTAGAAAAACCGCCGTTTAGGGTCAACTGCTTATTTGGATATGCCCCAGATAGCTTGAACAGCTCACAAAGACAGGGTTCTGTGCATTGCGGGGCACAACATAGGCACCTAAATAAATGCACAGTCACTCCTTCGTAAGCCACGTTCTAGATGATAACGATCCCTCCTGGATTTAGGTGAAATGTGCATCATTTCTGAGTACAAGGCAGAACGTGCTGAAGGGCAGGTATGCACAAGTGCCATGTCTAGCCGCTTTGGTGCTTAATAACTGGAGGGGGGCCCCAAGTTAGCAGGGTTAGTAGGCAGTTGGTGTAAACTCTAGCTCAGGAGCAGGACTTTTAAAAATACAAATCGAGGATAATAGCGCCTACCTTATATCAGGGTGTGGTCTACTTTCGATCCTCTAACAGAACGGGTCCCCTGACCACCCAAGAAACTGAAGCTGCTACTGGCAGCTGAGGGCCCAGGTTTATTCTGTACCACAGTTTATTCTGTTCCTATTATCTAAACAGGATTAAGTAGAAATAACTTAGATGCTTATCTAGTATTTGACATGAGATATTTATCTTGTGAAACAGTGCAAGCGATTGTAAATCCCCACATACTATTTGATTAAGTGCAATAGGGTACAGTCATGTGTAATCTCTTTACACAATAGTGCATCTGGTCCTTTGCCTTTAATTATTGCACAAAAATTATAAGACCAGCGAACAAGACATGCACGCTGACAGGCAAATTGGCCTACACAGTGAGAAATCAGGACAGTACACTGACTGGAATGGTCCGATAATTTAAGTCAAATGTTTTAATGGTGCAATTAAAGTAACCAAATAAGGGTTCAAATATGTTTTTTCAATATATTAATTTCTTTAAAGTCCTGTTCAGGCAAGGTGCTGTTGATGTTTAAAAAAACACAATTAGCTTTGTCCACAGATGTCAAAAGTTACCCAAGGTAAGTTTGATGTTGAACGCAGCTTTAAACAATTAAAAAATTGTATTGAGTGTCCTTCTCAAAGCAAATTATACAGTTTGAGAGAACCCCGAAACCTGTAAACTAAATGTTCTTACACAAATGCACAAGATAAAGTTGGCAACGTTAGATGTCACGTTAAAAGAAAAGTAATTAAAACAGACTGACAATGGAAATACTACATATAAAAACTTGTAGGATACAGCAAAGATGTTTCAAGGGAAATTTATGGTTTTATATTCTTATATTAGAAAAGAAAAAAGCCTGATGAACATTAATATAAGTATCCAAAGTAAGTGGTTGAGAAAAGAACAACAGAATAGGCTCAAAGAAAGCAGAAGGAAGGACGTAGTGAAAATATGGGCAGAAATCAGTGGAATGGAAAACACTGATGCAGCAGAAAGACTCAACAAAAGTTAAAGTTGGTTTCTCAAGAAGATAAACGAATAGACAAATCTCTGGTGTAATGAGGAGACAGAGGGAGGAAGAGAGAGAGAGAAGGAGCGAAAAAGATATATATAATTAACAGTATGAGTGAAAAGAGGATATAGCTACAGATACAACAATGTTGAATAAAATAATGTCAACAAATAATACCATCTATGAATTTGAGGTTAGATAAAATGGACAAATCCCTAGAAGATATGTCACTTACCAAAATTCTGAATAGTGCTATAACATTAAAACAAGTTTTATAGGCTTTTACAAGAGAGTTCTTTCAAAAATTTTACAAAATTTTAATTAGGGCTTCCCTGGTGGCGCAGTGGTTGAGAGTCCACCTGCCGATGCAGGGGACACGGGTTCGTGCCCCGGTCCGGGAGGATCCCACATGCCGCGGAGCGGCTGGGCCCGTGAGCCACGGCCGCTGAGCCTGCGCGTCTGGAGCCTGTGCTCCGCAACGGGAGAGGCCACAACAGTGAGAGGCCCGTGTACCGCAGAAAAAAAAAAAAAACAAAAAACAACAAAATCAAAATGGACTAAAGACTTGAACGTAAGACCTGAAACCGTAAACCTCCTAGAAGAAAACATAGGTGGTAAGCTTTTTTACGAGGTCTTGGTGATGATTTTTTGAATCTGATTCAAAAGCAAAGGCAACAAAAGCAAAAATCAAGTGGGACATCACACTGAAGGCAACCTATTGAATGAAAGAAAATATTTGCAGATCATATGTCTGACAAGGCGTTCATATCCAAAATATGTGAAGAACTCATACAACTCAATAGCAAAAAACCCAAACAATCCAATTAAAAAATGGGCAGAAGATCTGAATAGACATTTTTGCAAAGAACACATATGGACGGCTAACAGGTATATGAAAAGATGCTCAACATCACATCCTCAGGGAAATGAAAATCAAAACCACAATATCACCTCACACCTGTCAGAATGGCTATTATCAAAAAGAACAAATGATAAGTATTAGTCAGGATGTGGAGAAAAGGGAACCCTTGGGCACTTTTGGTGGGAATGTAAATTGGTGTAGTCACTATGGAAACAGTATAGCGTTTCCTCAAAAAATTAAAAATAGAACTACCATATGATCCAGCAATTTACTTCTGGGTATTTATCTGAAGAAAATGAAAACACTAACTTGAAAAGACATCTACACCCTCAGTTCATTGCAGCATTATTTACAATAGCCAAGATCTGGAAACAACCTAAGTGTCCAGTGATGGATGGATGAATGGGTAAAGAAAATGAGGTATGTATGTATGTATGTATGTATGTATGTATGTATGTATCATCTATCTATCTAGTGTACACACACACTGTAATATTACTTAGCCATAAAAAAGAATGAAATCTTGCTATTGTGACAACATGGATGGACCTTGAGAGCATTATACTAAGTGAAATATGTCAGAGGTGGGTCTGCCCCCTTCCCCTAGACACAGAAGCTGGACCATAAAATGAAGTCAATTCCAGGGACTGGGTCAGTATACTCTCAAGACACATGGGAGATCCTGGGTGGGTGGAGATGGTGGGATGCAGGTGGGATGCAGGAAAGAGTCAGGGAGAGGCAACGTCCAGGTCACCAAGAGAAGAAGAAATGGGCCAGTGGTGCCAAGGCCAAGAGGCTGGGACAGTTCCTTGTCTGGCAACGCGGAGGTTACTGGTGAGCATAGCAAGGGCAGTTTTAGAATATCAGTGGGGGCAGAAGGCTGCAAAGTGGGAGCAAGTAAATGGAAGCTGTGAACAGGTCACTTCCTGGAGAGGTTAGGTTAGGAAGGAGAGCTGGGTGGTAGGGACAGCAGTGACAAAGGAGGGGGAAGACCTGCATCCTCCGCCTGGCACCCTGAAAGGCCCATAATTAACACTGAATGAATGAATGAATAAATAAACATACAAAGGTCTAATGGTGAAGGGAAGGAGCCAGTGGAAAATATTAAAGACGGGGCAGAAATTTAAAGTGAGCCAAAGGCAGAATTTCAGAAGACAAACTGTGAAGGTTACAGTCTTGTCTAGTGTGTGGGCCTCCATCAGGAGCCTTCGAGGCACAGGGTGAAGTCCCTGCTGTGGGTACAACCTAGGCTGGGAGGTCCCTGATGGAGCTGGACTGAGCTGTAGTCAAGGAGGAGGCCAAGGCCGAGAGCCTTGAGAAGTAGAGTCAGGTGTGAAGGGTTCAGTACAGCCAAACAAGGGGATGAGGGCAGAAGTTGTGGGGCGCTGGCAGCAAACCTTGAGGTGCAGGTTGAGGCGAGAGGTTCAGAGTTAGAAGACAAAGAGCAAGAGGGTCCTGGAGGCCTGAGGTTGTGTGGGTGCCGCCTGGGAGCTGGGTGACGGCTTAATGGAGGAATATCTTCCCTGAGATCGTTCCCTGCAGAACTGTCCTGCTTCCTTGCCTGGAACTTCCTGTGGTTACAGTGACTTCTGCTAAAACCAGGGATCGATAAGCCATGGTACTTGTGCCATCTGGAAGGGGCTTGGGGATACAAATTGTATCCCTCTCCCTTCCCCTCCACCACCAGAGATTACACCAGCCACTGAGAAGGTAATTTCATATCTTCTTAATATGCACAAGCACCCTATAATGTATTGTGCAACTTGCGACACTTCTGAAAGTGAAAGGGGATGCTATTAATAATTATGCCAGAAGGACAAGCATAAGCTGGGACCATCCCAGGAAAACTGGGATGTATAGTTCCCTACCTATAGGGAATCTGATATCAGGTTCTCTGATACAAGCTAAATTTGAAGATGTAGCTTAGATCTCTAGTTTAGATGCGGCCCCTTCTCTCCCCACAAATCTAAACCTTGGGAGTGGCGTGCCATGGAGCTCTGACAGGCCAACAGAGCAGACTTAGAGTGTCCCTCCCTCTGGGTCAGCCATGTGGAATGGGCCTGCAGGCCTGCCTCACGTGGGCAGATGAGGTACAGGGAATGACGGGCGTTCTCATGGGTTACGGTAGGGTGGGGCTATGCTCAGGTGTGTGAACCCCATGCAAACAAAAAGCACGGCCAGAGCTCAGGGAGTGCTCAAGGACGTGGGGAAGGGGCAATAGGGCACGCCACAC
This sequence comes from Monodon monoceros, assembly GCF_005190385.1. Classification (NCBI taxonomy): domain Eukaryota; kingdom Metazoa; phylum Chordata; class Mammalia; order Artiodactyla; family Monodontidae; genus Monodon; species Monodon monoceros. The sequence goes on along the minus strand of NW_021703784.1, from coordinate 13,033,404 downwards.
CTGCTTCAGTGGCCCACTCGCCAACAAAACATGGCCCCATGGCATCAAGCACCAGAGCATCTTATTAGCTACCGAGGAGCGAGGTGGCGGGTTTTTCTGCTGCATTGGCCTCCTTAGGGAATAAGATCAGGACTCCCGACCTCCATGAGAGGCGATGGAAAGCAGAGGAGAAGTTCTTTTTCCAACACAATCCAGCGTGTGGTCCATCTCCGTCCAGCTGCTGTGTGTGTGAGCCACTATTTAAGATTTCTCCCACCACCTTGCCAAAGTTGGCCTCAGAAAACAGACCTTCACCTCAGGCATCACAGGTTGAAAGGAAGAGGCTAGGGTCACAATTCTTAAACAATCCAAAACATGAGAACTATGGAAGGATGTGGAGAAATTGGAACTCTTGTACGCTGTTGGTGGGAATGCAAAATGGTGCAGCTGCTATGGAAAACAGTATGGCAGTTCCACAAAAAATCCAAAATAGATCTACCATGTGATCCAGCAATCACACTTCTGGGTATTTATCCAAGAGAACTGAAATCAGGATCTCAAAGAGATATTAGCACCCCTTGTACATTACAGCACTATTTACAATAGCCAAGATGTAGAAACAATGTAAATGTCTATCAACCAATGAATGGATAAGCAAAATATGGTCTGTACATACAATGGAATATTATTCAGCCATAAAAGAGAAGGAAATTCTGCAATATGTGACAACATGGATGAACCTTGAGGACATTATGCTAAGTGAAATAAACCAGTCACAAAAAGACAAATACTGTATGATTCCACTTATGTATCTAAAATATTCAAACTCTTAGAAACACAGTAAAATGGTGGTTGCCAGGGGCTGGAGGGGAAGGGGGAAAAGAAGAGTTACTAATCAATGGACATAAAGTTTCAGTTTTGCAAGATGAATAAGTTCAAGAGATCTGCTGTACAACTCATGCATAGTTAACTTTACTGTACACTTAAAATTTGTTAAGAGGGTAGACCTCATGCTAAGTGTTCTTGCCACAATAAAATAAAATTTAAAAAATTATGCAAAGAAAAAAAGACTGGAAGGAAATACACAAAAAATGCTAACAGTGATTACTCTGATTTGTAGGGCTTTGGGTGATTTAAAATATCTATACTTTTTAGTATAGTTTTTGAATTTTAAACAAATGAGTATTATTATTATTATTATTTTTTTTTGCGGTACGCGGGCCTCTCACTGCTGTGGCCTCTCCCGCTGCGGAGCACAGGCTCCAGACGCGCAGACTCAGTGGCCATGGCCCACAGGCCCAGCTGCTCCGCGGCAGGCGGGATCCTCCCAGACAGGGGCACGAACCAGTGTCCACTGCATCGGCGGGCGGACTCTCAACCACTGCGCCACCAGGGAAGCCCGAGTATTATTTTTATACTGGAAAAATAAAAAAAATCCTGAATTGTTACCCTTTGACTAGTCTTAACTCCTTTATTTATTTGTTTGTTTATTCATTATTACTGTTTTTAACTGAAGTATAATTGACCTACAATACTATGTTAGTTCCAGGTGTACAACATAGAGATTCTATATTTCTATACATTAGAAAATAATCACCACAATAAGTCTAGTTATCATCAGACACAAAGTTACTATATTGTTGACTATATTCCCCATGCTGTGCGTTTCATCCCCATGACTCATTTATTTTGTAACTGGGAATTTGTACCTCTTAATTTCCCTCACCTATTTCTCTCCTCCTCCACCCCCGCCCCTCGGGCAACCACCCGTTGCTTCTCTGTATCTCTGAGTCTCTTTATGTTTTGTTATGTTTGTTCATTTGTTTTGATTTTTAGATTCCTCATGTAAATGAAATCAATGGTATCTGTCTTTCTCTGTCTGACTTATTTCACTTAGCATAATACCCATCAGGTCCATCCATCTTGTTGCAAATGGCAAGATTTCATTTCTTTTTTTTATGGCTGAGTAATATTCCACTGTACATATATACCACACATCCTTTACCCATTTTTCTATTGAAGGACACTTAGGTTGCTTCCATACATTGGATATTATAAATAATGCTGCAGTGAACGTAGGAGTGCATATATCTTTTTGGGTTAGTGTTTTTGTTTTCATTGGAAAGATACCCAGAAGTGGAAGTGCTTGATTGTTTGGTAGTCCTATTTTTAATTTTTTGAGGAAGCTCCATACTGTTTTCCATAGTGGCTGCACCAATTTACATTCCCATCAGCAGTGTACATTCCCACCATATCCTCACCACTTGTTATTTGTTGTCTTTATGACATTGTTTTTTTAATTTGAAATATAGTTGATTTACAATGTTATATTAGTTTCAGGTGTATGTATAGTGACTCAATATTTTTATAGATCATACTCCACTGAAAGTTATTATAAAATAATGGCTGTATTTCCTTGTGCTGTACAATATATCCTTGTTGCTTATTTATTTTATACACAGTGGTTTGTAGCTCTTAATCCCATACCCCTAACTTGCCCCTTCCCCTTCCTTCTCCCCTGGTAACGCTAGCTTGTTCTCTGTATCTGTGAGTCTGTTTCTATTTTGTTATATTCATTGGTTTGTTTAATTTTTAGATGCCACATATAAGTGATAATATACAGTATTTGTCTTTCTTTGTCTCACTTATTTCACTGAGCCTAATACCCTCTAGGTCCATCCACATTGTTGCAAATGGCAGAATTTCATTCTTTCTTATGGCCAAGTAATATTCCATTTATATATCTATATCTATCTATCTATCTATATATATCTATATATATCTATCTATCTCACTTCTTTATCCACTTGTCTGTTGATGGACATTCGGTTGCTTCCATATCTTGGCAATCGTAAACAATGCTGCTATGAACAATGGGGTTCATGTATATTTTCCAATTGGTGTTTTCACTTTTGGGGGTTATGTACCCAGGAGTGGAATTGCTGGATCATATGGTAGTTCATATTTTTAGTTTTTTGAGGAAACTCCATACTGTTTTCCACAGTGGTTTCACCAATTTACATTCCCACCAACAGTGTACAAGGGTTCCCTTTTCTCCATATCCTCGCTAACATTTGTTATTTGTAGGCTTTTTAATGTTAGCCATTCTGACAGGTGTGAGGTGATATCTCATTGTGGTTTTGATTTGCATTTCTCTAATAATTAGCGATATCAAGCATCTTTTCATGTGCCTGTTAGCCATCTGTATGTCTTCTTTGGAAAAATGTCCATTCAAGTCTTCTACCCATTTTTTGAGTTGTTTGTTTTTTTTGATACTGAGTTGTATGAACTATTTATGTATGTTGGATATTAGACCCTTATTGGCCATGTCATTTGCAAGTATTTTCTCCCATTCCTTAGGTTGTCTTTTCATTTTGTCAGTGGTTTCCTTTGCTGTGCAAAAGCTTTTAAATTTAGTTAGATTCCATTTGTGTATTTTTACTTTTATTTCTCTTGCCTTAGGAGAGAGATCCAAAAAAATATTGCTATGATTTATGTCAAAGAGTGTTCTGCCTGTGTTCTCTTCTAGGAGTTTTATGGTTTCAGGTCTTTAATTCATTTTGAGTTTATTTTTGTATATGGTGCGAAAAAATGTTCTAATCTCATTCTTTTACATGTAGCTGTCCAGTTTTCCCAGCACCACTATTGAAGAGACTGTCTTTTCTCTATTGTATATCCTTGTCTCATTTGTTGTAGATTAATTGGCCATAGGCAAGTGGGTTTATTTCTAGGCTCTCTATTCTGTTCCAATCTCATTGTGGTTTTGATTTGCATTCCCCTGATGATTAGTGGTATTGAGCATCTTTTCATTTACTTGTTGCCATCTACGTGTCTTCTTTGGGAAAGTGTCTGTTCCAGTCCTCTGCCCATTTTTTAATTGGGGTTTTTTTTTTTTTGTTGTTGTTTGTTTTTGTTTGTTTTTTTTGACATTGAGTTGTGTGAGTTCTTTGTATATTTGGGATATGAAATCTTTATCAGATATATCTGTTGCAAATATCTTCTCCCTTTCAGTAAGCTGCCTTTTTGTTTTGTTGATAGTTTCCTTCACTGTGCAAAATCTTTTTAGTTTGATTAGGTCCCATTTGTTTATTTTCGCTTTGGTTTCCCTTGCCTGAGGTGACATATCGAAAAAATATTACTAAGATCAATGTCAAAGAGTGTACTCCCTTTGTGTTCTTCTAGGAGTTTTATGGTTTCAGGCCTTACATTTAAGTCTTTAATCCATTTTGAGTTTGTTTTTGTATATGGTGTGAGAAAGTAATCTAGTTTGATTCTTTTGAATATAGCTGTTCAGTTTTCTCAATACCGGATGCTGTCTTTTCTCCATTGTACATTCTTACCTCCTTTGTCATAGATTAATTGACCATATAAGTGTGGGTTTATTTCTGGGCTCTCTATTCTGTTCCATTGATCTATGTGTCTGTTCTCATACCATACTGTTTTGATTACTATGACTATGTAATATAGTTTTAAATCAGGGCACATGATACCTCCACCTTTGTTCTTTCTCAAGATGTTTTGGCTATCTGGGGTCTTTTGTGTTTCCATACAAATATTAGAATTATTTGTTCTAGTTCTGTGAAAAATACCATTGGTTTTTTATAGGGATTCCATTGAATCTGTAGATTGTTTTTCTTGGTCTGATTTATTTTACTTAAACGTGATACCCTTCAGGTCCATCCATGTTGTTGCAAATGGCAAGATTTCATTCTTTTCTATGGTTGAGTCTCTGTTTTAAAGTCAATTTTCTCTGATGTAAGTATTGCCGCTCCAGATTTCTTTTTGTTTCCATTTACTTGGAATACCTTTTTCCCATCTCCTTACTTTCAGTCTGTGTGTGCCATTAGATTTGAAGTGAGTCTCTTGTAGGCAACATATATATGGGTCTTCATTCTGCTTTTGCTCTCTTCCTTTGTGTTTGACTCCTTTCTCCTTTTTTGGTGTGTGTATCTATTATAGATTACCTCATGGTTACCATGAGGTTTATAACAAACTAACTAACTGTTTTAAGTTGATGATCTCTTAAGTTATAACACATTCTAACAAGACTACATTTTATCCCCCTCCACATTTAATTTTTTTGCAGTACACGGGCCTCTCACTGTTGTGGCCTCTCCCGCTGTGGAGCACAGGCTCCGATGCGCAGGCTCAGCGGCCATGGCTCACGGGCCCAGCCGCTCCATGGCATGTGGGATCCTCCCGGACCGGGGCACGAACTCACGTCCCCTGCATCAGCAGGCAGACTCTCAACCACTGCACCACCAGGGAAGCTCCACATTTAATATTTTTGACATCATATTTCACAATGAGATATTTCCTTTTGTAATTTTCATATCTCTAGTTTTGGTCTTTTCTTTTCCACTTTGAAAAGCCCCTTTAACATTTCTTGTAAAGCCTGTTTAGTTGTGCTGAACTCTTAGCTTTTGCTTGTCTGTAAAACTCTTTATCTCTCTTTTAAATTTGAATTATAGCCTTGCTGGCTCTAGACTATTCTTGGTGTTTCCCTTTTATCACTTTAAATATATCATGCCACTCCCTCTGGCCTGCAAAGTTTCTGCTGAAAAGCCAACTGAGGGTCTTATGCGAATTCCCTTCTATGTAACTGGCTGCTTTTTCCTTGCTGCTTTTAAGATTCTCTCGTTATCTTTAATTTTGCCATTTTAATTACAATGTGTCTTGGTACTTTTCTCTTTGGGTTCATCTTATTTGGGACTCTCTGTAATTCCTGGACTGGGTATCTGTTTCCATTCCAGGTTAGGAAAATTTTCAGCTATTATTTTTTCAAGTAAATTCTCTGATGCTTTTGCCCTCTTTTCTCCTTCTGCGACCCCTATAATGCAAATGTTAGTACCCTTGATATTGTCGCAGAGGTCTCTTAAACTATCCTTATTGAAAAAAACTCTAGGGACTTCCCTGGTGGAGTAGTGGTTAAGAATCCGCCTGCCAATGCAGGGGACACAGGTTCGAGCCCTGCTTCAGGAAGATCCCACATGCTGCAGAGCAACTAAGCCCCTGTGCCACAACTACTGAGCCTGCGCTCTAGAGCCCTCAAGCTACATCTACTGAGCCGGCACACCACAACTACTGAAACCCGTGAGCCTAGATCCTGTGCTACGCAACAAGAGAAGCCACCGCAATGAGAAGGTCGCACACCACAACAAAGAGTAGCTCCCGCTCGCCGCAACTAGAGAAAGCCCGTGCACAGCATGAAGACCCAACACAGCCAAACCTCCCCCCCACCAAAAACCCCCAAAAAACAACTCTAGGGACTTCCCTGGTGGTCCAATGTTTAAGACTCCATACTTCCACTGCAGGGGGCGTGGGTTTGATCCCTGGTTGTGGAACTAAGATCCCACATGCTACGTGGTACAGCCCCCAATAAATAAATAAATAAATAAAAATGTAAAAAACTCTTTTTTCTTTTTTCTGTTCAGCTTGTGTGATTTCCACTGCTCTGTCACCCAGTTCACTGATTCGTTCCTCTGTATCATATAATCTACTGTCGATTCCTTCTAGTGTATTTTTTTTTCAGTTATTGCATTTTTCAGCTCTGTTTGGCTCTCCTTTGTATTTTCTAACTTTTTGTTAGAAGCTTCTAACTTCTCACTTTGTTCATCCCTTCTTCTCCCAAGTTCTCTGAGCATCTTTATGATCATTACCTTGAACTCTTTATTGGGTAGATCACTTATCTCCACTTTGCTTAGTTCTTTTTCTGGGGTTTTACCTTGCTCCTCTATTTGGAACATATACCTCTGTTGCCTTATTTTGCCTAATTCTCTGTTTTTTATTTCTGTGTATTAGGTAGGTTCGTTACGTTTCCTGATCTTGAAGTGGCCTTATGTAGGAGATGTCCTATGGGGGTTGGCAAGACACTCCCCTCTGGTCATCAGAGTTATATGCTCTAGGGGTGCCCTGTATGTGGGTTACATTGGCCCTTCTGTCACTGGGGATGTGACTGCTGTGGGTACACTGGTAGGCGGGACCTGCCCTGGCCCAGTTGGCTGCCAGGCTCTGCCTTACGCAGAGGCAGGGCTGGTCCTGGCGTGGCTGGCAGGGGCCGAGGGGGTTCCAGAGCTGGTGCGGGCTCACTGGTGTGTGGGGCTGGGTCACTGTGGGTCTGGCTTCTTGGCCTGGTGGGGGTGTGGCTCCTGAGACTGGTGCTGACCAGTTAGTGGACAGGTAAGCCCCTGGGGCTAATGGGCTAGAGGGAGGAGTCCAAAATGGAGCTTGCCAGCACCACTGTTCTCATGATAGAATGAGCTCCCCAAATGGCTGCTGCCAGCATCTATGTCCCCACGGTGCGCTCCAGTTACCTCCCGCCTCTCTGGAAGGCTCTCCAAGATAAGCTAGTAGGTGTGACCCAGGCTCTTTTCAAATTACTGCCTCTGCGCTGAGTCTCAGAGCATGTGGGATTTTGTGTGCTCCTTTAAGAGCGGAGTCTCTTTCCTACAGTCCTCCAGCTCTCCCATGTATGAGTTGCACTGGCTTTCAAAGCCAGATGTTCTGGGGACTCATCTTCCCAGTGCAGGACCTCCTGGCTGGGGAGCCCAATATGGGTCTCAGACCCTTCACTCCTTGGGGGGAACCTCTGCAATTGTGATTTATCCTCCCATTTGTGGGTCGCCCGCCTGGGGGTGTGAGTATTGACCATACTGTGCCTCCACCTCTCTGCCCATCTCATTGTGGTTCTTTATATCTTTAGCTGTGGAAAATCGCTTCTGCTAGTCTTTGGGTCCTTCTCATTGATAGTTGTTCTGTAAATACTTGCAGTTTTGGTGTACTTGTGAGAGGAGGTGAGCTCAGGCCATCGTGGCCATCCCTCCACCCCCAAAATTAGTCTAAGCTCCTTTAAATGGCTTACAAAGATGTCCTCTCCTGCTGAGTCTTATCCACTTTCCAGGAGGAGACTTCCCCCTGTTACTGGGCCGTGACTGCTATATGTCTTAGTCATCCTTGCAACCTCAGTTCCTAGTGCAGAGCAGAGGCCTGTGCCACGCTCTCTAAGAGGATGCTCAGTCGCGTGGCATACATCACTTGCAACCCAGAGAGTTGTACACCCTCTATTCCTTAGAGGAGAATATCTGGGAAAGTGCCTTGGTCCCCAGGAGTTCTCTTTATGTTGGAAATGACAGGAAACCTGTCCCAACTTGGCTTAGGCAAGAGAGAGAATTTGTTGGCTCACTAGCTGAACAATCCAGGGGTATGTTAACTTCAGGTGAGGCTATGCCCAGGGTTCTACTTAATAGGGACCCAGTTTCTCTTTCCCTTACTCAGTGCCTCTTCTTCTGTGTTGGCTCCATTGTCAGATAAACATTCTCATCATGGCCCCCAAATGACAGTCAGCATCTTCCAGAGAATCTCTTTCCTAGAGGGACAGTGACTACCTGCTCCAGACTTATTGACTTTGAATGGAGTAGTGCCTATTACCAGACTCAAGGGACTTCTTAGAGTCCATGTCTTGGTTCAAGCCAATCAGCCTCTCCCCTCACCCCTTACCTCTGGGAATAGAATGGCCATCAACTCCAGGGAAAAGCTCACAGGTGGAGAATGGGGGAGGAGAAAATTGAAAGACAGTTACCAAAGCAGGGGAGAAAGGTGCTGGGCAACCAAAAAATGAGAAAACCCCTTACACTTGGACTTGACAGTAGATAATAGGAATGTTGGAACGGCAAGCCCAGCCACCACATCTCAGTGGGACCATCTCAGGGTACAGAGATCGGCAGGAGAGTTCTGGTCCAGGGAGAGCTGGCCCAGGATAACTCCTGGCATGTGTGCTTTGAGTGGGCATGGAGGGTACAGCTATAATAGCACAGATGGGGCAAACTTCAAGGTAGCTGGAAAAATGGATGTTTAATTAGTTCACACATTCATTTATTCCACAGTATTTAAAAGATCCACCATGCTACACACTAACAAACAAACCAGTAGTTACTAGTGTTCCTGTGCTGGCTCTGCTGATAGCTTGTTGTGTGAACTTAGTCAAATCATTTCCCCTCTGGGCCTTAGCTTCCTCATCTGTAGAGTGAGGGTATTGGATTTGTGTAAATGGTTCATATACTTTGGGGACAAAACAGACAGAAACTGTTGAATGAGGGAAGCAGGCAGTATGTACAGTAGAGCAAGGTGAGGCTTGTGGCTAAGTGGACAGTGTACTCCTGACTGGCATGGGCAACCCATTCCCAGCACCAGTCAGTTGTCACTAAGAGAAAGTGCCAAGGAAATATTGCCAGGTCTTTGGGGTTTTTTTCCCCAAGAAAAACAAAAAAACTGTATTTTTACATAAAATCTGATTTTTACATGTTAATATCCAAATCAAAATTTTAAATAACTGCAGAGGCCAAACAAAACATGTCTGAGGACCGTGTGCTTCTTCGGACTAGATGGTCCATAAGGTCCTCTGGCTTAGTCTCTGGTGCCCCTGACAAAGGGAGATAGGTGGTGGGGAAAAGGTGGTAGCACTCCTAAATGTGGCTGAAAAAGAAAAAACAATCAAAGTGCTAGATTAATAGATACATGAAGAACTAGGATAAGTTGGCAACAGTCTCTTCTTTCCATACATTCTGGAAGCTATCTCTGTACTCCTCCTTCCTTTCACATACCCTAATATGCTGTCTAGTCTTCATTCAGCTGAACCAATTTGTGTCTATGTGATTGGACCCTTCTAGGGATAGTGCTGAAGGAAGGAACTCCCAAAAAGGGAAGCTACTTCACCTTCATCCATCCACCCATCCATGAATCCATCCATCCATCCATCCACATATCCATCCATCCATGCAACCATTGATTTTCAAATTTTTGAGTGTCATTTTATGTTTCATACCATGCTAGGTACCAGGGACCCTTTATTCAGTTGATGGCCCTGGTTAAACCCTGGGGAGAAAGAAAATTTTTTCTTTTTTTTCCCACCATGCCGTATGGCATGTGGGATCTTAGTTCCCTGACCAAGGGTCGAACCCATGCCCCCTGCATTGGGAGCGTGGAGTCTTAACCACTGGATTGCCAGGGAAGTCCCAAAGATAATTTTTTCTATGGTACATCATCAGAGCTCTTTTGTTAATGCCCTAGATGTGTCTCTCAATCAGGAGCTAAGCACTCATAGAAGCATTCAGGGCATAAGCTCCTTATCTAAAGACTCAATGATTTAAGCACCCTTCCTGCTTGCAACTCCTCCTTAATAAATATATTGTAAAGGCAAATTCTCTACTCTTCTTTGGCCTTCCAGAAAGGTTAGCAGATGGGAGTGGGGCCCACAGAGAATATGCTCTGCCTGGCAAACAGGTGTTTTGAAGGCTGATTTTAGAGCTGCAAGCACCTGGTTGATATGCCAACCCCTCCTTCTATTTATTCTGTTAAGCAATTAACTGAATAAGGAGATTCTGAAAGTCACAGACTGCTTTTTCTCTGTTCCTCGATTTGTGGTTGTTTTCTTTCCCCTGACAGTCTCAGGAGACTGAGCCAGGGTCTCCATGTTACAAGTACATCTTGTATATTTAATCTGGAGCCCTTAATAAACTTGGGGGCAGGGTAGAGGCTGCAAGGGAAGCACAGAATTAAAACCACATCCTGGGTTAATGAGATCTCTATGTAGCCTCGCTTACTTCTTTTCCCACTCCCAGACTTTGCTCCTTTGCCCTCCTTTTTTGGGAAGAAACACATCTCTGCTTGCCTAGTGGAAGTCTGTGGAAAATCCAGTTCATAATCCACAGTAACCTTGTTGACAGACACCCGTCCCCCAGTGGGAGAGCTCTCTGGTGAGAACGTATTCATTTAAGATCACGTTTGGGTGGCTGCAGGCTAGCTCTTCAGGGAGAGTGGAGTTGGGCAGGAAGGAAAGATGGGAGGATTTTCCTACCAATGGAGAACCTGGAGGGAACAGGGCATCTGCCTCCACCTCTGGGGGTGTGGAATGGAAGAAGACATGAGTGACGTGACCCTTGGGAGATCTCCTGGTGAGGAAAGCCGGGGAGCAGACCTGAATGCCGGGAGAATTTCTACATAGGGTCTGGCTGACTCAGAATAAATTCAAGTCCCAATTCTCCAGGGTTAGCAGTGTAGAGCAAAACTTCCCTTCCAGGTCACGAATGGATTCTGAAGTCTCAAATTTCCCCCGGGATTCTGCTTCCTTTGGCTCTGTCACTAAAGAGCTCCGTGGCCACTCCCGTTGGCTTTAGGTGGCTGGTCCAGCCTGAGCTGGAACTGGGATCATTGCCTCGATTTCCCTAAACACAGCTGAGTCAAGATTGGGGTATTTAACAAAGCATTGCACAAGCTTCAGGGATGATGAAGGGGAAATAAACACAGAAAGTAACATGAAACCAACCCCTGTGCCAGCTGGAGCATCTCCCTGCTCCACCCAGGGCTCTATCCTGACCTTTCACATGTGACAGGGGTCACCTTGTCCCACCTTCTCTGTCCTGGGAGAACATGGCCCTGCATGAGAACAAGGTCCCCACTGTTGCATCTTGGTGGATTCTTTTTTTACTCTTTTATTTCTCAAATTGTTCAGAAACCAGACTATTTATTGGGCCCCCCCCACCAGAGACACCTATGTATTGGGGGTCCCACCAGAGACACACCATTGGAATCAAGATACAAATGTAATGGAGAAAACCCCCAAACCATCCAAATGAGCTTAATTCATTAACTTATTATGTTTCTTGGCAGGTCCTTGATCGAGGCTTCCTTCCTGGGTTTGTCTTCTCCATAAATCATGGTAAGGTTGGGGGTACTGAGGAAGCCTGGCTCACCCCCAGCGCTCCTGGGTGAGGGCAGAGCAGAGCCCCCAGCAGTTCAGCTGTGGAGCCATATTCCCCAGGGAGTAAGAGAGGTCATGGTCTTTCTTTTTGGGCTTCTTGGAATCCTGTGATCACAGGAGAGGGCTGGGGTGAGGCCTGCTGGCCTTTGGATCTCCCCTTAACGCTGAGGATAAGTGATGTGGCTGTGATCACTGGCTACCTGGTTAGGCCTCCTGACCCGTGGCTTGATCTCTGCTTCTGTGGCGGGTCTTATTCATTTTCTCAAGTTCAGCTCCCACTCCTGGGAAGCATTATATAGGCTACCAGGGATGCAGCACTGAGAAGCCCAGACTGAACTCCTCCTTTGTGAAACTTACATCCCACTGGGGGAGCAGACATCCAGGTACCCAGTAAGTGTCTTAAGGTTCAATCCCCATAGTTTTGTGCTAAATGGGTTCCAAATAGTCCAATTATAAAAGGAGAGACCATGCTCCTGTGAAGTTGATGAAAAGTGTATTATCTGGTGGGGCATGTTCATAATGGGGGAGGCTATGCAACGTGGAGTCGGGCTGTACGGGAAATCTCTGCACCTTCTGTTCAATGTTGCTATGAACCTAAAGCTGCTCTAAAAAGATGTTTATTAAAAAATTCCAAATGAAAACAAGAATTCCGAGTGAATAAACAACAAGGTCCTATTATATAGCACCAGGAACTATATTTAATATAATAATAAGTATATAGTAATATTCAATATTACTAGTTGAGTATAGTAATATTCAATATAGTAATAAACCATAATGGAAAAGAAAAAAATATTCTGGTTTGGGAACACGGTTTCTTAGCATCATCAAGAAAAGGAGACCTTAGGTAGCCATAGTCACTGTCCTAAAAGAATTTCTGCATAAAATAAATTTTAAAATGTAGTAAATACCTTTGCTATGCCTCTAAAAATTCTGAGCTATGGCACTGCTCTCAGCGAGGCAGCCCAACCCAGAGCTTTAATAGATGCCCTGGGGCTTCCCTGGTGGCGCAGTGGTTGAGAGTCTACCTGCCAATGCAGGGGACACGGGTTCGTGCCCCGGTCCGGGAAGATCCCACATGCCGCGGAGTGGCTGGGCCCGTGAGCCATGGCCGCTGAGCCTGTGCGTCCGGAGCCTGTGCTCCGCAACGGGAGAGGCCACAACAGTGGGAGGCCCGCGTACCACAAGAAAAAAAAAAAAAAAATAGATGCCCTGTATGAAATAATTTTAAAAGACATATTAAATGATTTTCATAGTCAAATGTCATAGTATAAGAATACTTTGAAATTGATACATTTTTAGTTTGGGGACTGATTTTTGTTTTGCAAGCGGAAATAAAGCAAACACTGAATTTAAAAAGTGGATTATTTTCCTGGCACAAAACGTAAAGACAGTTCAAATTACACTATGCATAACTAAACTGGCACTGACATGAGAAAGTCCCGAATGGTCACAGGCTGTACTTCTTGGACATCCTGTCCCTGCCCCCAAAGACGTGAACTTGAGTATTTCCTTGTTCACCACCAGCTGATGGGGGGGGGGTAGCTAGAAGGCACGAGGAAAGCCCCAACTGTGCCTCTGTCTGAATGAATGTTATGGCAGGACTTTCCTGTGATTCAAGCTCTATGATAAATGCTCCCAGGGTCTGAGACAGAATAGCAGAGGGCCCTGGGTGAAGAGGACCCCTAGGGAGGCTTCTCCCAGGGGCTGATGTTTGCGCGAGAGCCTAAAGGATGTATGGAAGGAGCTCGAGATTGGAATGAGGGGTAGGTGGGCTGCAGGGCTGTGGGCGGAGGAAGGAGACGGTGCTCGTGGGAATCCCAGAGCAGCCCAGAGGCAGCGGTCCTGAGACCGCGGCTGGGGGAGCCCAGCACCCAGGCCAGGCCTGTTCTCCTCCAGTGAAAGCCGGCGTCTGCATCTGCCTACTTCTCTGCAGGTACCAACTGCAGTGTTCATTGTCTGTTTGCTGCATTTTTCTGACTTTGGCCCATCCTGACCTCTTTCTACCTCCCCCTCAACCCTAGGAAGTAGGTTCTGCTCTTATCCCCATTTTACTGCAAGGAGACTGAGACACAGCTTAGGTGAGCTGCCCAAGGTCGCACAGAGGGTCAAACTCAGGCATTCTGGCTCAGAGCTGTGCTCTTAAACAAGGCCACCCGAAAGTGCACCTCACTGGGGCACCGCCTCACGGCTCCTGTCCCCCTCACCACCACCCCCAACCTCCAGCCCTGCCAGGGCTGTCCTTGTGGGTGTGTCTCCACCTCCCTCACCTTTATGGCCCCTGCTGGGACATCGGCATTTGCCCAGGCCTGGCGGGCTGCTGCTGGGAGGAACAGGAGGGGAAGGCTTAGTGAGTGCAGCCGCTCACCACCCGTCCTCTGCCCCCCAGGGGACTATGGAGCGTGTATGCGGGCATCAGGGCAGGGGCCTTCCTGAGACTTCTCACCCATGCGGGGCTCTCATCCCCCTGTCATCATTATCACTGAGCACCAACTCCGTGCCAGACTCTGGGCTAATGCTTTCATTTCAAGATGACCCTGTGAGCAGGATACAGGTTCCAGCTATGGCTTTTCTGACCTTAGGGTGACAAGGGGTATTTGTGGCTTGGATACCCAGAGATTGGGGTTTGGGGATGCAGAGACATCAAAGCAGCTCTAGGAATGGCCTTTCTGCTGTCTCTGCTTCTCTCTGCATCCATTCCCCTCTCTGCCAGCCAGACTGCTCCACTCACTTAGATTTCTGCTTCCCTGTAAGTCCTGTGGCATGAAGCCCACTGTGGCAGCCTCAGCCCTCACATTATGTGGTCTTTTTTTTTTTTTTACATCTTTTATACTTGCTTTACAATGGTGTGTTAGTTTCTGCTTTATAACAAAGTGAATCAGTCATACATATACATATATCCCCATATCCCCTCCCTCTTGCGTCTCCCTCCCTCCCACCTCCCCCATCCCACCCCTCTAGGTGTCACAAAGCACCGAGCTGATCTCCCTGTGCTATGGGTAGTGTATATATGTCCAAGCCATTCTCTCACTTCGTCCCAGCTTACCCTTTGCCCTCCCCATATCCTCAAGTCCATTCTTCAGTAGGTCTGTGTCTTTATTCCTGTCTTACCCCTAGGTTCTTCAAGACATGTTTTTTTTCTTAGATTCCATATATATGTGTTAGCATACGGTATTTGTCTTTCTCTTTCTGACTTACTTCACTCTGTATGACAGACTCTAGGTCCATCCACCTCACTACAAATAACTCAATTTCGTTTCTTTTTATGGCTGAGTAATATTCCACTGTATATATGTGCCACATCTTCTTTATCCATTCATCCAATGATGGACACTTAGGTGGCTTCCATGTCCTGGCTATTGTAAATAGAGCTGCAATGAACATTGTGGTACATGACTCTTTGAATTATGGTTTTCTCATGGTATATGCCCAGTAGTGGGATTGCTGGGTCATATGGTAGTTCTATTTGTAGTTTTTTAAGGAACCTCCATACTGTTCTCCATAGTGGCTGAACCAATTCACATTCCCACCAGCAGTGCAAGAGTGTTCCCTTTTCTCCACACCCTCTCCAGCATTTATTGTTTCTAGATTTTTTGATGATGGCCTTTTTTTTTTTTTGATGTGGACCATTTTAAAAGTCTTTATTGAATTTGTTACATGATTGCTTCTCTTTCATGTTTTGTTTTTTTGGGCATGGGGCATGTGGGATCTTAGCTCCCCGACCAGGGATCGAACACACACCCCTTGCATTGGTGCAGTCCCAACCACTGGACCTCCAGGGAAGTGCCATCACGTGGTCTTTTGCTCTCAGTCCTCATTTCCTGCTGTATCTGTTAGTTCAAGAGGAAGAGGGAGACCCCACCCAGGGCCTGTGGTCACTTGGAGTGACCGTGGGACTGCCCTTGAACTTGGCTGGACAAGCTGTGATAGTCGTCACTACTACAATATCACAATTTGCATTTTACAGGAGGGGAAGCTAGGATCCAGAGAAGATAAGTAACCTGCCTAAGGTCACACAGCAAGTTGGGGACAGGACTGAAATTAGGAAGAACTCAGAGCCACCAGACTCCACAGCCTCTTGCATCAGATGTTGGGGGTCTCCAGGCCTAAATTCTAACTTGAGATGCCTCCACTCATTTTCTCCACCTTTACGTTCTGCTCCCCAAGGCCTCTCTATGCTCTGTTCCTTCTCTTGTTCCTGGAAGGGTAACTCCTCAGCACACCTCGACTCCCAACCAGCTGGGCAGAGAAGGAAGACCCAGGGTCTGGGAGGCACCCAGGGGCACCCTGGAGTAAGCAGGGTGGCGGTGCTGGAGGGAAGAAGATGCTTCCTTGAAAGGACGTTTCTACTTTGGACAGGCTGCCCCCGCTCAGGCCCTGGGTCCCTAATGGGACAGTGATGGTCGTTTTTTTAATTTTTTTTTTGAACTGTTGGTCAACTTTACTCCTGTCCCATATTTATTGGCAGCAGGTGGTGCAAAAATCATGGAAAGTTTAATAGCAAACCTCGTGAGGCAGTTTGAAGAAAGAGCAAAGAGAACTGGCCCATGGAGCAGGCGGCAAGGGACCCTCAGAATGGCCTCACTTGCAAGAGGGGCTGGCAGACAGTGCTGGTCTTTGACAGGCTGTCGCTGGCATTTCAGGTGGTTCTCCCAACTTCTGGCCACGCCTCCCTCCCACGGCTCTCATTCTGACCCTCTCCCGCCAGGTGGATCCCCACTTCACAGCACCAAGAGCCTGGACCAGAAAAACTAGAGAAATGGCTAGAAGTAGAGGGTTCAGTGGTATCAGTTAAGGGGTTAATGTCGTCATTTACTCAACAGTTTTATATTGAGCACCTACTTTGCGGCAGGATCACCGCTAAGACGTCTCATGGTAAACCAGAGAGGCGGTGCCCCCTCGAGGGTTGTTCCTTAATGCAATGACTTCTACAGTAGTAAAATAATCATAATAGCTACTAAGTGCTGTTTTGAATTGCCTTTGACAGGCACTGTGCTAAGTTGCTTTGTGGGGAATTTCTTCCTTGATTTTCAAAATAGTCTTATGAAATAGGTACTGTTAAAACCTTCATTTTTTCCTGAGGGTGTAAGTACAGCATGGTGACTGTAGGTAATAACACTGCTTTGTATATTTGAAAATTGCTAAGCGAGTACATCTTAAAAGTTCCCATCACAGGAAAAAAAAATTTGTAATTATGTGTGGTAATTGTCATTAACTAGACTTACTGTGGTGGTCATTTCACAATATATACAAATATTGAATCATCACATTGCATACCCCAAACTAATATAAAGTTAGACGTCAATTATAGCTCAATAATTACAAAAGACGATTAACAAATTTGGGGGATGTAATGTACAGCATGGTGATTATAGCTAATACTGTATCATTTACTTGAGTGTGGCTAAGAGAGTAGATCTGAAATGTTCTCACCACAAACAAGAAATGGTAATCATGTGACAGGAAGGCATGTTAGCTAAGCTACGGTGGTCATCATCTTGTAATATATAAGTGTATCAAATCAACATGTTGTACACCTTAAACTTACACACTGTTCTAGGTAAATTATATCTCAAGAAAGCTGAAAAAAAAAAAAAAGAAAAACCAAAACCCAAGCAAACAAAAAACTCTCTCCATTTTACAGATGGGGAAGCTGATACTTAGAGAAGGCAAGTAAGTTATTCAGGGTCCCTCAGCTGGTCAGTGAAGGAGCCAGGATTTGCAGGCCTCCTCTGGACTCTGACTCTGGAGCCCACACCATCAGTCACAACTACACCACATCTTTAGAACTTTAGCTGAGGTGGGAGGTTGGGGGAAGGGGAGAGGTGGGGTGGGTTGGGGGCATGGCACTCATAACCTTGGGAGTTCAAGCAAGTCTTCCCAGATGGCGTGACACCTAAGGCTTTGTTACTCCTGGAGGAGGTAAGTTAAGCAGCTTAAAACGTGTGGGAGGAATTGTATGGGGATGGGTGTGGGGAGGGGAAGGGTGTTCCAGGCAAGGGAAACAGCATGTGCAAAGGCCTGGAGCACCTACTCTGTATCCCACCTGGTTGGTGCATACCGCGCAGGCGCGGAGAAAGCAAGCGGCAAGGGCCCGGGAGCTGTCCTTGGCGAGCTCCTCAATCTGTTGTGAGCTGAATTGTGTCCCCCTAAAATTCATAGGTTGAGGTCCTCACCCCCGGGGCCTCAGAATGTGACTGTATTTGGTGACAGGGCCTTTAAAGAGGTGATCAAGGTGAACCTTGAGGACATTATAGTAAATGAAATCAGCCAGACACAGAAAGACAAATATTATATGATTCCACTTACGTGAAGTACTTAGAATAGTCAAATTGAGAGACAGAAAGTAGAATGGTGGTTATTAGGGCCTGTGGAAGGGAGAGTGGGGGTTAGTGTAAATGAGTGCAGAATCTCAGTTCGGGAGGATGATGAAAAAGTTCTGGAGATGGAGATGGTAATGGTTACACGACAGCGTGAATGTACTTAATGTCACTAAATGTACACTTAGAATTGGCTAGAATGGTAAATTTTATGTATATTTTACTACAATAAAGAAGTGTTAATCATAAAATTAAAGATCCATAAACTGGGCTTCAAAATTAAAAAAAAATAAGAGGTGATCAAGGTAAAAAGAAGCCACATGGTGGGTCTTAATCCACTATGACTGGTGCTCCTCTAAGAGGAGGAGGTCAGGACACAGAGAGAAGCTAGAGGGAGCAGACAGCCATCTGCAAGCCAAGGAGAGAGGCAGCGGAAAAATCCAGCCCTGATGACAGCTTGCTCTGGGACTGCTAGCCTCCAGAACTGTGAGAAAATAAATCTCTGTTGTGCAAGCCGCCCAGTCTGTGGTACTTTTTATGGTAGCCAAGCAAACTAATACAGGATTCGAGAGCTGGGAGAGACCTCAGAAGTCATCTCATGATCTAACCATTTCTTTTTACTGAAGTGGAGATGAGGTCTGGGAGGGAAAGCCCGAGGCCACAAACAAGTCACCGAGGGACTCCCAGCCCAAGGCCGGCTTCTCAGACTGGGGGACCCCAGGACTGAGGCGCTGGGGCAAGACGAGGCTGGGGGAGTGTGGGTGGGGGAGCTTTTGGAGGAGGGAGAGGGCGCCCCCTACTGGGGCAGAGAGGGAGCAGTGTGCTCAGGTGAGGTAGTCGGAGGATGTGTGCCGGGGTGTGTGTGTGTGTGTGTGTGTGTGTGTGTGTGTGTGTTTTGCGTATGTGTGTGCGCATGCGCGCGTGCACACGTGTGCTGGTGGCTTGGAGACGGAAGACAGGGAACACATCGTCTCCTCCCTGCCAGGAACACATTGGGAGGAGGAAAGATGACATCTAGGAGCCCGAGAGGTGCCTCAACAGTTTCCTGGCCCAGGAGGGCTGGCTGAGGGCGTAGGGGCCCTCGGGTGGAGGAGGGAGAGGGGAAGAGATCAGGCTGGATGCAGGAAGAGGGATGGCCGCTTGACCCTCCCCCAGTTGCCCTAATGGAAGTTGATTCAAGAACTTGAGAGGATTCAGCTCACTAGGAGGAAGACATGACCAAGAGTCATCTCTGTCCAGAGCCATGCTGAGCTACCCCGGGAGGTGTGGAAGGGGCAGAATTCATTGAACAAACATTTACTCAGCTCCAGACTCGTGCAGGCTCACAGGGGCTGGGATCCAGCAGTGACCAACACAGATGGAGTCCGACCGCCTCAGAGCTCACCCTCTGCTGGATGGCAGGCACTGAGAACATAATCACTGCGTCGAGAGCATGTTAGCATCCCGACGGATGCTAAGGAGAGGGTTAGAGGGCTCTTCAAGCATTAACCCAGGGGGGCTTCAGGACAGGCTTCAGGGCAGAAAGGAGGAAGAGGCATTTGCGGCATAGGGTGGTCCGTGGTGGGGGAGGGCTGCCTGGCTGGAGGGAGTGAGGCGTGGCGATGGACAGCTGGAGAGGGAGGCTGGTCATCAGGGCAGTTCAGACCCCGGTGAGGACTTTGAACTTTGCCCTGAGAGCAATTCAAAACACTGGATGGGTTTAGGCAGGGGAATGACACGAGTCCATCCGTATATATTGAAGCTTGGAGTTGGTGGCGGGGTGGAGGTGAAGGATGACGGTGGCAGGGCCCAGGGAGATGGAATGGGGCGGAGAGCAGTGCCTGGACTCACGTAGGGCAGAGTCTGCTGGAAGTTGACTGGGTTGGGAGTGGTGGAGGCTGGCTGAGGGGAGCTGGCTGTGTGCCCGGGTCACCCACTGCGTGAAGATCTGGAGTCGCCATTGGGTATGTAGAATGTTAGGTCCCTGAAGACATCCAGGAGGAGATCAGGAGAAAGCAGGTGGATGGACTGATCTGGAACCCGGGAGAAAGATCTCGGCAAAAGGCTTAACTTGAGAATTAAGTCTAGGTCACAGGAATGAATGTGAATGCTCGGGAAATATGTACAAAGTAGAAGAGAAGAGGCCTGAGATGGAGCTTTGAGAAATACACCTACGGGATAGGCACTGGAAGAGGAGCGTCTCTGAGTTTTCTTGTCTGTAAAATGGGTACGATAATGCAAGTTGACGTAAGGATTAGGTGAGATGAAATAAATATATGAAGTGTTTGACGCAGTGTTGGTGCTCATTGATGGATCTTGTATGTGTAGCATGTTTCCACAGTGGCCTTCTTCCTGGGTCACGTTGGTTTATTAACTTCCCTTCAAGAGAAGTGACCAGAGGCCTGGACTTCATCGCTGATGACGGTCCTCCACCGGACATCAGGTTCTATTAATGCAGCCCAAGGTTGCACTTGTGATTTTAGCACTGCTGTCTGCTGGTAAGCGTGGGTTCAGACCTCTGTATCTTTGTGAGGGATGCTTTGAATCTAAGAGCCTACAAGGGAAGATGTAAAGGAGGGGACCAGGTCCTGTGGCAGGAGCCAAGGGCAGTCCTCAGACCTAGCATCTGCTCATGTCCTTTACAGAAAGGGCAGGGAAATTGGCCGGCATCCCCAGGCTCTGCCCTTCTATGCTCTGGGCTTTCCAGGCAGGGGTCAGGAAAGGGGTAACGAGGATGGTGATGGGGAATGTGGAGGGAAGGGGTAGGTTTGAGGAGATGCTGGGATGAGGAGGGGGTCTCCAGGCTAGGGTGTGGTTGCTCTGGGTTCCCTCATCCAAGTCTCTTACACCTTCAGTGAGCCTGGGTCTTTGTCTGCTGCTTCTGATGGAGGGAGTCTGCCTTTGTCTTTGGGGAGCTGGGCTCCCGGCTGAAGGGCAGTGGCTGGAGCAACACCGCCCCCTCATGGCTTGCTCTGCAAGTGCGGTCATTGGACCCATCCCACAGCTGGGAGCTGCCTTCCGGCACCCCACCCAATCTCTTCTGGGGTCCACAGGCTGGCTCTGGATCAGCTGATCAGCTGACTTTGTAGTCCTTGGCTGTCTTTGGCAGCCTGTTCTGTGTACCTAGGGGTATCGCTTTGTTTCTGGCCTATGTTAGCTGTCACTGCCTGGTATATCTCTGTCCTGCTGCCTTGGGCTGCCTGTCCCTGTGTCTGTGATTAGCACCTCCTGTCTCTCTTTCCATCAGTCTCTGCCCGGGTCTCTGTTTCTGCATCTTCTTCTGTCTCTGATTTGCTCCCTGCCCGCCCCCCCTTCCACTGTCCCTGTGTCCTGGAGCTGGGGTCACAGCCGCCCTCCCCCCAGAGTTGGACTGATTCTTGAGAAGACTGGTCTTTTTAGCTTTTTCCACGATGAGTCAGGAACTCCTTGAGGGTTGAGGGCTGAGACCCCGCCCAGCAGCGGCCTCAGAGAGGATGTGGGAGGTCAGAGGAGTCTTGGGCTGGGCTGAGGTCTGTGACAAGATACTTTCCCAAATATGCTCATGGGGCCAGCAGGAGGCTGGGCGCATTCCTGCCATGTCTAGGAAGCAGGATGAGTGAGCCACCGGCCACCAATGTGGAGCGGGGCTGCTCTGGCTGCCGCCTCCGTGCAGACCCTTTCCACTCTCCTCAATCCTCACCACGCTTTCTGTTGTCTCAGGGCCTTTGCACAAGCTGTTTCTCCTTGAAATGGTCTTTCCCCCAAGGCCTTAGGAAGCACTCCCTTTAGGAAGTCCTCCTGGATCCACAGTGTCTGTGATGGGGCCCTCCTCTGTGCCTGGGCAGCATCCTCTATACTTGGTTTGATGTTACCTGGTTGCAGTTCCGCCTCCCTGACTTTTGTGTCTGTTCTGGGGAGGGGTGGGTGAGAGCTTTCATGTGCATAGGCAGGGAAGCAGCAAGCGCTGGGCACAGGGAGGGGTGGGGGGAACATGGATGACCCACATGGTAACACCCTCCCCCCAATCCCCGCTTGTTCTGCCGGCTTCTGTCCTGTTCTTTCTTCCCCCAGGTTTCTTGATATCTTTGTGCCAGAGGCTCTAGAAATTCTGGGAAAATCCTTCTGGCCTCTGGCCCAGGAACAGGCTCCGAGGAGGCGGCGGGGAAGGGCTGCCTGCTGTCATCTGTCTGTTGAATCCTCTGAGTTGGCAGCACAGGGGTTGGAGGCCACCTGTGGGCAACCTGGGACTGGGATAGAGGGGGGAGTAGGGGGGCCGGGGGCACTTGTAGCCTGAGTCCTCTTTGGGGGAGTGGCCGTGTCTCAGCGTGGTTGTGTGGCATGGGCGTGCCGGAGGGACGGCTTTCCCAGATACTCACCTTGGTTATGGGTCTGCCAACAGCTTGGAGCTGTCCCTGGGACCACAGACCTCCCTAGTACCATGCGAGAGGGTCAAGGTCCAGCGCTCCCCCAGAGAGCTCCTAAATCTGTTCCAGGAAAGGGAAAAGGAAACACTCAGAGGGTGATCTCTGGGGCATGGAGGATGAGGGGCTCACCCCCCCTTCCCCCTTTATTTTCTATGGGTCACCTGGACCTCCTTTGAAGTCTGAGGCCTGCGGTTGCCCGGCTGTGTGACCCTCAGTGATGGGGCTGGGAGGCTGGGAGACTCTGTTGAGAAGTGATGGGGCCGTTATGGATGATGAGGGGCTGTGGTGGGGAGGTGGGGGGAATGCTGGCTGGGGGCTCAGGAGCTGACGGTGAATCCACCGGTGGAATCTAGCCCAGGACCCCTTGGATCGCAGATCTGAGGCCACTCACTGCCTTGGCGCCGAGGGTTGGCTCCAGAGCTGAGGCTGGAAGCCCAGGGCTGGGGCAGGACAGGGCTGGCGGCTGCATCTGAGCCCCAGCGCAGAATCCTGGTTCACCCAGAGGAGATGGAATGAGGAGAGGCATGGGCTGTGGACTCAGGAGTGGAGTTCAGGTCCCAGCTGGCTACAAAGGCCCTGTCCCTGGCCTCTCTGGGCCTCGGGTTCCTCATCTGTGAGGAATGAGGAAGCCAATTCCTATGGGGCACTGTGAACAGATGTGTGAATGTGGCTGCTGGGGCAGTGCCGAGGGGTCCCCTCCCTCCTCCTTCCACTGGCTCTTTGTCCCCCAGGTTGTTCTGGCGCTTTCCAGCTGGGTAGACAAGCACTGTGGGAGGGCACATCCACACCTCCCCACCCCCCCACCCCCCGGCTGCCGCAGCCCAAGGAGACCAGAAACACTGCTCAGCCCCACCCCTCCCTGTGTCCCTGAGTCCCAGACAGGCTCACCAGCCCACGCTGCCACATGTAGCCACCACGTGCCGCCCACATGGCATGTGATCTCCTCCACCTGTGGCGGCCACCTGGGTCCCAAGACTTTTGATTTGGTGACAGGAGCAGCTCCCCACCTTCCACAAAGCTGGGCAGGGGTAGCCCCTGCGGAGCCCACAGCACAGGGTGTGGGCTGTTGTCCCCTGGAGCCATGTCGATTGGACAGTTGGGTGAAGTGTCTGTCTGTGCCTGTGGTTGGGTGAGACCCGCATTCCCAGCTCCCGAAGGCCCACGAGGGCAGGCGTCTCAAAAGCTCTCCCACCTTCCACCCTGGCCCTCACGTCCCACCATTGACAGCCACTCCATTGGGATGAGCACTGGCTTCACCTTTTTTTAAAAAAATAAATTTATTTGTTTATTTGTGGCTGCATTGGGTCTTTGTTGCTGTGCACAGGCTTTCTCTAGTTGCGGCGAGTGGGGGCTACTCTTCGCTGCGGTGCA
The DNA here is from genome assembly GCF_005190385.1 of Monodon monoceros. Classification (NCBI taxonomy): domain Eukaryota; kingdom Metazoa; phylum Chordata; class Mammalia; order Artiodactyla; family Monodontidae; genus Monodon; species Monodon monoceros. The sequence goes on along the minus strand of NW_021703784.1, from coordinate 13,009,597 downwards.
CGGACTTCTCATTACGGTGGCTTCTCTTGTTGCGGAGCATGGGCTCTAGGTGTGCGGGCTTCAGTAGTTGTGGCTCGCGGGCTCTAGAGCGCAGGCTCAGTAGTTGTGGCGCACGGGCTTAGTTGCTCTGTGGCATGTGGGATCTTCCCGGACCAGGGCTCAAACCTGTGTCCCCTGCATCGGCAGGCGGATTCTTAACCACTGTGCCACCAGGGAAGTCCCTACTGGCTTCACCTTAATTCTCGTCCTGAAGTGGTGGTCGGATGCCGTCTAGTGCACCCACCCCCTCATTTTATAGATGAGGAAACCAATTCCCAGAGGGCAAGGCACAGCCCATTGGGCCACGGTGGACTGGGGGATGGGGGGACAGAGCAATTAATTCAACAAACATGATGAGTGCTGCCTGTGTGTCAGGCGTGTGCAGGGCTGGGGCTCTGGGTTGAGGAAACCATAGCCTCGCCCTGGAAGGCACACGGCCTGATCAGAACATCACAGGACCGACAGCTGCGGGAGAGGGAAGTGGGAGGAGGAGGCCGGCCTGGACCATGGGTTCCCGGGAGGTGGCCTCTTTCTCAGGTCAGTGGGCTGTAGCACCTGGGGCAAGGGACTTAGCCTTTTGTGCCTCCTTCTTATTTGTTTGTGTTTAAAAATCTGCTACGGAGTGAAAATAGTAATATATGGAACCTGTGGGGTTGTTGGGAGTTCATATATGAAGTGTTTAGAATTGTGCCTGGTACACAATAAATGCCATATAAATGCTGGGTGTTATCATTAGGGTAGCTGCTTCCGTTGCCTTTGGTACCTTTGGTTCCAGTGCATTGATCAGATACCTTCCTCCCCAGGGAAGTGGCTGGAGGGGAACAGTTGTATGGGGGGAGGGGAAGGGGAGGTTGGGGGGTGGAGCTGGGAAGGGCAGGCAGAGGGAAGGCTGCTGGGGACCCACTGCGCTCTGGCCAGGCCTTGTGTCTGCCTCCAGGGACATGGCAGGGCATCGTTGTCTGGGCTGGGGGGACGCTGGCTCCGCAGGGCTTCCTGACCCAGGGCAGGAAAGGAGCCAGGGATAGGGTGGGGGGCACAGCAGTTCTTCCCTTTTTAAATTACAAAAACATCTATGCTCCATGTTATAAGTCCAAAAACCATAAAACGTATCAAATAAACAATGAAAGTCCCCCTCTAAAACCCTTTTGATCCCTTTAACCCTCTTCAACTCCTTTCCCAAAACCCACACGTCAAGATTAAACACCATTAACAATGTAAATTGCATCCTCTCTAGATCTTTTGTACCTTTTAATAACCTATGTCTACACTTATAAATACTGTTTTTGTTTTTAAAAAAAGAAAAGAAAATCACGTAACATTACACATATTGTTCTGCAACCTTTCCCCACCTAATGATGCTGCGTCTTAGCATCCTTCCCCGTCACACACACAGGCTCCTCCAGTGTCTTTACTGCTCTAGCGCTTCCATAGCATGGACGGACCAGAATTTATTTGACCATTTCCCCAGTAATGCACATTCGGGCTGTTTCCAATCTTTTACTAACAAAGCTGCCACAAACATCCTGTACATACATCTTGTGTCTATGTGCAAGAGTCTCTGAGGCTAGATTCCCTAAGGGGAATGGATCCCAGGGTGAGAGGGATGTGCATTTACAATTGTGAAGGCTCACGGGTGGGCATCTTTAGGGTTTGCTGGTGCAGCACCACCACGTGTGTACCTGTGTGTTCAGAGATCAGGAGAGCTGTGTTGTGTGGGGAGCATGGTGCCCCTGACCCAGGTCCCCATACTCTCAAGGCTGTTGGGGCTCCCCCCTGCCCCCCAGCGCATCCTTACTGCTCCTCCGCCTCCCTCGCCTGGGCCTCAGCCCCGCCCTGCAATCCTACTCAATGTCCCGCGAGTGGAGTCCATCCATTTCCTCTCTTGCTTCATTCCTCACCTTCGCTCTTCCTGGAAGCGCCCCCCTACTCACCCTCAGCTGACGACCTCACCGCCTGTCTCACTGAGGCAGTAGAAGCCACCAGGGGAGAACGTCCACAGTCGCCCACTACCACACCCAACCGCCTACCTGCTTCAGTGCCCGAGTCCTCTGCGTCTTTCCTGGGGCCAAGGCAGCCCCCCTACTCTGCACAACCGGGTCTTTAAAAAACAACAACAACTATTGTTGAGAAAAAAAATCCCAAAGCATAACATTCACCCTTTTAAAGGGTGCAGTTCAATGTTTTTTTAGCATATCCACTGAGTTGTGCAACCATCACACACTACCTGATTCCAGAACATTTTTATCACCCCCAAATGAAACCCCATACCCATTAGCAATTGCTCCCCATTCTGTGCCCCACTCACCAGTTCCTGGTAGCAGCTAATCTACTTTATGGAAAAGTCTAGTGTCTATGAATTCACCTATTCTGGACATTTCATATGAATGGAATCATACAATCTGTGGCTTTTGGTGTCTGGTTTTTTCCACTTAGTGTAAGGTTGTCAAGGTTCATCCATGTTACAGCATGTGTCAGTAGTCCATTCCTTTTTATGACTGAATAATATTCCACTGTATGGATATACCACTCTTGTTTATCCACTCATTAGTTGATGGACTTTTCAGTTTCCACTTTTTGGCTATTATGAACATTTGTGTACACATTTTTGTGTGGCCGTATGTCTTTATTTCTCTTGGGTACACATAGGAGTGGAATTGCTGGGGCATATGGTAACTCCATGTTTAACTTAAAGTTTTTTTTATTGAGATATAATTGACATATAACATTATGTTATATACACACACATGTACAACACAGTGATTCAATATTTGTATGTATTGTGAAATGATCATCACAAGAAGTCTAGTTAACATCCATCACAAATATTGTTACAAAATTTCTTTTCTTCTGATGAGAACTTTTTTTTTTTTTGCGGTACGCGGGCCCCTCACCGCTGCGGCCTCTCCCGTTGCAGAGCACTGTCTCCGGACGCGCAGGCTCAGCGGCCATGGCTCACGGGCCCAGCCGCTCCGCGGCATGTGGGATCTTCCCGGACCGGGGCACGAACCCGCGTCCCCTGCATCGGCAGGCGGACTCCCAACCACTGCACCACCAGGGAAGCCCTGATGAGAACTTTTAAGATCAACTCTCTTAGCAACTTTCGAATATACAATACAGTATTATTAACTATAGTCACCCGCATTTAACTTTTTCAAGAACTGCCAAGCTGTTTCCGAAGCAGCTGCACCACTTTACATTCCCACCAACAATGTACAAGACTTTCAATTTCTCCACATGTTGTCGAATTGAATCGGGTCCTGCTGCTCACTGCTTACAAAATCAATACTCACAGATGTTGGTAGAAAAGAAAGATGCCTTTAATCAGGATGCCGGCAATCTGGGGAGGTGGTGGACACAATGTTCCCCCCAAACCACCTCCAAAGATTCTGCTCGGCCATGAAAGCTTTTAAAAGGGAAACAGGGAAGTAATCTAGTTAATCACTGAGACAGGGGGTAAGAGTTGTCGCCATCCCCCACTGTGTGCAGGCTTATGTGAGGATTTGTCGATTCCTTGGCATCTTCCTCTAGACGTTAACTTGTCCGCAAAGTTTGGTCACCCAGTTTGTTCAGAAGGTTGCTGAAGGGGAAGCTAGGGAAGAGATCTGGTCACCAGTTACTTATTCTTCATGTCTACTTCTTCGATCTATGGAAAGAACTGACAATTTAGACAAGGTATTGTGTGACTTAAAGATCTGAAAGGTGTGCTGGGGCCAGAGATGAGTAGAGCATAGGGGTGCCTGGTTTAAAAGTTGGTTACAATATGGCTCTGTTAAAGTGACAGGAAAAGGGGCTTCCTGCTGAGGGCAGTTTCCTTCAAAGAGCTGCTTACACGCATCCTCACCGACACTTATTATTGTCTTTTGGGTCTTAGCGGTCATAGTGGGTGTGAAGTGGTACCTCGTCGGGATGAACAACCAGATCTCATCCCTTCTCACCTGCTGGAGAACAGTGCTCCCACGATTCTCCCCTACGTCTCCTCCAACAGGTTTCTCTCTCTCTCTGCAATCACCCCTGCCAGCATTCAAGCAGGTCCTTATTCTTTCCCACCTTAAAAAACCCCAAACCAACTCCTCCTCCAGCTATCTTCCCATCTCTCCTCCCTTTTACAAAAGAATCCACAAAAGAGTGGTTTCAACTTGTCCCCAATTTCTCTCTTTTCATTCTTTCTTGCACTTACTCTTTTTGTCTCCATCCATTTCCAGAACTGTTCTTCTCAAGGTCACTGGCGCCCTCTATCTTGCTGAATCCAGTAGAGCCTTCTCAGCCCTGATGGGGATCAGTAGCCTTTTGATATGATTGCCCACCCCTTCCTCTCTCTTGACTTGGGTTCCAGGATCCCAGCCTTCTGATTCCCTCTCTTTGCTGCCTCTTCCTCTTAATTTTCCTGCATCTTCCTGACCTCATAAGTCAAGGGTTCCGGGGCTCAGTCCTTGGTCCCTCGCTTTTCTTTCTACCCTCTTGGATCTCATCCAGTCTCATGACTTTAATGTCATCCAAGAGCTGATGACTCTAATTGTATCTCCAGGCAGCACCTCGCCTCTGAGCTCCAGACTTATTTATCCAACTGTCCCCTGGACATCCAATGGGCAACTCTGACTGGACAAGCCCTAAATGAAGCTCCCAGTTCCTCCCGTCAAGCCAGCAAATCCTGCATCTCAGTAAGGGCAACACCATTCTTTCTGTAGTTTATGCCAGAACCTTGGAGTCGAAGATGGTGCCTCTCTTTCTCTCCCCCTCCAGGGAATCCTGCCACCCCTCCCACTGCCTCAGCTACCCCCGGGCCAAGCCACCATCACCTCCTTATTGGAGGTTTCAGTGGCTTCCTAACTAGTGTCCCCGTTTCCACCCTTGACTCCACACAGGGCCCGGAGAGGTCCTTTAAAAACTCAAGCTGGGTTGTGCCATTCCTCAGCTCAGCACCTGCGATGAAGCCCCATTTTGTGGGGTCAACAGCCTTACAGTGGCCTCTGAGCTCCTACGGAATCTGGTCCCACCTCCTACCACTCTCCCACCCTCCACTTAGTCCTCACTGGCCTCTTCTGTTCCCCAGACACAGCAGGCATGGTGTGGCCTCTGCACTTGTCTGGAATGTTCCTGCCCAGAAATCTACACGGCTCTCTCCTCATCTCCTTCCAGACTTTACTTAAATGTCACTGGCTCAGAGAGGTCATGCCTGACCGCTCTATCTAAAATCACAACCTCCTGGGCAATCCCTACCTTCTCCTTTTTTTTTTTTTTTTTTGCGGTACGCGGGCCTCTCACTGTTGTGGCCTCTCCCGTTGCAGAGCACAGGCTCCGGACGCACAGGCTCAGCGGCCATGGCTCATGCGCCCAGCTGCTCCGCGGCATGTGGGATCTTCCCGGACCGGGGCACGAACCCGTGTCCCCTGCATCTGCAGGCGGACTCTCAACCACTGCGCCACCAGGGAAGCCCCCTACCTTCTTCTTGATTTGTTTTTCTCCTAGTGCTCACCCTTCTAGCATGCTGTATATTTACAGCATGCTGTGGGCCTTGTTTATTGTTTCCCACACTAGAATATAAGCGCCAAAAAGCCAGGGATTTTAGTCTGTTTTGTTCACTACTATATACTCAGCCCCTAAAACAATGCCTGTTACACAGCAGGCCCTGAATAAATATCTGTGAATGAATGAATGAATGAATCGATACCAGAGGTCTGGAAGTTCTTCTCCAGGCTCAAGAACAGCCCCTATAAGCCATGCCAGGTACTGCCAGCAGGTGGCACTGTGACTACAGAAATGGCAGGTCCCTGGCTTCCCAGCCACTGTTTTCCCCAGAAATTCACTCACTTAGATGCCCCTGTTTCCGCAATAAAATGCTGGAGTGTGTGTGTGACAATGTATGCGCCTCCCAGGTCAGTCTTCTGCCAGTTTTTTGTCTCCTGTCAGCGGTCCTGAAGACCTGTGATTATTTTCGGGCTGAGGAGCATCACCAGCCCCGGCCCTCAGCTCCAGGCACAGGTGATGGTGAGGTGCCTGGAATTGGGCAGCCAGGTTCTGGCAGCTGGATGGATTTGGTTAGACCCTGGGGAATCTTCCAGGGAGCCCTGGGAGAGGAGTGGGGTTTCACCACCTGTCTCCTCTCTGCTCTCAGCCATGGGACCCGTCCCGCATTCCCGGGGCAGCCTTGAGCACTTGGGCTCTGTCCAGCTCCGACCAGTCTCAGCAGCCAGGGGAACCCTTTTCCTCCTCCACAGGAAGTGAGGAAAGCTAAGTGCCCTCTGCTCTGTGTTCCTGCGGCTTCTCGCTATCAGCACATGGAGGAATGAGTAAGGACCCTGGGCTCAGAGCAGGGCCCATTCCTGGCTCTGTCACCTGCCCGCTGGATGACCTTGCCAAAAGCTGAGCCTCAGTTTTGTCATCTGTACAATGGGAGAGATGTACCTGCCTCATTGTGGGGAAATTCGGGTGCCTGTAAAACACCTCAGTAAGGACTAGCTCCCATCTTTTTTTTTTTTTTTTTTTTTTTAATTTTTTCGGCCATGCCACATGGCATGTGGGAATCTTAGTTCCCTGACCAGGGATCGAATCCGTGCCCCCTGCATTGGAAGCACGGATTCTTAACCACTGGACTGCCAGGGAAATCTCTAGTTCCCGTCTTAAAGACAGGAGTGTGAGGGCTGTCCGGGCAGCCCTCACAGGCTGATGTGCCTCCTGTGAGCCCAGGGGCTGTGTAGGGCTTTGAGGCACTATCAGGACCAAAAAGACTTGGTTGGCATTCAAGGGGCTAAGAATGAATGGAAGATACGGGACTAAACCTAGGTGAAAATAATTAAATAACAAGTATGAGACAGAGCACAGGAGATGTCAGCAGGCCACTCATGATGAATTGCCCAGGGAGAGGTTCCAGGGATGGTACTGCTGTCCATAGAGCAAACCAGGATGATGACCCCAGCAAAGGGCACCCTGGTTCCACTGAGGCTGGTGAGGGTGGGGGAGGAGCCACCGTCAGGATCGGGAGCTCCTTCTGGGGGCGTGTCATTAGGACACTTCAGATGCTGGAGATGACGCCCTCCTGTAGGACCCTGGAGTGAGGAGAGTAATGAAGGATGTTGCCGCCCTTCCCATCAAGTCCAGTGTAACCTTTAGGCAACATACACTCTCCAGAGCCACGTACTGTGGAGACAAATACAAGCCGAGGCCGTGAGCGCCAATTCCTGTTGAGACTCTGCCACCACCTCAGAGAACCCGTGGGCCACTCCCTTCCATGAGCACGTTTTCCGCGTTACGCTGAAGGTGAGAAGCCGTCAGGGTCTTGGCTTTAGCATTTCCGAGGACGGATACAGCTATAGCACCATCCAGCTCTTCCCTGGGCCTTAGAACTTGTGGTCCTCCATCCTCCCTGCCAGCATTCCTTAGAGCGATGCCGGCCTGTGCCCAACTTTCTCTGCCAAATCTTAGGTCTCCTGCCTCTGCCCTTTTTCCTACCTTCCCCCTCTTTTTTCCGATTCTCACAATTTCCCTGAGGAAGAAACGGAGGCAGCAGGAAAGGACCGAGGAGCCCCAGATGCTCCCCCTCGCTGACCTCAGAGACCCTGTACCTGCCTGGGGAAACTGCTATCTCGTGTGGCCCCTGGCAGGCATGGGGCAGAGAGGCCCAGGCCCGTCCTGGACACTCCGGCTGCCTCTGTCCCTCTCTCCACCCATCTGGGCTTGGCACTGCTGCTCTGCCCGTGTCCGTGCTTTAACCAGCTGCCTGCCTGGTACAGAGGACTTCTGCTGGCCCCTCTGGGCCTGCAGGGCTGGGGCGGCAGCCGGCAGCTGGGAGATGAGTCTGTTTACTCCACTGCCCCCCCCCCCCCGCACTCTGCCCCATGGCACAGGGCAGAGCGCTCACTTAGATTAATTAATCTGCCGCCCAGCCTGCTCCTCCAGCGCATCTTTTATTCATGGACAAGTGACGTTCTCTGCTTTACCAGGACACGAGCATCAATATTTCATCTTTGTTTCGCCTGCCAGCATCCTGCTCCCTCCTTCCTGCTTCCCACCAGCTCTAGGACCCGGAGAGCTGGGCTGTGCTGGCCTGGCCCCGGGGCGTCATCACAGATGTCCACGCTGCCTTCTTCGGCCCCTCAGCCTGCCCACCGTGCTGTCGTTGGCAGAACCAGAAGCCTTTCTGTGTAAGTGAGCCAGAGATGCAGCGCAGGCCGAGGGGCCAGGCCTGGAGGGAGCGTGCGGGCTCAGGGTCCTGCGGGGTGGAGGGAGATGTGCCCTGGTGCATGTGTGTTGGGTGGGGTGACACTGCAGCTGGCAGGACCGGCTTGTCACCGTGTTGCTGGGTGATTGTCAGGACAGGAGATGAGGGCTGTGCCTGGCACACATCTGGGTACATGGCAAGTGCTCATTTTTCTGCCTTCATTTTCTTTCTTCATTTTTCTCTTAGACCAGGTGTCATTGGTTTTTTCCACCCTCCAGGCCTAGGCAGTTGGATGAAGGGAGCGATGCCGGCATCCAGGATTGCACTTCCCTCCTGCCAGCACCCAGCCTGTCTCACCTTGTCTGCTTCTTGGCTCTCCAGGCTTCCACGTTGGGGCTCAGGACAACGGGGGCTGAACCTCGGATCTGGAGGGGCCCTTACCCAGATCCTAGCCCAGGGCTCGCTCAACCTGGGGTCCCAGAGGGGACATGAACCCTTGAAACACAAAGTCACTAAAATCACAGGTGACGTGTGTGTTTGTGTGTGTGTGTGTTTTCTAGGGAGGGGGACAGCCCTGGCTTTCATCAGATTCTCAGCAAGCTCTCAAAGCCATGAAAGGTTACAAACTACTAAATTCTAGACAGGTCAGATCTCCTCTATTTGATGTGGCAGGAAGAGAATTAGTGGGGTCACTCATCCAAGGAGCCACCTCGAAGGTGTAGGTGTTGAGGTCGAAGAGGAGCACGCTGCAGTCCTGCCCTGGAGGACCTGGCGGAGTGCGGAGCCGGCATGGAAGCAGAAACCCTCAGGGGGCCTTTGGACAGGCTGTGGTCCTTTCCCAGGCTGGTGGCCAGCACTTTATTTCTGCTCTGTTCCTGGCTTGTGCAACAAACTCCCCCTCCCTCCCTGAGGGCCAGGTGAGGCATCCCACTTCCCTCCTTTCCTCACACCCCATACCTGATCCCTCAGGAGCCCCTGCCCACTAAACCCCCAAATACCTTGTTATTCTACTTTTCTTCTTCCTGAATCTTGATCATTTTTAACAGAAAAGGGAAATTCATCATGAGTGGACAGTGTCTGGTGGACTGGCTCTGGACTCCGGGAAGCGGCTGGGGACCAAGGCTTCCCCTTGGTCTTTCTCTGGAACCTCTCTGGGTCCCTGTCTCTGGCGTCTTCACCTCTACCTCTGTGTCTCTTTCCCCTGCTTCCTTCTTCTGTCGCTTGCGGACCTGCCTTCCCACTGACACGGCTGAGTATGGGACCCCACTACTCTTGCTTTGGAGAAATCATCCATTTATATGTTTAATCTTAGACTATTACATGCATTCTTTTTAACTATTTCAGAATCTTTTGGCAGCAAGATGTGCATAGATTCCTGCTTAGAGATGAATGTGCATATGTGCAGCGTGGGGTCAGGCTGGCTCCAGCTGGAGAGAGGGACCAAGTAGAGGATTCCCCAGAGAGAGGAAGCTGAAGGTGATACCCCTCTTGTGTTGGGGGGAGGGACCCTCGCTGCCATTCCTCTTGACAGGCCCTCTTTAAAAGTCAATGTGATTCGCTCAGCCACAGCCCGGACATTGCTTGGGCCAGGTGTACTTTTGTCACCAGCCTGCCATCTCCTGATAAATTCCCCCCTCCTCAGCCAGTCTTGGACTTCACAGCCTCATTCCGGCATGAAATCATGGACCATTCTGTCCTTGGCCCCCTGTTACTGTGACCGGGGCGACCCTGGATCTGAAGTTTGGTGCCAGGAGAAGGGATAGATGGGTGTAGGGGAGACAAGGGCAGCTGGCACAGAGGGCCAGAGGCGGGAGACCCTCAAGGGGGAGATTGGGAGGCTCCGGCTCGGGGGGATGGGGTGCTGGCCAACGTGTCACAGGCGTGCCCGCGTCTGTCAGCCTTTAACTACATTCTCCCTCCATCAGCACTGCAGCCTTGAGCAACTAACTAGACTCTTGGGGGTGGGAGAGGGGCGTGACCAAGAGAGAAGGGGACTTTGGCCTGAAAACCAGAGGCAGAGGCATCCTCACCCTCCCTGTGGGCTCTGGGTCCAGGGTTCTCACTCTGACCCTTAGCCCCCCTCCCCTCGCTGCCCCCATCCCCCAACATACCCCCTGGTCTAGGAAGAGGAACCTCAGTAGGGGAAGCAACTTCCTTGGTGCCATCGCTGAGGCTATAAGGTGTGGCTGCTAACGTGCCTTTGAACAAGTTAAGTAACTTCTCTGTGCCTCAGTGTTTGCACCTGCACATTGGAGATAAGGGTTCTCACAGGTGTGTTGTAAACATTAATTGAGTTTACAGCTAAGAATTCCGCAGAATGTCTGCATACAATGAGTGCTCAATAAGTGTTAGCCACCATTATTATCATTTGAGATGTTCTTGAAGGTTCTTCCCACCCCTATATCTCCTTCTGGAATTCCTCCTCCACTTATTTCTTTGGATCATAGTTCTTCCAAAGGCTCCAATGAAGAAACACAAAATAGCACCTGACAACACCATGTGAGGGTTAAGAACAGGAACCTGAGGTCTGGCTCCACACCTCGTCTGCTGTGTGACCTTGGGCAGCTCCACAGCCTCTCTGAGCCTTGATTCCTTCTCTTTAGATGAGATAACAACAGACCCAGCTGTTAGGTTCTTGTGGACACAAAACGAGACCAAGTGTTTAAGACACTCAGCGTGGTGTGCGGCGTGGCATGAGTGGTCAAGAAGCACGAGGCTGTCACTTTACGAGGTGCTGGTCATGCATCACCGCATCGGATGCCGGCCTCAATTCTGAGCCAGCAGTGCAGGGCTCACCACACCCCTTCCAGGTGAGAAGACTGAGGCCACGAGAGGGGAAGTGACTTTCTGAGCTGGGCTAGAACTTGGGCCTCCCGGCTCAGGGACTGGCCCTCAAAGCCTGGCCCTCAAAGCCTGGCCCAGGTGGCTGTCATTCTTGGCGTGAGGGGAGGAATCAGGTGCTTTGCTTCTGCTCTGAGGCCTGGAGGGAAGGAAAGGGGCCGCCAGGAATGGTGGTAGGTGCGAGTGTGAGGTTATGGTTGTGGGTGGGGACGGGGCTTCAGGAGACACAGCGAACCTCCCACTTCACAGCTTTGTCCCAACACAGCCCTACTCTCTGCCGCTGTGAGCACACCCATGCACCCTCCTCCGGCAGCTGCCAGGGCCTGGCTCTGGACTTGGGGAGCCCTAGAATAGAGCCCCATCTGCAGGACTGGAAGCTGGGTGCCTGCCCCCCACCTCCTGGGGTGTGGCCCTCTCTGGTGCCTCCAGGCCTCAGGACAGCTAGAGACTGGCCCCAACCCAGGGAAAAGCTTTAGACATGATTTCATTTTTTACTGAGATTGTAAGTGCGGGAAAAAGACAAGTAAAAAATAACCCATCTGGACTGGGGGTGGGGGGGGAAAGCAATTTCCTCCTGAAATCTCTTTTTCTGATTCTTAAAAGATGCACTTTGGAAATGTCTCGGTGCCTCTGGCTGGGGTGTGGGCCAGGCCACCTACAAGGCACTTGGGTGGGCCCTGTGGCGTGGCTGGGGGCAGTGGAGGAGGTGGGGAGGGACTAAGGCCTTGCTGGGTTCCAGCTGAGCCCTCAAGGTCAGGCCAGAGGGGGAGGTGTGGGCGGGGGAGAGTGTGGCAGAGGGAACGCTGAGGACCGAGGGCGGCAGAGACGGACCAGAGGAAGGGGTTGGGGGTCCTGATGGGCAGAAGGGTGGGGGAAGGTACAGCGGAGAATCCCAGCCTGCTGGGGTTGGGTCGTGGGTGGCCCAGCACCTAAAGGAGGCCCCTGCCTTGGGTCAGGATCTCCGATCTCATGGGGCAGAGGCACAAATCCCCCCTGAAGGACAGTGAATTCTAATCCCTTTTCTGGAAGGCCCTCTGGGTGCTGCGCAGTCAGGTGGTCCCTCGGGGGCGTTGTCCGAGCCCTCTGGAGCATGGGTGGTAAAGGGCCAGCTTGTAGCCTCAGGGTTCCGTTGCCCTCCATTCTCCACGTTCCCCAGAGGCGTCCTCGTCAGCCGCTGCTTCTGTTCGCAGAGGTGCTCTGGCAGCCACGGCACAACCGTGAGGATTCCAGCTTGGGGGGCAGGATGGGCCCCTGTGGGTAGGACAGAAATGGAGACTGAGGCCCACGGGAGGGGCCTGCCCGGGTCTTGTCCTTCTCTCTGACGTGGTGCTAACCCCATGTTCTAAAGCACCAACCCTCCAACTAACCCATCAACCACCCGAGTCTACCAACTTACCAATCAAGCCGTCACCCCACTAACCAATTCAGTAACCACCAACCAATGTATTACCCTACATGGTGCCACACCACCACCCTGGCAACCTTCTAAGCAACTACCAACCAACCCCCCAACCAGAAGCCCACCAACCAGTCTGCCAGCTAACCTGTTCTTCCGCCATTCTACCACCCCACTAACTAGCCTATCAACCAACTCGCCAGTCAACGCATCACCTTACTGTCCAATCAGAAGACAGAAACTACACGGTAATATTAACAGGAAGGGTTTAATACGGACATTGTTAACTATGACAGGGGATAACTTCCTAAAGATTACCTACCAACTATTTTAATAGGAGACTGCTTACCTACTCTAAAGAAACAAAGGAATAGCAGACATGGGGAGAGGCCACTGCCTCTGGGGCTGAGGCAGAGCACAATGGAAGGAGCAAACCTGGAAGAGCCTTTCCCCAGAAACATGCCCCCGGGCTTGATGACGTCACTACCCTGCTAAGGGAGGGAATGGCTGGCGAGGCCCCCTGGACGATGGCAGAAGAATTTGCGAGGTGCCACACTGGTGGAACTTCCTGGGAAGCTGCCTTTGGGGCGCTGGAGGAAGCTGTATGCTGCGGAGGCCTTACTGCAGGGGCCTGGAAGGGAAACCCCTTCCTCCTGCTGTGTTTAGCCGCTTCAACTAACAAAGCCTAACAGAGAGGCAGCTGGTAAAGGAGAAACATTTAGAGTCCAGCCATGATCACAGACTAGGTAATGAAGAGTAGATTTGAAGCTGAGAGGCAATAAGGTAATAACTGGCGTGCCCATTCTCTCACCTCCCCCCCAACCCAGGAAGCCTCTAACCAACCTATGAGTCCATGGGCCAATCAGCCAATCAGCTAAGAAGCCTAGTCTTCCAACAACCCACCCCATACCCTGCCAACTAGCAATCCTCTAACCAATGTACCAGCCCATCTACCCACCTACCAGCCAACCCAGCAAAAGAGTGTTCTTTCTTTTTATTTTTTTAGTGGGTATGTATCTGTTAATTTCATACTCTTAATTTATTCCCCCCCCACCTTTCCCCTTTGGTAACCATAAGTTTGTTTTCTATGTCTGAGTCTGTTTTCTTGACGTTACCCCATTCCAGGCACTGTGCTCAGAGCTATGAGGACAGCTTCCACCCTGAAGGAGAAACACTTTGGAGTAATTATCCAGGCTGGGGAGACATAAGACCAGTTCAGGGTCAGCAGGGACCTGTCACACTGGTGACACCCATTAAATGGACAAACAGGGCAGACGGTGTGCTCTGAAGTTAGTAGTGGGAGAAATGGTGTGGGACAGCTTCGTGGAGGAAGGGAAATGATCTGGGTTTTGAAGAATGAGCAGAATGGAGGTTTAGATCTGAAAAGGGCTTCAGAAGGAAGGCAGGTGGGGACAAACATCTCCAGTATCTCTGAATCAAGGAGGACTTGGGCACATGACTTTTAAAAAAATATTTATTTATTTATTTATTTATGGCTGTGTTGGGTCTTCGCTTCTGCGCGAGGGCTTTCTCTAGCTGCGGCGAGCGGGGGCCACTCCTCATTGCAGTGCGCGGGTCTCTCACTGTCGCGGCCTCTCTTGTTGCGGAGCACAAGCTCCAGACACGCAGGCTCAGTAGCCGTGGCTCATGGGCCCAGTTGCTCCGCGGCATGTGGGATCCTCCCAGACCAGGGCTCGAACCCGTATCCCCTGCACTGGCAGGCAGACTCTCAACCACTGCGCCACCAGGGAAGCCCGGGGCACGTGACTTTTGCGTGAAGGGCTCACCATGCCCAGGGAGTCCTTTACCCGCAGCTGCACTGGGCCTGCAGGGAGTGAGTCACCATCTTGCCCATGATGGGCAAGAGCCATCATGGCCCTGGGAGAGGTGCTGGTCATACCATCAGCTTTTTTCTCAGGCAGTGGACAGACGTTCTATCTAATGGGGCTCTTCCTTTTTCATCAAGGACAAAAATGAAAAGAAAAGGCCAAATGGCTCACCCAGTTTCAGGCAGACGTGAGGAAGAACTTCCAGTCCAGACCAGCAGGAGTCTCAGGAATTGCTTCTCTCTAGACCTTAAAGAAGAGCGACTCCTATCCAGATGGGCTGGCTGAAATATTAACCTGCTTAGAGGCAGGGGAATAACGGTGATGACCCATCCTAACCCTGCTCTTAAAGAGTTCCCTGCGCCCCAGGTCCACCTGTTCCCAGGCTCCCAACAGCCCAAGTGCCATTAAGTATCTCGGAATCAAAATCTGACTTCAGAATCGATCGATGGAGAGAGGTTCTCCAAACATTCGCCAGCGAAGGTAATTAAATTCCGATAGGAGAAGATGGAGAGGTGTGACAGGCCGGTGGGGGCAGCGTGCTGGCGCCGGGCTGCTGAGCAGTGAAATCGCAGGCGTGCGCAGCCCGAAGCTGGCAGCAGCACAAAGGAAATTGGAGCAGTCAAATATTTCCCTCCTCGTTGAGCTCCATTTACATGTTTATAATAGAGGTTCTTAAGGCCCTAATGAGAAGGCTGCTCATTGCAGGGAAAAGGATGATTAAGGCTCTGCCAGACACGATCAGGGACAGGAACAAAGGCCTGTTAATTACTACAGAAGGACAGGAGGGGAGCCAGGCTCCGCTTGCAGCTCCCCAGAGCCTCCCCAGGCTGGTACCTTCCTGTTTTCCAGGCTCACCTTTGCCCCCCACCCCCGTGACCTCCAACGGGTGGGTTGGATACATCCCCAGGGCTCATAAAGGGGCTTAAGGACGTTCCCATGTCCCCTCCCTAGGGGGTAATTTCAAGCTGTACCTGTAGCACATGAAGATCTGTCCCCTGGAGATGCCCCGCGGGAGCGGGGAAGGGGTAGGGGAAAGGAATCAGAAGAAACAACAATGCTGAACTGCTTGGCCATCGCATGGACACACTGCCCACTAGGAGGCAGCTCACAGGAATTTCCGGGCCCTAGAGGGGGCTCGCCACAGGCAGAGGATAAGACCCCTCTTCCCAGGCTTCAGGGCACAAGGCTATGTCTGTGGCGATCCAGGCCAGACTGGTGACCTGATGATGGCATCTGATACGAAGGCTGAGAGCTCCTGCCAAGTTGACTTGAAGGGCACTTTAACAACCGGAGTTCATGATGTCGTGGAAGATGTATGGGCTTTGGGTCTACAGACTTAGGGCCAGATGGCCTAGGTTCAAATCCCAGATCTGCTATTTGCTAGTGAGCGTCAGTCTCTTCATGTGTAGAAAGGAATCCACACTAGGCTTGTTTGATGATTCAGTGAAAAAAATGTAGGTAAAGTCTGGCATACAGTAGGTGCTAAATGCATGTTGGTTACCTTCCCCCTACTCTGTGGGGCTGGCTTGGTAGGCTGAGGCGAAGACCTTGGAAGTCTTCTCTCGGACCTCCCAGGGCCTGGGTCTGAGTGTGTGCAGCACTTGGTCCTTTAGCAGGACCCTGCTCCACATCTACTCTGCTTGTGCTGGGGTATCTGGGGATAATCAGGGAAGAGCAGCTCTCAGTCCGCCAGGGAAGGGTGGAAATCTGCACCCTTGGGCACTGCTTGCCTCTGGGTGACTGTTCACTGTGTGCTCTCACCTGTGTTCCATCCTGAGGCCGTCACCTGTGTTCTGTCCTACTCCTCAGGGCTCAAGAGATGAAGGGAAGATGAGAGGAGAGAGACGAGAGGGACAGGCCTGGGTATCTCCCTGATTTCCCCGTGGGGAAGAAGGATCAGAGGAATAAGAGTTGTGTCATACATGGTAGAGTGAATCTGGCAGTCAAAAGAGGAATTCGAAAAACTTTGATTTTTAGGAAAAAGATCATCTCGTAAAAGCCCAAACCAGAAATTTCCCAGTTAGGATCTTGATTCTAGGCCCAGGGGATATAGGGTCAGAGACGAGAATGATGCTGAAGGAAAGGCAAAGGCTTTAAGATGAGAGACTCGGGACTTCCCTGGCGGTCCAGTCGTTAAGACTTTGCCTTCCAATGAAGGGGGTGCCGGTTCGATCCCTGGTTGGGGAGCTAAGATCCCACATGACTCATAGCCAAAACATCAAGACATAAAAACAGAAGCAGTATTGTAACAAATTCAGTAAAGACTTTAAAAATGGTCCACATAAAAAAAAATTAAAGAAAAAAAAAAAGATGAGAGACCCAAACTCACTGGAGGATATGGTGCTATCTTGGCCTTCTCAGGGGTCAGTCTTGGGCTAATAGCTCAGAGGAAGTGATGCTGTGGAAGGGGGCAGTGGGGGAAGGCAACTAGGAATGTCTACGGTGTCTTTGCCCACCAAGGCACTTTCCCTGGAGCTGTCCACGGTGCTGGCTTCAGATCTCATCTGGCACAGCCTTGCTGGCCACATCTCTCCAGATGCTTGTCTGCCAGGCCTGTCATGTCCAGAACCCCTGCCCAAGCCCATGGCACTGACCCCTGCTGCAAGTCCCAGAACTTTCAGGCATACCTAACTCTAAGGTGAATTTTACCTCAAGTCTTACTGTTAACAATAACCTAACCTGATAACAATAACCTAACCTGATAACAATAACCCGATTATAGCCTATAGTCTAGTGTTCAGCTTAACCAGAACTCTAACAAGAATGCAGACTTGAACCCAATACAGATATGAAGTTCAGCCCCACCCTCATCCTTTCCTTAATATGAATCTTAACTTAAACACTATCCTCATTTCTAACCTCAGCCCTAGTATTGGTCGGCACTTGACCTCTAACCCTAATCTCAGACTATACCTGAGCCCTAAAGTCTTGGGGTTGGTTGAAGACTGGCTCCCCACTCCCTCCTCTTCTCTCCCTCCTTATAAACATGGTTGAGCACCTGTGTGGGCGTAGAGAGATGTGTCACACCGCCCCTGTTCTTAGGGAGCTTGGCCATGTGCCCCCAGTGCCCTCTCTATCAGACGGGGGAGCCCAGGGATTGATAAACTCATGCCAATGTCAGCACTGACAACATTCCCCAAGGCGGAAAGTCTTTGCAGAAGACATCGTTATCATTTTCCAAAGGCAAAGGATAAAGGTGGGCCATGGGTTGCTTTGGATTCTGCCCCCAACTCTCCACCTGCCGTGTGTCTCTGACTCTGGTCCATCGTGCCCCCGGTGTGGGTGGAAAGGGGAACAAGGGTACCCCTCGTGGAGAAAACTTTCACAGAGGCAAGGCAAGGGACTGCTTTGTACGTAAATGCTGAGTAGAGCTGAGCAGCACAGGAAGTATCAGACACAACACCGGCATCAAGAGGCCCCTCCCACGCTCATCCTGTTGAATCCTCACTGCACTCTCTGAGTGGGGGATGCAGTCCCAGTTTGAAGCGGAGAAAGCTGAGGTTCTGAGAGGTGAAATGACTTGCCTCAGATCACAAAGATACAAGCTGGAGGAGCTGGGAGTCAGATGCAAGTCTTCTGGCTGCAAGGCCTCGGAGCTGTGGAAGGGGCCCTAGAGGAGGAATGCGGAGGGTCTCAGGATTGAGGGCGCAGGGGTTTTCTAGCTACAGGGCACAGTGTTGGGAGGGGTGAGTTGGGGATTGAGGTGGGAGTTGAAGAAGAGAGGTTGGCCAGGGCTGAGATGGGTGGATGGGATGGGATGGCCTCTGTAGGCTGGTCTGGACTTTGCCTTGACTCGAGGTGGGGAAGCTCAGAGGGAGAAGAGAACCCCATGGCTGATTCCTCCTGCAGGGCCTGCCCTTGTGTTCCACATGGAGAACCCAGGGAATGAGATGGAAAAGGTGGGTGGGGAAGCATGACAGCCGGGAGGAGGCACGTGATGGTCCTGGGGTCCACGGTCTACTGACTCTCCCCTCCTCCACAGCCTCCCTCCTTCATCCTTTGGGTCTTCTGCTTACAGCCAGGGGGACCTTCTGAGATGCACCTGAGGACTCTCCTCTCCAGGAATCTGGGCTGCTTCCTTTTTCCTGCCAAATTCCACCCAACTCTGCTCCTTGGCTTTCTGGTCACTTGTAGTTGGGGTGAATATATAACCTGTCTTCCAAACTGGGGCATTGCTGAGACTGAAGGGACTGTTGTCAATGACTGTGGGGGGAAGCAGGTGTGATACTGGCGTGGACATCATGGGCTCACCCCTGCAGCCTGACCCCAGGGCTCCCCAACCCCACCCTGAACTCCTTAAGATCCTGCCAAGGTGCGGGCTTGCAGCTTCCTGGGCCTGGAGGGCTCTTTACCATGAGAGGAAAGGACTGGCATGGGGGTCAGGAGTTGAGCCCCAGGCCCAGCTCTCCACTCACTGCGTCCAGACCTTGGGTGGGGCACCCCTCCTCCCTGGCTTGTCTCCCTGTAAAATCAGATATTCACTCCTGCTCTGCTCCTCTCCCAACGAGATGCACTGCACACACGAGGCTTGCTGGAGTTCGTGTCCCTTTTCCTGCTCAAATTTTGGCCCAGATTATTTTTTGTCTTTAATTATGGTAAAATACACATAACCTAAAATTGCCATCTTAACCATTTTTAAACCTATGTTTCAGTAGTGTTAATTGTAATTGTATTATTTTGCAACACCTGTCCAGAATTTTTCATCTTGTGAATCTGAAGCTCTGGACCCATGAAACAACAATTTCCTGTTCCCCCATCCCTTCAGCCCCTGGCAACCAGCATTCTACTTTGTGTTGCCCTGAATTTCACTACTCTAGGAACCTTATATAAATGGAATTGAAGACTATTTGTCTTTTTGTAACTGGCTTATTTCACTTAGCATAATGTCCTTAAGGTTCATTCGTGTTGTAGCATGTGTCAGAATTTCCTTCTTTTTTATGGCTGCATAGTATTCCATCATATGTATAGACCACATTCTGTTTATCCAGTCACCCACTGAGGGACACTTGGGTTGCTTACATCTTTTGGCTATTGTGAATAATGCTCTAATGAACATGGATGTACAAACATTTCCTTGAGATCTTGCTTTCATTTCTTTGGGATATATACCCAGAAGTGGAATTGCAGTATCATATAATGGTTCTATTTTTAACTTCTAGAGGAACCGCCATACTGTTTTCTATAGTGGCTACACCATTTTATATTCCCACCAGCAGGATACAAGTGTTCCAATTTCACCACATCCTTACCAACCCTTGTTATTTTATGGGTTTTTTTTTTGATAGTAACCATACTAATAGGTATGAGGTGATATTTCATTGATTTTCATTTGGTCTCAATTTATTTAGGCCCCAATTTAGTTTAACTCCCCTCATCCATGGAGCCTTCATTTCCTGCGGCATCCAGCTAACCCCTCTGCATCTTCCAGATTTTCAGGTTGGTCTTGCACGGGGTACTTGATTATCGCCCCTCCTGTCGGTCACAGACTGCCAGGCCCACGCAGGGGAGGTGGTATTTTCCCTCTCTGCCAGCATTAGCACAGGCTTGGGCGCCCGGGGAGCTCCATCAAGTTGATCAGATGTTGATTGAACTGGTCCTTAGTTCAATGTTTCTCAAACTTGAATCAGAACCAGTGAATTGGAGCTGTCTGGTGGGCTTGATAAACCCTAAATTGCTAGGTCGCACCCCCGATTTCCGATTCAATGAATCTGGGGTAGGGCCTGAGAATTTGTATTTCTATGTTCTCAGCAAAAACCTTGCCTGCCTTCTAGGAAGCCTTCCGTCTAAGGGGTGGATGGGCTGAGAGGAGATGTTCTCACAGGGAGTGTGTGTGTGAGGAGGGGTAGCACCCCAGACACCCAGGAAGCGAGCTCTTCTTGCCTAGAGGCAGAAGCAGCCTCCTATGTTTTTGGAGAACGTTAGTGTTGGCTGTCCTCAGCCAGAGCTGCAACATCCAAGTTTAATCTGTGCAGAGCAATTAGAGGGAGGGAACTGAGTGGGGAGTGGGCGCTGGGGGAAGGCAGCTGCAGATTTCATGCTGTTCCAGTCTTTGAAGGTCCTGGGAAGGCAGGCACATGGCAGTCTGTGACAGCTTCATTGTAATGAAGGATGGGAGACGCACCCAGCTGGGGGCGGGGTGTAGAGCCTGGAGCTCATGGCGAGGTGGAGGGACTTCGGAGCAGGGAGGGGCAGGGGAGGTGGTGGGTGGGTTTGGATGGCAGGAGAGGAGGAGAATCTGTCATCTGGGCCCCTCCTGTAGCCCAGCCCCCCTCCCCCAGGATATAAGGATGGCGGTGAGTTTCCTGGAAGATTTTCAGCTGTAGCCTCTAAGGGCCTGCCTCTGTCCCTAGGGGCACATCTGGAACATTCCTCTCCCTACAAAGAGATATCTCAACAGTTGCAGAAGTTTCTGGCAGAGCAAAGCCCCAGTGTTCCTGTAATTTCCCCCAACTGGGCTCTGGTGGTATCAGGAGTCTCTGAATGGAAGCGAATAGGGCTCATTACTATTCGGTCTCAGATTCACATCCTGTTTGCTCCTTCCTCCTCCATCCCTCATTTTTAAACAGCTTGTCACTGAGGGCTTGGGAAGAATCCCTGAACGTTCTAAAAATGCCCCCTCTTTTCTCTTAGTTTTGGCCACACTGCCCCCACCCTCAGCGCAGCCCTGATGTAGGAATTCAGCATCTGAGATCCAGGGTGATGGGGCAGAAAAAGGCGCAGGGTCCCTGCTCAGAGACAAGCTTGGCTTGGGAACACTGCCTGGGACCAGAGTGGGGGTCTGCATGGGGTCAGTGACTTCTTTTCTCAAGATATAGACTCAAGGGGCTCTCAGCACCCCTGAGTTGGCTGCATGGACAAACATGTCCCCTCTGGGCTCAGTAGGACACCACGCCAGCCTCTGAGGAGACACAGAATCATTTAGAATCTGTGACTGTGGTTTCTTTATTCACAGATAACCCAGGTGATCATCAGAGACAGGGCAAGGTGTGGATAGCTGGGCAGGAGTGAGGCAGCCTCGGCTGCACGTCTGGCCTGCCCCAGCCCGGCCCCATTTCTAGGGCTCCATTTGCCCTTCCAAAGGACTTTACAACCTTGGGGTAGGACGGGACCCTGGGAGGTGGGAAGGGACGATGTGGTACGTCTTTCAGCCAGACAGACCTGGGTTCGAATCTGACCCTTGCTTCCTAATTTCCGGAGAGGTGACCTTGGGCCAGTCACATGACCTTTCAGAGTCTCAATTTGCTCATCTTTCAAATGGGAATATAATTTCAATTTTGCAGGGATGTTGTGAGGATATGACACATGGGAAACACTTAGCACAGTGCCTGGCACCCTGCGATAATGGGCATATGCAAGACCTTGAGAGGGATGCACTGAAGCTGCTCAGGGCCTTATCCAGCCCCGGGGGCCCGTCCCTCCAGTCCACACCAGGTGGAACCAAGGCCCTGGCCTCGAGCCCCCTCCCTTGGAGTAAATTGGAGTGAGCATTCAATCCTGATTAGCTCCACTGGGCTCCCTCGTAACCTTTTCATTAGGAAATTATGTTTAATAGAAATTGTTCTGACACCTCTCAGCAGCGTTCCCCTGCAATTCATTACCACCTCGGGGGAGGGGGGCAGGCAGCTGAGTAGCTCTTGGGCCCGGATCCATGGGGAGCCCCGCCCCCTTCCTTGTCCAGTTGTTGCCTGTGTGGGTGGAAGGGACGCAGGATAGAGGCTTGGCATCCCCACCAAAAGGCAGGCCAGCTGTTGGAGAATATCTGGATGGGAACAGCCTGCTCTTAGCACCCCCCCTTGGGTCCGATTTGGGACTACCCAGCTGCTGCCAATGATGCTTGTGTGTTGATGGTGTCCCAATTCTTGTTCTGTTGTCGCATTGCCCCCAGAAGGGAGAGAACACAGTGGTCTCCAGCTGCTGTGGAGCGGGAAGCACTGCCGTGCTCTGTCCTCTGCCATCTCTCTCTCTGCCTGCAAACTCTGTCCCTGTCCCCTGCTCCCTTCCTCCCGAAGCCTCCCGGGATGGGTCCCCTCCAGCTCTGCTCCGCTCTCATTTCCTCCTCCTTCGGCATCTGGTCCAGGGGAGGAGGCGTTTATACCTCTTTCTCACCTGACTTGGGGGAGTCTGGTCTGCATCCTCTGGACCGGCTGGGAATGGGGAAACAGAGACTTGATCAATTCTTTTTTTTTTTTTTTTTTTTTTTTGCGGTACGCGGGCCTCTCACTGTTGTGGCCTCTCCCATTGCGGAGCGCAGGCTCAGCGGCCATGGCTCACGGGCCCAGCCGGACCGGGGCACGAACCCGTGTCCCCTGCATCGGCAGGCAGACTCTCAACCACTGCGCCACCAGGGAAGCCCTCGATCAATTCTTGGCCTCATCCATCAGGGCCTCTAAGGCCTTCCCGAATCCTGTCTCTGTCCTAGCTCAGACAGTTCTGTTTCTCACACTCAGCCTTGGAGCATGGGGTTTGGGCGGGAGTGCAGAGGGAGTGTCACCCCGATCTGACAACCAGCTGGGAAGTTCTTCCGTGCCCCACCTCTTTTGGTCTCAGGCCCCAAGATGCTGCTTGCCCCACCTTGGTACCTTGGATTTTCTGCTCTGTGAAATGAACCTGGCCCCTCATCCTGTTCTTCCACGAAGAAAAGAGAGGGTGTGGAAGCTTGGTGCTGAACTGGTCCCTGCTTCACAGGCCTTGGATATCCAAGGAGCCGGCTCAGATGCCCCAGTAGGCTTTTCTGACCCAACGACTGGTGAGACCCCTTAGCATTTCCCTACCCAGTATCTGAAATTAGCAGCAACCTAATCTCCCGCTGCCATATCACTCAATGGTGTAATTGTGCAGAAAAAATGTATTAAAATGCAAAACACTCAGTTGTACTTCTTTATGTTAAATCCCTTCTTTGCTCTATCTCTCTTTTAATTTTACAAGGTTTTCTCCTCTCTCCCCCTTTTATAAAAGGGAAAGCTGCGCATGCAGGGAATCATTTCACCTCCTCTATAAATCTCCAAAATGAATACTTAAATTCGAGGAAAAAATACATTCTTAGACCTTTAATTTCCCTGCTATGAAGTGTAATGAAAAAGCCTGATTATTTTTAATTCTTCCCTTTAATAATTCAGCGGCAGAGTGATTTAAGACTAGGATTCATAATTACCTTTCCGCTTTCTTGGCAAATGAAGTTTTAATAGAAATGAGAGCTCTGGCGACTGAAATGGATTTCAACAGGTGGCTGAGGGGTCAGGCCCGACACCAACTTGTACAGGAGCATCCCTAGAGCCCCTCCATGGTGTGGGGTCTGGACTGGACATGTGGGCCCAGGTGGATGGAGGGAGAAGTGAATTATTTTTGCCCACTGGGGACCATCTCTCATAACAGTAATGAATGGGCAGTGTGTGTGTTGAATGACGGACCCATTTATCCTGGAAGGGAGAAATGGGTGAAAAATGGCTATCAAGAAAGGCTTCTTAAGGGCTTCCCTGGTGGCGCAGTAGTTGAGAGTCCGCCTGCCGATGCAGGGGACGTGGGTTCGTGCCCTGGTCCGGGAAGATCCCACATGCCGCGGAGCGGCTGGGCCCGTGAGCCATGGCCGCTGAGCCTGCGCATCTGGAGCCTGTGCTCCGCAACGGGAGAGGCCACAGCAGTGAGAGGCCCGCGTACCGCAAAAAAAAAAAAAAAAAAAGAAAGCTTCTTAAAAAAAAAAAAAGAAAGAAAGGCTTCTTAATTAGCAATAATAAACGAATAACTGAGAGGTTAATGACAGTAGCTACCATTATTTGAGCAAGTACTATGTGCCAGGCACAGTGCTAAGCGCTTCAGAAACGTTCTCCCTTCTGCTCCTCATAATAATCTCTTCTACGCCTATGGAAACAAGAGGTTCAGAGAGGAACTAACAAGTCAAAGTCAAGGTAAATGGCAGAGCTTGGGTTGAGCCTCATTTCTGACTCTAAAGCCACCACTCCCCTCTACTGACTAATTTCCCAAGCACTGTCCAGAGTCCATCACCCAGACATGGTACCTGCCCCCAAGGAGCTTACAGATGGAACCAGACCAAGTGGTGGGGTGGGGTTGCAGAGAGACAATGGAAAGTGCACCAGGTTAGGGAGGAGTCAGGATCCCAGCCCCACTGCCTATGAGCTTGGAGACACTGGGTAAATCACTCATCTTCTCTGAGCCTCAGTTTTCTCATCTATTAAATGGGGATTATAAAACCTGACTTGTCTTGATCAGAGGACTGTAATGAGACGCATATGAGAAAATACATGTGGAAAAGCTTTGTAAATCCTCAGTTGCTCTGCCAGGGTAAAGTATAATTACCTTTTTTTTTTTTTTTTTTTGCGGTACGCGGGTCTCTTGCTGTTGTGGCCTCTCCCGCTGTGGAGCACAGGCTCCGGACGCGCAGGCTCAGCGGCCATGGCTCACGGGCCCAGCCGCTCCGCAGCATATGGGATCATCCCGGACCAGGGCACGAACCCGTGTCCCCTGCATCGGCAGGCAGACTCTCAACCACTGCGCCACCAGGGAAGCCCTAATTACCATTATTTGATAACAGAATACTTAAAACCCATTCATGTCTATTCTTCTCCCAAAGCCATCTTTTCCTGCTTTTCTACCAAATCCAGCTCAGACTTTACCTCCTCTTCCAGGAAGCCTTCTGGATTGACCACTCTCAGGGCCCATTATTCCATGACTTTCCACCCACCTCTTTCTCTATTTTTTGCATTTGGTTTTTTGAGTCCTTAGGTTCCTTGACAGCACAGGTGTGTGTGTACGTGTGTATGTGTGTGTGTGTCTGTACTCTCTCTCTCTCAACTGTCAAACCCCACTACAAGGTGTTTTTACTCCCTTTCTTTTGTAACCTCAGAACTCTGCCTCTGTATTCAGGCTGTAACACATGAACACAGTTGATTCACTGCCTGAATAGAGACATAGATGGTGAAAACTCACAGATAATCCGAAACCATGAAATATTGGTATTGGAGCGCAGAAGCACACAGTGAGACACCAGTGCAGATACACACACACACACACACACACACACAGACTCACACAACCCCACCAACACGCCTGCACCTGGCTCATCTGAGCTCGCCTATATTGTGATGATGATCCAGTGGGGACAATCGTGCCCAGCCCTCATTTTACAGTTTACCAAGTGTTTTCCCATGCAGTAAAGAATAGGATTCTCGCAATAGACCTGTGCAGAGAGGCAGGGCAGGGATCATTGCCCTCTTTCCAGAGCAGGAGAGATTAGGTAGCTTGGCCAAGATCTCTCTGTGGAGGCAGGAGAGCCTTACAAGGCCTTCACACTCCTGAGTCATGGCTCTCTCTGAGCGGAGCTGTCTGGCTGCAGAGAGAGAGAGTTCTGGTCTTTGTGCAAGGGGAGGAGCCTGGCCTTGGTCCTGCCGGACTGTCTGAGGGAGGAGGTGGCTGCTTGGGGCGGGGACTCAGGACTCCCAGAGGCATGAGGCTTGGAGACAAAGCCTTTCTTGGGCCCGGCAGCAATCTGAGTTCTGAGCCAGCCCTCCTGCACACATCTCTTTGAGCCTCTCTGTGCCCGAGGATCCAGGACTCAAGCTCTCCACTCTGGAGTCCCCCACTCTCCACACTCTGGCATGAGGTAGCTTGCCCCTGGGGGCCCCAGGAAGCAAGAAGGGGACTGGAGTCAGAGTGGTGGGTCTGAGGGCCTTTGCCCAGACCTGCGCCTCCCCTCCTCCTGTTAATGCTCCCTGGAATGAGAAGGCAGCAGAGGGGCCCTCAGAGACACTTGAGCCCTGATTGGGAATAAGTGTCTGATAATGACTCCCATCAAATGTCAAGCGGCCTGCTCAGCTCCTCCGGGGCTGATTGCTCCCCCTGGGTGATGGGCGGGGGGGTCGTCTGGTCTCGGATTCTTCTCTACCATGGAGACCCCACCTCGGGACTTTGTTGGGCTTTGTCTTTGAGGCGAACTCCTCCTGGTCTGTGGACAGCCTCGACTCTTGTCGCAGCCCTCCCTGTATGGACTCCTCCTGGACACTGCCCTGGGTGGGTATTGCAGGTGCCAAGGTGGGTGGCAAGGGTAGGGCTGGAGCTAGAACTGACTTCCTTGGTCCTGGGCTGGGCCAGACCTAGAGACTGGACAGACTAGGTAGAAACTCAATCAGGCTCTTTGCAGAAAAGAGCTCTGCTCCCTCAAGGCCCTGCAGGAGCACAGGCCTCAGCTTCTCCAGCCCTATGACTTGGGGTCTTTTCTTAAGGCCCAATGTATCTGTTAGATGATGCTTTGTGACAAAGCACCCCAAAACTCAGGGACTTAAAACAATTACATTTATGATTTCTCATGAGCCTATGGGTTATCTGGGTGGTGCTTCTGGTCTTGGCTGGAATCACTCATGTCCTTGTGGTTGGCTATGGGCAGAGGAGGTACCTCTGTTGCTCTAGGATGGGTTCTCGTGTTGGGGGATCAGCTGGCCGTAGACAGGAGTAGGGAGGCCTCAGCTGGGACAACTGGCCTTTTACTGACTTGTCTCTCATCCTCCAGCAGCCTAGCCCAGGCCTGCTCACAGGGTGCTGGCAGGGCTCTAGGGAGCATGGAAGCTGGCAAGGTCTCTTGAAGTCTCGCCTTGGAACTGGGACACCATGACTTCCATTGAATTCTATTGGTCAACGCGAGTTACAAGGCAGCCCAGTTTCAATAGGAGGGGAAACAGACTCTACTTCTTCTTGGGAGAAGCTGCAAAGCCACATTGTAAAGGGGCATGGATATCGGTAGGGGAGGATTTGGGGACGTTCTGTAATCAATCTACTATATCCTCCAGCCTCAGAAGCCTCTTGTCCCCCCTCCAAGGTCTGAGTGGGAGAACTTGGCTTTGATTACCAGGGAAGACCTGGCAGGGCCTTGACCACATGACCTTCTAGGATTCTTCTAGTTCTGACATTTTGGGGTGAGCTCATGCTCTCCTGTTAGCGGATCCATCGCATCACCTTCCAGCTGTGTGATGGTGGGCTACTCACTACGTCTCTTTCTGCCTCAGATTCCCTGTGGGTGAAATGAAGTATTTGGATTAAATGTGACGATTACTTATTGGGACTGTACTCTGTGCCAGGCATTATGCCAGGGATAGAGCTAGAAGATCAGTAAAGACCTTCCAGGCTGGCGCAGGACGACGTACGGGAAGAGGGCAGAGTGCCCAAGGGAGTTGGCGAAAGACTGGTTGCAAAATGGGTTCACATCCTTCTTTACCACTTTAGGGGAAGTTGGCGCCCCATTCTGAGATAGATTCCCCATTGGCAAAACTGGACTGGGAAAGTATTTGTTAAGATACTACCCGAGAACACATTTGTTAACTACTGAGTGTGGGACACACATCAATGGCTACTCACCAGCCCTCTCCCGGGCATCGGCATTGCCGTGGACGGCTGCAAGGATTTTACTCACTTCCGGTAAAATCTGATGTTGGTTTCTCACCATTAAATAAGTGCTCCTCAGGCTGAAGAAACATGGAGGGATTTGCTGAGTTGGACAGTAAGTGGAGAAGGTTGTAGAAACGGGGTCATTATATGTCTCAGGTAGAGCAGGCTTAGGGAACTAAGTCTCACTTCGAGCATTTGTGCAGATCCAGGTTCAACTAACATCCCTGATCACCCGCTGTCCCAGGCACTCTCTTAGATGTTACTGCATCTGACCTCATCCTATGACCTTTGGCTCTTTTCCTATTGTACAAACAAGGATGCTGTGGCCTCTGGCCCACAGAAGCAGAGTGACATCTGTCTGTCCACACAGCTAGTAATCATGTATTTAGAATCTGTCTTACACTGATTGGATATAAGGAGAATCATGGCTAACAGACTTGAGATGGGTTTGAACGTAGCTCTTCTGCTTCCAGCACCATTATTTTCCCTACTGCATCACACTGGAGACGGCTGAGTTCCATGCCCACCAGGAAGAGAACCAACTACAATGGCCCTAAAAGGCAGTGGGTAGGATTCAAGTTAGATGAACCAAGAACTTCCTGGCTACAGGGAGTCATAATAATAATAACAATAGCTAAGATTATTGAAGACTTATTATGTGTTCTTTGCAGAAAGCCTCATTTAATCTTCAGAAGAACCTGTGACTTGGGTACTATTTAGGTAGCTTGCCCAAAGTCACTCAGAGAGTGAGAAGTGGATCTGGGGTTTGAACCCAGGTAGCTGGGCTCTATCTGAACTATGGCCCTGCTAGCTAAGGTAGTGGGTCAGGTGCTTTCTGCCTTGGGCCTCCCCAGGCCCCCAGCTGAGGATAGGCCATGTGCTGCCTGGGGAAGGGGGAAGTGCCTGTCTCGTCCACGCCCAGGAAGGTGCAGATGGGGCTGGCGTGAGTCTGCTCCAAGCGGAGCGGTGTATGGAGAAAAGGCCAGGCTTTCTTTTTCATGGAGAGATGTATCACTCAGATACCAAGGCCATTAGCTCCCTGGATGGGTGCTGCTCTCTGCTTGGTTGTTTATCATGCCCAAGGTGTGAAATTGATTCCAGAAACCTTGTCCATTTCCTCTGGCTCTTCCTGCAGAGGGGGTAGAGTGTGTGTGTGTGTGTGGGCACACTCGCAGGGCTGGTCAGGATAAAGGATACCCTTGGGTTGGCTAAGTAACCCATCTGGGCATATCTCTCTAGGGGCCTTCGGGATGTCATCTCCATGTCCAAGGATGGAGATCTTCCCAAGGCTGCCCAGGGCAGGGTGGGAAGGAGGGCAAGGCTGAGATGGGACCAGCTGGTTGGCAGGAGTAAATGCAAGGCTGCCAAGGGTGATTAGGGAAATGGGCAGGGGTTAGAAGGCAGTCCTGTGGTATTTTAGGGGACTTTCTTGTGGGGACTGAAGTGCCTGGAGCCCATGGATATGAACCTGGTCGCTGATTCTGGAGAAGGTAGGACAAGATACGGGCCATTCCCTGTGTGTGTTGCTCAACCCAGAGTCAGCCATTGGTGGCCTTTTTGGTGTCATTAATGAAGACAGTGGCAATGATCGCATCACAGCCAATACTTAGTGAGCACCTATTCTGACCCAGGTTCTAAACAGACCTGAGGATATAATGGTGCAAAAGGTGTGGTCCCAGGTCCCAAGGAGCTCAGAGTTTAGTGTGTGTGTTGGGGGTGGGGTGTACTGGAGACACACAGAGGGGCTCACGCCTTTGTTAAGACTGCTGTTAAGGGACTTCCCTGATGGTCCAGCGGGTAAGGCTCTGTGCTCCCAGTGTAGGGGGCCTGGGTTCGATCCCTGCTCGGGGAACTAGATCTCGCTTGCATGCCGCAACGAAGATCCTGCATGCCGCAACTAAGACCTGGCACGGCCAAAATACAAAAAAAACAAAAAAAAGACTGCTGTTAAGAGGCATGAGCAAAGTCCTGGGCTAAGTGGGATGCCAGGAAGGGGCTACCTGGGCGAGGTCTTCACAATGAGTAACCCTCACCAAGGATGGGACATTCTTCTTCATCAGGCGGGTTAGTGGCCTTAGGCAATAGATGCGACCCTGACTGACTGAGGAATCTATATGTTAGAAGAATATGGTGTGTCCTATCTAGTCGTACGGAGGGCTGGAGAGCCAGGCTTGAGGCTAAGCTTCCAGGCCTGATGCCCCACTGCACACAGAAGCAGACTGATGGGGAAACCACAGCTGCTGCTGCTTTCCCACCAGGCACCAGGGAACCTCTCATGCCGCTCCGCACTGATTGCTCTTCCGGGCCAGGAACTGAACCCTGCTGCCACTTCTACCCAAAGCGGGACATCTCCACTTCCACCCTTGCCAGCACAGTGCATTCTGGGCATTGCCTTCTTACTCAAATCCCTCCCTTCTAGAGCAAAGTCTCTTATGAGTGAATCTGATGGGTGGGGTCTGAGTCACATGTCTGTGCCCTAGCTGCAAAGGAGACCAGGTAACCGAGTTTCTGGTTTCTACCTTGGGAAGGCGTGATTCACTGAGGCTGGAAACTCCCAAATTTGGCAAAAATGTTTGTGGGCAGCCGAAACAACTGGCCACAAACATGATAAAGTCCACTGCAGGGATGGTAAGTCTGCAAGAACAGGAAATGGGCTCTCTTTTGCCAGTGAAACTTCTGCCTCTCGCTTGTGTCTGGCACAAGGTAGGCAGGCCAGACATACTTGTAGAATGAGTGAATAAATGGCAGTGAGGGGGCGACGCTGATCGTGGGGCTCGGACAAGCCATTCCTCCATTTATGGGTATCCTGGGAAAGAGTTAAGGTGTTGGACAGCGATTGTGTCTGATTTGGTCCAGTCTTGCCAATCAGCCTGAGATCTGGGTCTCTGGTCTGACTCTACTCTTTGGGAGATGGGCAGCTGTGTGGAGGGGTGCTGTCCTGGGGATCTTAGGATTAGGCAGAAAGGAATTGAGCCATTTCAAGCGGGGGGTGGTTTGAAACAAACATGTTCAACCATTAAAACATGTATTGATTTCAACTATTCAACCGTTACGCCAGTGGTAATGTCTACCCACATTAGGTTAGGATGGGCCAATGAGATGCAAGGAGAGTTCCCCCCCAGCCCTGGTACGCGGGCCTCTCACCGTTGTGGCCTATCCCGCTGCGGAGCACAGGCTCCGGACGCGCAGGCTCAGCGGCCATGGCTCACGGGCCCAGCCGCTCCGCGGCATGTGGGATCTTCCCGGACCAGGGCACGAACCCGCGTGCCCTGCATTGGCAGGCGGACTCTCAACCACTGTGCCACCAGGGAAGCCCAAGGAGAGTTTTTCTGAGGAGTTGGCGGGGAGCCTGCTTCACACTTCTTGAAGAGTCTCTGAGAGTTGCCCTTTCCTGGTTTTCTCTGAACATCGCCATGGTTGGATCTAAGGCTCTTAACTGCCCCCAGCCATCTCGTAATCTAGTCCAAGGATGGTGGATATACAAAAAAGAATCACAGGGAAACAGGATAAGGCTTCCAGATCACGCCAGATCTACACCTGAATTTTGCCCAGCCTCCAGGTTTCCAGGGCTAGTAAATTTCCATATAATCTCAGCTACTTTGATGTTCTGGCCTTTGCCCCCGAAAATCCCCTAACAGCTACATGGATCATGTAGCTCCCATGTAATGGCGGTTCAATCTCAGGAGATGGCAATGCTGGCATCTAGGTGGTACTAAGGGAGGGGCTAAAGAACGGCCCCTCTCCTCACCCTCAGAGGCCTTCCCATTGACACATGTGACAGTGCCTGAGATGTATCAAGGAAGGGCTTTACTTTCAAGGCAGCCCTGTGTCTAGGAGGCCCTGTTTAGGACAGAAATGCTCCAAGGAAAGATGGCCCACAGTCAGTTAGCATCTCAGAGAGTGAAGGACTTTATCAGGGATGTGTGAAGCCCTCCATTGCTTTGGTGTCAGATGGAAAGAGACCTTGGGAAGAAGGGGAGGGGCACAGAGCCCCTGCCCCATTGTCACTCCCCAGCAAACAAAGATGGAGGAATTGCTTTCTGTCCACATCTGGGCCATGGCCTGGCCACAGCTCTCCAGGGTGGAGTGGGGTGAAACAGCCCTTGGTGAGAGCTCGGCCTGTCCTGTGACCCCAGCTGGGACAGCAGCTGTCAGGACATTTGTCTCCCAGTCACTGCCCCCCAGGGGCCTGGCCGTCTCCCACATTCCTTAAAGAGAAGTGGAGGGCTCTGGTCTCCTGAGGGCTCCAAACTGCTCCGTATTTCCCTGGGAGGGGATTTGGGTGGAACATAAATAAGACAATTTATTCAGAGAAACCATCTCTCCTATTTACATTTAAATTGAATAATTTAAAAACACCTTTACCCATTTCCATAAATTATCCCCTGTTGGACAGGCAGTTCAGCTGCGTGGAGGGGGTGCTGTGCTCGGGAAAGGCCTAATTGCATTCCCTGCTACAGGGATGGGGTGGGAGGGAGAGCGTGGGAGGTGGGGAGGCGTGGCAGACCTGGGAGGAAGGAGCTCCAGAGGAAGCAGACATTTGGTTTAGAATTGGCAGGAGGAAGGAGGGAGCTAATAAGAAGCTGAGGTCCCTTTAAGAGCTTTACAGCGGGGAGGTAAAGGACCAAAAAAAAAAAAAAAAAAAAAATCATTCTCTTATCACAGGAGCAAGGAGGCATTGGGACCAATCCCTTGCCTCCCAGTCAAGGGCATCACCCAAGTTTGACCTGGGTCAGATGTCCTGTGTTTACATCTTCCATAGACCCAATCTCTGGTGCCAGGGAAGAAGGGGAAGAGGAAGAAAGAACAGGGCTTCCTCAGCAATTAGTTAATTATGGGTATTTCCCAGGTACCCGCTCCTTCCAGGCTCTGTGCTGAGTGCTGAGGACACAGGGATAACCAGCCACATCTCTGCCTTCCAGGGCTCTGGGAATGGGTGAGAAGAACTCCTTTCACACAGGCTGTGTGTGCTCAGAGGAGAGGTGGGGGAGAGACAAGACCCACTGGAGGGGAAGGAGTGAGGAGTTGTCCCAGGGCAGTACCCGGGTTCACAGAGGAGATGGCTCGTGATGATCCTTGGAGGCTGGGCTGGTTTAGGGAGATGCTGAGGCAAAGAAGAGGCATCACCAAGAAGGGACCAGTGTGAGAAAAGGCTCAAAGGTGAGAAGGTTCATGGTCTGGGGCCTGAGGAGGCTAGTATGACTTCAGGGGAAGAAGGACGGGGCGGGTTTGGCTGGGCTTCATCCCTCGGGAATTTCTGGAGATGGAGCAGGCTCTGGAGGCAGAGCTGCTGCCTGGGCTTGGTGACATTGCCGTGGCACAGTTTCCCTCCACGGCATGCTGAGAGCTTGTGTGGATGGAGTTGGGCATTTGGATCCTTTGTCACTGACCCCTTTTAGGCCCCTCAGGAAGGGGAGCCGTCTTACTCCCCAAGTGCCTCCATTTCCCCAACACAGGGCCAGTGAAGCTGGAGGCTCTTCCCAGCACGCCTTCAATGCAGAGGGGGTCTGATTCCTGGCATCAGCCCACTTAGTCTTGGGGTCCCCAGGATCCCTCTGCCTCCAGGATCTCCCGGGCTGTCTCCCTGCTTCCCCACCCTCTGGGATCACCTCCCTCTGGTCCTCCGCAGAGGTGGAGCTCTCTCAACTCCTCTCCTTTCCACCAGGGAGGGGTGGCTCTATATGCAGAGTAGAGAGAGCCTCAGAGGACTCAACCTCCTCCATGATTGAAGGCAAAATGGCCAGTGAAGTGTGTGGAGCAGGGAACAGTGAAGGGTGGCTTTGGGGGAGGCTGGGACAAGCTCTTTAATGCTTAGGACAACCCTAGGAAACAGGCATGATTAGCTCTTTTTAAGAGGTGAGGAAACAGAGGCTCAGTGCTGGGGAAACCAGGATTTGAACTTTGTTCTGTCTGTCTCGAAAGCCTGCATTGCTGCCGGCAGCCTGAGCTGCGGGGCTCACGGGGATGCCAACCAGCAGTCTCCAGTGAGCAGTGCTGTGCCAGGGGCTGTGTGAACACATGCGGCGTAAACCTCTCTGGGAAAACAGATTAAAGTGGCCGTGGTGATGCTTAAATGCTGTGCAATAACCTTGCGTGTTAATGGAATCTTACCGATGTGATCCTTTGTCATCTCCATGGGCTCTCCTGGGGGAAGAGGATGGATGCAGTGGTAAAAGGCCCTCGGGTCAAGGCACACCTGGTCCCTTCTCCTGCCTTTTCAGAGCCAAGCCTCTTCAAATAAGCTCCTGTATTCCAGGAAAGAGATGTCTCCAGTGGTGGCCTCTGAGCTATTTCTTAGCCTCCCCCCAGCACCCACTCTCCCCTCAGGTTAAATTCCCTTGGGTTTTGTCCTCTCCAACTGGTACCAGACAGATCTAGGTTCAGATCCCAAATTGATCATTTGCTCGCTGTGTGACCTTGGGAAAGTCACTTGCTCTGTCTGAACCTGACTCTTGTCAGAAGGTTGTTGTGAACATTAGACGAGATTGGATAGTGAGCCGCATGGCACAGAGCTCAGCACACATAGCAGTTGCTCAATAAATGTCAGCTTTTTTTCTGACAGTTCTGCCACCGTTAATGAGGTCCTTCCAGCTACTGCTGGCCTTTCTCAAAAGTCCCAGGGAACTTTGTCCAGGAGACCATCCACAGTTTGCTCCCTGCAGTGACTGTCACCTGCTCAGGATCCCCTGGGAACTGAGGGGTTCAGTTTGCAAGTACTGGCGTGTGGCTGGAGGTGGAGCCCAGCTCCATCAATTTCTTGCTGTGTGACTTTGGGCAGTTGACTTAAGCCATTTGTGTCTCCT
Source organism: Monodon monoceros (assembly GCF_005190385.1). Classification (NCBI taxonomy): domain Eukaryota; kingdom Metazoa; phylum Chordata; class Mammalia; order Artiodactyla; family Monodontidae; genus Monodon; species Monodon monoceros. The sequence goes on along the minus strand of NW_021703784.1, from coordinate 12,975,145 downwards.
TGTCCTCTTCTGTTGAAAGAGGCAAAGTAATACCTACCTTACAATGATGTTGTGAGAATTAAATGAGAAATAACTTGTGTTAAGTGCCTCGTATGATGCAGGGCATACAGCAGTTGCTCAGCAATTGCACTGTTATCTTTTCCCCATCAGGTTGGGTCCTTCCAGGCAGAGACTGCCTCCCCTCTCTCTTGGGTCTCCCTGAGCACCAAGCGGAGACAGTCCCCGTCCTGCAGGTTTCGGCTAATGAGAAAGAAGTCCCCCCTCCACTCCCTTCTCAGGCTCTCAGGCCGTTCATCTTACAAACCTGGTAATTGTGCATTAACTCTTGGTGAAGGGGTTGCAGGTGTGGCCAGAATAGTGCTGGAGCTATTTGGGGATGATTTTCATCCCTCTGTTGAGGTTTCCCTTTTGAGTTTAGGGTGTCAAAGATCTACAAAAGTGGGTTCTCCTATTTCATTCCACAAAGAGAGTTTGAGCACCTAAATGATTGAGGAAAGCCGTCTCTGAGCTGCATCCTGGTTAGCATTTGGGCATTGGAGACACCTCAAGATCTCAGCCACAAGTGCCCCCCAGGTACCATCTTGCTCATGCCGGCCCAGCCCCAAGGATGGTTGAGTAACCAGGTTATGTAGCCCTGGGCGAGGGAGGCAAGCAGGGGCAGAGGCTGGTGTCAAGGGGGAGCACTTCCAGAGATGTCTTGGATTACGGCTCAGACACAACTAGCTATTTGATTTTTGAGTGTTTCTAATTTCTCTGGGCCTCAGTTTCTCATAATACAAGGGATTGACTAGATGACCTCCAAGGTCATACACAAGTTTTAAAGTTCCGAATTTCTAGGTCTAACCTGAATCCTTCTTGCCATATTTGAAGCCAACAGAGACTGTATACTTGGTAATAAGTGAGCAGCATTGGGTAGAGGGCTGCATTTTGTTAGTCTCTTATGGTGCGAGAGCTTTGGTGGGATTGTATTCTAATTAAATATATATATTTTTTATTTTATTTTATTATTTTGCGGTACGCGGGCCTCTCACTGTCGTGGCCTCTCCCGTTGCGGAGCACGGGCTCCGGACGCGCAGGCTCAGCGGCCATGGCTCACGGGCCCAGCCGCTCCGCGGCACGTGGGATCTTCCCAGACCGGGGCACGAACCCGTGTCCCCTGCATCGGCAGGCGGACTCTCAACCACCGCGCCACCGGGGAAGCCCCCTAATTAAATATGCCATGGGATGCGTCTGCCTTTGAAATCGCGGCCAGCACCTTGCGGGTGGCTCTCCTTTGCGTTCTTATCTGCAGCTTGCCTGTAAATTGCAGGGCTGAGCCCGGCTGGAAACCTCCCCCGAGGCTGTATGGGATCTACAGGTCTAAATGGATCGCCCAAAGGGCAAAGGAACATCTCAGGGCTCTAAGCTTGCCCTTCTGACCCCACTTCCCAGAGCCTATTATGGTATCCCAAGCAGGGTCCCGGAATAGGATCGGCCCCATTTTGGGGGCTGCTCTTCATCCTGTCTGCTCTCTGAGAGCTGGGGAGAGTGTGTGCTTTTTCTCCATGTTAATAAAACCCAAAATGAGTCTTCATTAAGGGCTCCGTTAAGAAGCCACTGTTGGGGCTTCCCTGGTGGCGCAGTGGTTGAGAGTCCGCCTGCCGATTCAGGGGACACGGGTTCGTGCCCCGGTCCGGGAAGATCCCACATGCACAGAGCGGCTGGGCCCGTGAGCCATGGCCGCTGAGCCTGCGCGTCCGGAGCCTGTGCTCCGCAACGGGAGAGGCCACAACAGTGAGGAAAAAAAAAAAAAAAGAAGCCACTGTTATTCTTGGCACTAATTAGCGTTCTGCTCACCACTAAATTGCCACACTGGTGTTTTCCCGGGGCTTTGCAGAGCCCGTTCCTGATGCTGAGAGCTGCTCTTAAGATGGACCTCAACTTACAGAGCCTCAGAGATGGAAGATCTAGTCCCTCACTAGTTCACCTCATCCATTCCCCTGTCTCCGGACGATTGCTTGTTCTATTCCTGAGCCTGTCTCGGCAGCCTGTTTAAGGAGTTAGTGGATCTAGGTGGAAGTTCTTCCTCTTGTCTAACTGCCCTCTTTTGATGCAATGTAAGCCGATTTGAACCCTTCACTAGGATAGTGAAGAGCATCCTTCTCTCTAAGAACACACTTTGCTGTCTTTCTCCTTCTGAGTTCATGTCCTAGATTCAATTTGAGAAGTGATGAAACCCTGCCTCCTTCCTGTATCCCTGTGATAGGACCCATCCCTAGACAAAGTAGTTACGTAGGGTAAGTTCGTCTCTTAGGTTCCTGCCCATCTCCACCAATTCATGCCCTCCTTCTCTATCTCCCCAATGCCCAGCTTCACCTTTGTTCTTTCCAGGCTTCAGGACCTTATCCAGGACCTGTGGCTGCTTGACCCCTTCCTTCTGAAGAATCAACTAACATAATAAATGAATACTATGTGCCGTGCCAAGCACTGTGCTGGGTCGTCTATCTCAGTTAGCCAGAATCCCAGTCCCACGGGAGGGCAGGGGGCATTACTGGTACCATTTTGTAAAGGAAATAAACCCAAGCCTCAAAGGGGTTCAGCTCCTTGGTCACGCAGTGGTCAAAGGTAAAGCCAGAATCAAACCCAGGACTCCTGACTCCAATGTCACCAAACCATTCTTGTCTTCTTACCCCTTCAGGGCTAAAGGTAGTAATCAACTAACGCAAGAAAGGACTCAGATCCACTTCTGGTGGCTGCTGCTTATGTGACAAGAAAATTAGTTGAAGTTCTTTTCTCACAAAGTCAGAACTTTTACATTCAACGTAATCCACTTGGAAAGTCTGATACATATTCCAATCATGTCCCACTGTCAACACACCTTCGCAACTCCCCTTGGGAAGTCTGTGGCATATGGTTTTGAATATTGGTGAGTGTTTATCTTGGGGTGACCTGGATCTTTGGAAATACCCCAAAGTCATTTGGATTCAAGACTGGAGAATAGGTGAGGCACTAAAGTAGGTGATTGTTCTTTGGATCAAAAAACCTTTGAAAACAGTTCTCAGTGAAGTGTAGTGTCAACACTCACTGTTCCACAGGCCCCAGCTTTTGGGTGGTACAGAGATTTCTCAAATGTTTCAGAATCTAGACATGTGAAATAAAGCTTGATTGGTTATTTGAAGGGAGAGAGGGTTGGGGGAAAGGAGGGCACTGATGTTTGAAACCAAATGATCCATGATCTTTTCTCATGATTTGGAGCCTCTTTTTGGCCAGGGGAGCTGGAGTTCTCCTGGCAAATACGTGGGCTCTCTGGTCTTGGCTTAGCCGGGGCAAAGCAGCTCATTGATTATCATTTTCTTGCCAAAGGTGTTGCTCAGTCTGACTTTATCTGGAAGACACAATAATGAGACAGCTCTCTCTTCTATCACAAGAATGCAGCTCAAACTTTACAACACAATTACTTGTATTCTTGTGGAACTCTGTTTCTTTGCGTTAGCTGAACTCTTCAGCCATCATTCTCACTGTTAATCATCTCTTTCAATGAATGGGATCTTTTTTACCTTTTTCAATATTTTCAGTGGACTTGGGGAGGAGGGGGGAGGGGGCTGGACAACTGTTCTGCCAGCAACTCTTCTGGCAAAGTCCTGCTTATCCTCCTTTCTTTAAGCCTGGTGAATCTGTGTAACATACCACTGCCTTGGACATTATCTCACTTTCACACACTTCTTTGAGCCTCTCAAGTGTCCCCTTTGCAAGATCTCCATGACTTTGGCTCAGTTTGGCCTTGATTTTCAGGCTTCAAGCCTACCCACTCACTCAGCACACTCTTCCTGGCTCCGTCAGGCTGGGGCCTTGGTGGAGGCAGGAAAGGTGTGCTGGCTGACGTGGAGGAGTTGCTGCTGTGGGCGGATACATGTCAACCTCTCCTCCTTTGCTTTCAAGGAAAACCCATCTGGTAAAGTTATTGTCATATGAAGTATGTACAATATAATAGGGGCCCCTGGAGTTAGACAGGCCTCTGTCATTTTAGACAAGCTCGATGAAAACTTTGGGAAATCACTCCACCTCTATGAGCTTCAGTTTTGTCATCTGTGGTGTGGGAATAACAATAACTACATTCTGGGAGGTGGTGAGGACCAAGTGAGATGATTCATACTAAGAGCTTGGCTCGTGACTGGTGCACAGTAGGAGGTCAAAAACGAAAGCCATTTTTATGATTACCACGATGGTCATCACTACAGCTCCAGCGGGCTGTGGGCTGGCGCTGCTTTTGGCCCAGTGAACTAATTGATCACAGAGGGGAGGGGAGAGGAGGTCAATGGGATCTGTCCATGGTTCTGATTCATTTAGCCAAGAAGCCATTTTGATTGATCTAATAAACATCAGTGATAACCTTTTTTCTTCTTTCCTTCCTTCCTTCCTTCCTTCCTTCCTTCCCTCCTTCCTTCCTTCTTTCCTCCCTCCCTCCCTCCCTCCCTCCCTCCCTCCTTCTCCCCTCCCTCCCTCCCTCCCTTCCTTCCTTCCTCCCTTCCCTGCGCGGCATAGCTTGTGGGATCTTAGTTCCCTGACTAGGATTGAACCCTGGGCCTTGGGCAGTGAAAGCGCCAAGGCTTAACCATTGGACCACCAGGGAATTCCCAGTGATCACCTTCTTTGTGTCAGGTACTTTCCTAGGCACCAGAATGTTCAGACAAAGGGAATGCCTCTTGTCTAGACTCCAAGACAGTCTCACGTGTACATAGGTAAGCGTGTGCATGACATGCCCGTCTCATGTGCATGCATATGTGCAGGTATTTTAAAAAACACTTGGGTGTGTAATGTGAGTGTAGTCTGTGCCTGTGTGTCTTGGGGGGAGGACGAGTGGGTTGGGGCTGAAACCTAGGAGAGGTTTGACTGTCATGCAGCTCACCTGGGCACATAGCTGGTAAGAAGGGCTCAGCGTGGCCATGATGAGAGGACAACTTCCTAGAACTTCCTGGAGAGATTGAAAGGTACACTGGGCCCTGCCCCTCTCCCCCTCCTGGTCACCAGAGCAGTGCAAATCTGAGGCCAGAGCGGAGCCGCTCTCCTGCCGGGCACTCCAAACTAATTTTCTGGTGCGTTATACACTTTGCCTTCTGAGCGATCAATGGCCTTAAATGCTGTTTGGTTCCTGCAGCCAAATCCAAGAGAAATAAGACATAATCCATCTGGCTGATGTGGCCAGAGCAGGGAGGGAAGGAGGGAGAAAGAGGGAGGCTTGAGCTGCCCTGGGGATCTCTGCTGGGCTCAGGGCGGGGGACCTGGAGGGACCTGCCAGCTTTTGAGGTAATGGGCCTTTAAGAGATATTGATGGCTGGTTAATCACAGCCCCATTTGTCTCAATGCATCCTTCCCACAGAGCTGCCACTCCCACAGGAGCTGAGCTCTAGCGGGGAAAGGCTGGGATAAGGCTCAGGGTTCAAGCAACCTGGTGCTTGGTGTGGATGTCCTCCAATCCTGGATGGAAGGATCTGGCTTGGGTCTCAGTGTGGAGTTCGATTTTTGGGCATAATTCCCTAGAAGCCCTGAGATGGCACTGGGCAGGGTATCCTGGGGGGCAGGGATGTGGGGTCCCAGATTAGGCTTGGGGCTGCTTGGAGGAACCCACACCTGGCTCAGGAGAGGATAGCATGAGCCCTGCCGGCCCCTCCCTGGGGCTGAGCCTGGCAGACGGTGGGATGCCAGGAGGTGCCTTGGGGGATAAAGGAAGTCGACTTGTTCTTCCGCTTCAGGTTATCCCCCACAGGAAGAGGGCAAACAGAATCACCCTCCTTCAGAGCACCTGCTCCCACAGGTGAGACTGCTAGAAGGATAAACAGTGAGCACCTCAGGTGCCCCTGCTTCTTCTGACAGCCTGGCCAGGAGGACTGCCTCCCAAGGACCCCTACACATCTCCCCCACCCTCTGGCCTGTGTTCCACTCAGAAGAATGAGTTGGAAGAGTTGGGTGCTCAGCCCAGGGCTCAGTTTCCCCAACTCTTTCTAGAAATAGTCACCGTCTAGAGACGGGTAGGTGGAAGACACAGACCTCTGCTGGATCCAGGGGCTTGGGCCATTCCCATTCCCCAGAAGGAAGGAGGAGTGACGTCCGTGGTATGAAATCAATCAGGCAGTAGCCTGGTGAGATGTGGAGGAAACAGGAACACATCTTCCCAAAAGGTTGTTTGGGAGTGTTTCCCGGGAAAAGGCATGTAGGCAGACGGGGAGGGGATGGAGGTGGGAGGTGGCAGCTCTCCTGTCCTGCCCTGCACCTGGCTCTGGGGAATGCGACCCACCCTAACTGCCTGGCTGCATCTCCAAGCACTGTCACTTGCCTAGGTTGCTGCTGGTACCACACCTGAGACACAGGTGACACCTCAGGATAGGGAGGGCAGCAGGACCAATAAGAGGGCCACCCAGGTGCCAGTGCAGAGGAGCTCAGGCAGGGGACAGGGAGCCTAGGGTGGGTACAGCCCCCATACAGAGGGGGCCTCAAGATGGGCTGTTAGGGGCTAACTTGGTGGCTGATGAAAGGGAGGAGAGAAGCTGAGCTCAGCATTTGCTTGGGCCAATGGGGGCTTGGGCCTTCACAACCAAGGCCCGGGGCTCCCATCCAAGGCCTGGTCATATCCGACCCTGCTTAGCTAGAGCACTGCCCCTGCTTCTTTGGTCCAGGACAAGTCAGCCTTCAGCTGCTGCAGCAGTGAAAATCCAGCCGTGGCAGCAGCTCTCTGATAAGGGCGGGGCCCGTGCACTTCTCCGATGGGTAATTATGCTTAGAGCATGTTTTACGGAGATGCAGGGCTTGTCTGACAAGGCTCACGCTTGTTCCTGCTGTCGAGGCAACTGGGAAGCTGAGCGGAGAGGCCAGGGGCTGAAGGTGACGTTGCTGCTTGGGGAACCCATCGCGGATAATGAGATGCTGATCCCAAGGGGCACTCATCCAATTGGGCCTCCTGTCCCTCCCCTGGCCCAGGAAGGACCCCTCGAAACAGAGGGAGCTGGGGATGTCACATACTCTGGTTTTTATAACAATTTATTGTTAATTATTTTAATAGCAGAGGTACCTAATATTTATGTAGTGTTTTGTATTTTTCAAAGCATTTTCACATTTGATTCTCACCATAATCCTTTGATGTAGGGACAGAACTTTAGTCCCATTTGAATGGTGAAAAAGGGAGACCCAAGAACATTAGGTGGCTCTGTCAAGATAGCAGGGTGGAGCCTGGTCCGCAGCCAGGTCCTGAGCCTGGTTTCCTGAGCCTGGTTTCCTGACTCGCTGTTCGGGGAGACTTCTCTGTCCCCAAGTTGGGCAATCCCTCCCATGGAGTCCCCAGCCCCGTGTCACTCCAGAGGCCCTGTGTGTGTGAGGCCCAGGTGGTCATTGAGAGGAGGGAGAAAGGGCAGCTCACCTTCCCTTTCCTGAGGGGTCCCTGTATTGGGATGCTCCTGCAGCAGGACAGGCATTCACAGGAGGTGGAGTGAGGCTGACTTGAAGGCACAGGTGTTGAGAGAGTGAGACAGCCTGGTGAGTGTATCCACAGACACCATTCCTGCATCCTAGGAGGCTGCGACACTGATTGCCGTCTGTGTGTGGGTCTGCTTTAAAAGACACTGCATGACAAGCAGTCCTTTCTGTGTGCCGCACACATGAAGATGGTGCCAATGAACACCCTGTGGATTCTGTACTGAAAAACTGAGAACCTAGAAAAGATGACATGTGGTTCAGTAGGGCTGGGGTCAACCAGGGAAGGCTTCCTGATGGAGGCAATTCTGAGAAGAGCCTGGAAAGAAGGAGAGGACAGGTGCCATTCGAGGGGAAGCAGAGGCTCTGGGGCAAAGGGGTGAAAGCATGTTTGGGATTGGGAGCATGTTAGCTTGGATGGCTGTGGTTTGGGGGACTTAGGGTGGGTGAGGGGCCTGGGGTTGCTGACGGTGGAGCTGGCAGGTCAGATGTGAATTTGATAAGCCAGAAATTAAGGAGCCTCTGGGGATGGTTAGTAGGGAAGAAATACGATCAAAACAGTGTGAAATGCTTTGCAAGGCTTTGTGTAGAATGAGGAGCGGATGGAGAGACTGAGGACAGGTGTGGGTGGATGAACACCCGGGAATTAACAGCAGTCCTCTATGACCTGGAATTCCGGGTGCTGGCTACGGAACCTGGGGTTCTCTGGACAGCTGTGGTACTTTAGGACCCTCAGCACATTCTGACCCAGCCCTGCTGCCCGGATGGGTGTCTCCCACAGCCCATTGCCCCGCCCCATGGCGCCTTCCTCCACCCAGCCAGTACCCAGCCTTCCCTCTACAGGATGCCATTTCGGTGCTGGATTCGGCCTCAGGCTCCAAGACAAATCTTGGTGCTCTGGGAAGCTGCCCTCCTGCTCCTTCTGCTTCCCTTTGGGGTGACTGATGGCTGCGGTGGGTGGGTGAGGAGGCTGCCTCCTCCCACACTGCTTCAGATGGTGGAAGTGGTTGGGAAGCAGGGTTCCAGGGTAGCCAAAGACGAGTGGCAGGGAGGACAGGCCAGAGAGATGACCGGGGATGCTCCGAAGCATGGTTCTAGATGGAGTAGCTTGTGCCAGGGGCCAGGAGATGGTTGCAAAGTACCAAACAGTTAGCCTAATATTGGATTCTTCTGAGTAGGAAGAAGGTAACATTTTGCCACCTAATTTCTTGGTTTCTCAAGGCTACCCTGGACTATGGCCCTGAAAGACCCTTGATGGCTGGGGAGCGAGGGCCTACCATTGTGTTCAAGGGGAAGCCGAAGCTCAGGGAAGAGGGAGGTGGTTTATCCCCCAAAGGGAGCGCTCTGTGAGCCCCACTGCAAGGTGGGAGTCCCACTCTCTCAACATTTGCCCTTCCCTCTGGGAACCCACAGTGTGAGTTTCAGAGGGAGTTTTTTCTCTCTCTGTCTCTCTCTACCAGGTCTTCCTGGGGAATTTTAAAGGGACCAATCCTCTTCTGAAGATTGGGGTTGTGGGGAACCCAGGAGCTATAGGCATCTGTAAAACCAATTTAAAAATCAGTCTAGCCAACCAGACCCCAAAGGAACCAAGGGAGCTATAGAGTAACTCAAAAGCAGACACTAATGGAGGAGAAAAGACATGTAGTTACATATTCATCAGCTTTTAAATATTCATGAAGATTGTAAAGCAGATTAATTTCCATGCCTCATTTCTCCCATGGTTCCTGCTGTCCATATTTTACCATAGCAGCAGAAGAGAAAGGAGCCATGGATCTCTTGGCCACTGCCCTGACCCACACTTAAGGAGCGGTGTGCGCGTGTGTGTGTGTGATGGGTGGGGGACAGGAGGGGTGGTCACTATGGAGGTGAAGGTGTTCATCTCCTGAGGGACAGGTCTCTTTGGCAAAGTCAGGACGATGTGAGGACAGCAGGATACGGCAGCACGACAGTGTAGGGAGGGCCGGGAAGCATCTAAGGGAGAGGGAGACGTCTGGAGCGGAGAGGGCTCTGGGGGCATCGAGATAATTGCTGGCCTCCCCGGGGTGAGGAGAGGAAAGGACCTTCACCAGAGTCAGCAAGAATTTCATCTCCACTCCCCTAAACTAACTGTCTGAGATGAATGATTGAGTGGGGTGAGAGAGCAGGGGAGAGGCCATGCAGAGGGGGAGCGAGGAAGGTGCGGACAAATCTCAAGGACAAAGAGACGGAGGGCACCCAGGGGAGGAAGAAACAGGGGCAGCAGATAAAAGCAGTAAGGATGGAGGTTAGCTACCTGGAATGATTTTCAGATCCCAGGGCTCTTGGACCTTCTCTCTATCGGGAGTGGGAGAAATGTTCCCCTGAGTCACACACCAGCTGTGAGGCAGAGTGACGGCAGCCTGAGACCAGAGATGCACCGGGGATTGCTTGGAGAGCACAGCCAGCAAGAGCTGGGAGACTCAGTGTCAGACGTGGGGTATCAAGGCGAGCCATCGTAGAGCCAAGGGGAGCAAATATCGCGGTCCAGAGTCATGAATGAGAGCCAGGGAGCCTGTGAAGTCGCCGATGACAGGCCCCGGGGGACAGAGGTGCTGATACAGCTTCCTCTTGAAGGTCTGGATGGCGGTTCCTGGGCAATGAGGTGATCTGACAGCTCTTAGTGGTTTGGACCAACTTTCTTGGACTAAGAGGAGGGATGAGCTGGCCTCTGAAGGTCCCATCCTGGTTTGCCAGCTCCTGCCCCCTTGTGTGGAGGCAGAGGGGTGTCCGGGGAGGAGGATTCTCAAGGTGCTCTCTGGTGACCCAGGGTGTCACCAGGAAAGACCTCACCAGTGGGTTATTTCCCCAGCTTCATCCCCTCCGTTCTGTCTTGGATCTCTCCACTGAATTCCTAACTAGTGTCCAGCTGCCCACTGGATACCTCCACGTGGGTGTCTAGGAGACATTTCAAACCTAACAGGTCCACCGTCAAGGTGATCTCCCCCACCTCCCACCTACAGACTCAGTTGACCTGCAACCTTCCCTGCATGGGTCAATGGCACCTCCATCCTTCCAGCTGCTCAGGCCAAAAAACTCAGGGCTCATCCTTGACTCCTCTCTCTTTCAGCCTTTTGACATAGCATTCAGAATCTTCTGAATTCATTTCTCACCATGTCTGTGGCCGCCACCCAGGTCCAAGGTCTCACCTTCTCTTGTCTCAGTTATTACAGTAACTGTCTGCTCTCCTTCTGTGGCCTCTAAGGCTCGCCACGGTCTAGCCCCTCCCCTTGGTTTCTGACTGTGTCTCTTTCTCATTCAATCCCGCATGGCTACACTGGTCTCCCTGCTGTTCCCTGAGCAAGCCAGACCTGCTCCCACTTCAGCGTCCTTGTGTCTGTGGCTCATTCATTCCCTTCCTTCAGGACTAGGCTCAGTTTACTTATGCAGTGAGGTGTTCCCTGAGCCCCTTATTTAAAATACTGCTCCCTTCCACAGCTCTCTTTCTCTCTCTCTCTCTCTCTCTCTCTCTCTCGTACTGCTCTATTTTTTCCCCCACAGCACTTTTCACCTTCTAACACGCTATACAATTTTTTATTATGTTTATTATTTCTTGTCTGCCCCACCGACTGGCATATCAGCTCCGTAAAGGCAGAGATTCTGTCCATTTAATTCAGCGCTTTATACCCAGCGCCTAGAGCAGGGCCTCACACACTGGAAATCTCATTGGAGATTTCCCCAATAAATATTTAGTGCATGGGAAGCCTTCCCTTCGGCCCATAGATTAACAGCTATGGTAATTGCCCACTTGATGAAAACAACTGGAAACTGGACAAAAGGTATGAAACAACAACTTTCAGACAGTGGGGAACAGTTAGCAGAGGTTGGTGGTCCCTGAGAGAAGGGAAACAGCCCCACTACCTCATCAGTTTACTGCCTGGAGAAAGTTTCCAGGCCAAGGCAAAGGAGGGGGGGAATCCCTGACAGAGTCTGGGGGTTGAGTTGATAAGACAGGGATTGAGGCTGAGGAGGTTAGGATCTGTGATGAAGAATTCTGGAGAGAAGGGAGTTGCACATGGAAATTTCCAGAAATCTGTAGAAGGGGCCTCAAAACTTTGGCTGAACATTGATTTGCAAACAATTGGGGTGAAACACCATAATTAAGGAAAGAACTGCTGGAAAGCATAAGACCGAACAATTCCTGGAGCTCACACAGGGCTGGGAATGGTTCAGATTCCCACCGGCGAGAGTGGAGAGAGCTTGTAGTATGTGATGCGTTGGATACAGTCCTCAGAAGGATGTTACCTTAGCCTGAGACCAAAAGCTGCCCTGGACCCATTCTAATGGAGCTTAAAAACAAGACTTAAAAGGGTCACAGTGACTCCAAATAACTGTGAGGGAGAACAAAGTCCAGCACTCTTTAAAGGAATACAACAAAATCTAGAACCCGATGGAAAATTCACAATATTGGTCATCAAATAAAAAATTAACAGCCATGCAAAGAAGCAGAAAAGTAGGATCTATAACCAGAGGAAAAATCAATCCACAGAAACAGACCCCTAAATGAGAAAGATGATGGAATTAGCAGACAAGGATGCTAAAGCAGTGGTTATAAATATGCACCATATGCTCAGAAATGTAGAGGAAAACGTGAACATGATGAGGAGAGAAATGGAAGATTTTTAGAATATGAATTTACAAAGATGAAAATAAAATATCTGAAATGAAAAATACTGTTGAACAAATAAATGATTTTATTTCTGCTGCTGCCATTACCAGAACCACATGGGGGCGGGGGTGGGCATTTTTTCCTTTAAAACTTATTCTCCCAGTAGCCAGCACTTGCCCCTTCTGTGAGAGCACTACATTTGGTTTCTCAGTTGCCCAGGACTCTGGAGAAACAAGCTTCCTTTGTATTTGGTCCCCAAATGCAACCTGGATTTCAGGTAGCGAATAATGGCTCTTCTGAGTCTTGTTTCAGCTGGTGTTTCCTGAACCCCCCTGTGCCTTCTGATCCGAGCACTTCACCTCCTGTCCTTAGTGAACCCTCCTCTCCCTCAGCCTCCCTTTATCCGACAGGTAGGTTTGGAGCTCTTGATGGGACAATGACTCTGCCCTATGGAGCTCCAAGTCTAGCCAGGTAGGTACAATGCAAGGAAGAAAATGACAAGGCTTGTGAGACCAGTGTGGATAAAGTACTTAGGGAGAGAGAAAACTTCATTTGGAGGTCAGGGAAGGCTTCATGGAAGAGGTGGCATTTCTGCTGCATTTTGAAGGATGGGTAAGGTTTGGGCTGCTGGGAATGAAGGGACAGGCATTCAAGGCAAAGTTGGGGGTCATCTTGAATTCCCTCACTCTTGTGTTCCCTTTCTGAACCCGCAAGCTCTCCCCTTCTCTCAGGGTTCTCGTCAACTCTTGGATGGGGCTTTGCTGTCAGAAGTGAGTCCTGCAGGCTCCAGGCCCCCAGGTTCTTCCCAGCAAACCAGCGACACCTGTGGGGGCAACCTCAGGTCTCAATCACCCTTCACCTCCTTGGGCTCCAAACAGATGGAACAGGACCCTGGACGGGTAGTTTGCGGTAAGAGTGTTTCCAGGACAGGTTCAGTGCCCAGCCTGAGGGAGCAGGTTTGAGCCAAGACTGAATGACTCAGTCTCTCCGGCTCTCAGCCGCCTTTCAGCGGCTCCCCGATGCCCAGGTCAGCACTGCTGCAAGCATTGCGGTGAGGCGCCCCTACCTGGTTTGGGCCCTCTGAGCACCTCATTTCTCATCTTCCTCTCATTTCATCTTACCTCTCCCCTCCTTGACTCTCTCCCCATCCTCCACGTTGGGTGCAATATGATCAGCTCCTAAAAAGGGCACAGTTTTTCATGGGCTGCTTCCCACATACCACCTGACCCTCAAGGTCACTCTAGGGCATGGTGGGCACGTGCAAACAAGCAGGGCTTGGGGAGTGGTGCAGGTGCCCCTCCTCCAGGCAGGGCTGGTAGAGATAAGGAAGAGCCTGTTAGTAACAATGAGGTCACTGCCCAAAGCCCGAGGTGAGAGGACCGGGAGAGGGGGCTCTGCAAGGTGGGAGATATGAACAAGGTAAGTGGGGAGCTTCGAGGGGACGTGTGTGCCCCTCCTCGCCTCCCACCTTCCCGGGTCTGCCACCTTCCCTGGAGTGGCTTCCACTCGTCAGCCAGGCCGGATGTTCCTCCTCCACACCAGGGTGGAGAGGTGTGTCCCTGGTGTGGCTGCCGGGGAGTCTGGGTGGGTTCTCCGCACCCCCCCCCCACCCTGAAGCCTCAAGCCCAGGGGCAGTGCTGAGCCCAGTCTGGGGAACCCTTAGAAGAGGGCACTGCAGCAGGGCAGCTCTGAGTCCTGACTTTGGTGCCAGATGGAGCCGGGCCTGAATTCCATCTCCACTCTCAGACAGGTTACTTAACCTCTACTCCTCAGTTTCCTTATCTTCTCTGTAGAATGGAGATAATTGCACTCCCGCCTGCCAACCAGGGGCCTGCTGGGCACTGAGTAAATGCAGGTGTTATGATATTTCTGTTGTTGACGGACTTGCTGAGAGGATGGAGGCTGGACCCCTGCAGCCCTGTGCTGGCTCCCCACTCCAGCTCCCTTGCGTCTTGTTCCAGATCCTGTCTGACAGCACCCGGAGGGACCCATTGCATCCTTAACTGCAATTTTCTTGCTTGGCAAAGCCATCAGCACCTAACGTCCCATGTCATTGCCGGTTCTCAGCCTGCGGACACGTCGCTCCTGGGGGCTGCTCAGCCACCCAGGATCACTCCATCTGGTCAGGAACGGCCATGGTGGTGGGGATGGGGGCAGGGCCAGGACTTTCCAGTGATGCACTGGTGACTATTTGCTTAATTAATAATTAAATTAATAATTAATTAATAATTTAATATCAGAGGACAAAGGCCTCTGTGACTCTTTCTCTGGTCCTTTCTACCACTTTGGCCCTTCAGCTCTTCCCCTTTTAGAAACCACAGAGGTACCTCTGATCTCCTACACCAGAGCCTCACCCATCTCCTCACCCAAGGGCAGGCCCTTAGACCCAGGGAGAAACTGAGGTGCCCCCTACCCCCAGCCCCACCTTAGCTGGACTCTGATGCCTGTGTGGGGTTTTTAAGGTAGAGCCCAGCAAGAAGTCAGGGCTGGGGCAGATGAGACTGGAGGAAGATTCAGAACCCCGTGGAGACTGGGATCAAGGGAGGGCTTATCCCAGGTGCCCAAGTTCCCATTCCCGGGGTCTCAAGACAGGGTCCCTGCCCTGGGCTAGCACCTGTGGTGGTCCCCTCCCTGCCCCAGCACCCAAGGAGCATCCAGGGCACAGGAACAGCTTCCTCAGGAGTTTATGTGCAAGACTGGTCTGAGGGTGGCTTCGGCTGCCTCCCAGGATGGGGCAGAGAGTAAGTGGGCAGCTCTGCCCGCTTGCCCAGTTCAGGACAACCGACTTTATATTCAAAGGAAGCCCAGGGCCTCCCCACCTTTGAGAAAGAGCTTGGAAAGAGACCAGGGAAGGAGGAGCCTCCCAGCTGCCATCCTTGCCCCCGCCCCCCAAGCCCTCCTGGCCACGTTCCTGCCAGCACCACCCCTCCCAGGCTCCAGGGGATGTTTCTCTTTTACCTTGAGCCTAGGAAGAGACACAAACCCCTTTGCTGTTTCCTCTCAGCATTGCTGGGATCCGCTGGAATTTTCACAAAGGACTTGCATAAATACTACGGGAGAACAAAACGGAAGTAATTACAGAAAATACAAACAGCATGAAAACAGTCAAGCTTCTAAAGTACAGGTTTCCCAGTCTCAGATAACCACCCTGGAGCTCAAGACGCTGGCCTGCCTTCCCACAGGCCTCAGGCCAGACTCCAGCCCTCGCAGACTGGCCTGCCGCTGCACAACTTGGCTCCCGCGGGGCCAGGGGCCAGGGCCCAGGCCGGGTCCCCCGCTCCTCAGTTTCCCACTTGAGGATTTGCCTCAGCCATAGCTTTGGTGTCTGACCCACTGAAACACTCACCACCTGGCTTCAAGTGGAGGCTTCACCCTCTTGAGGGACCTGCTGACACAGGTAAGCCCCCAGCCCCACCTCCAGGCCCATCCACCGCACATCCACTACCCGAGCACATTCTCCCTGTGGAGTTACTGTCCGGCTCTCCACGGTCCCTGACCTGATCTGTTCACACACAGTGGAGGGCACAGAGCAGCCTTTGTTCAGTGTGACCGACACCTGGCCTGAGGTTGACCGGACTAGAACAGGCACCTGACCCAAGCTGGGATGGTCAGAATTCTGTCTCTGGGGTACTGGAATTGGGGCCTAGAGACCATCTCTTCATGCTCTTCTTTACTAGGGTTAGCCATGTAGGCCTGGGAGCCCTGAGTCACCATCTTGAATTTGGGGGTCTGCCCAGGTGTACAAGGAGAAGCCGAGGACCAGATGGGGATGCAGATACGAGACGCGGAGCAGGAAGGCAGGAGCTCCAGGTTCCGGCTGGCGTTCCTGTCTTTGATGTCCTTTCTTTTAAAAACATTTTTTGTTTAAGTTATTTATTTTTGGCAGCATTGGGTCTTCGTTGCTGCATGCGAGCTTTCTCTAGTTGCGGCGAGCGGGGGCCACTCTTCGTTGCGGTGCGTGGGCTTCTCATCGCGGTGGCTTCTCTTGTTGCGGAGCACGGGCTCTAGGCACACGGGCTTCAGTAGATGCGGCACGCCGGCTCAGTAGTCGTGGCTCGTGGGTTCTAGAGCGCAGTCTCAGTAGTAGTGGCACACAGGCCTAGTTGCTCCGTGGCATGTGGGATCTTCCCGGGCCAGGGCTCAAAGCCACGTAGCCTTCACTGGCGGGCGGATTCTCAACCACTGCGCCACCAGGGAAGCCCTGTCCTTGATGCCTTTGACTGAGGCTTGACTGCGTTCCTGCGCTGGGGGACATGGGACGTGACACTCCTGTGTCCCTTTCATAAACTCCCCCTTTTAGTTAAATGCTTGTTTGAGTGGATTCTGTAACTTGCAATCCCTGAGTCTCAGCTGATGCCCCAACACCTATAACTGGGACAAACACAATAGTGCAGCTGGGGCCGCAGAGGACCCAAGCTGGGCCAGTGCAGGGACTTGCCTGAGGAACTGAGAAATCCCTTGGGAAAGCATGAGACTTGTGGAGCGTCAACCTTTTCCAAGCTATTAGAGGTGGGGAGCCCGGGGAGCTCCTGCAAGGGGTCAGGCTAGCAAAGGGGAGACCCGTTAGAATATTGCGTGCCCCTCAGAGTCAACATCTACTGGTCGGGGAGCGGCCTCCCCTTTCGTGCTAGCACTCTGCCTTCCGGCCAGCCCCTCCCCACCCCTCCTGCTCCCTGGGAGGTGTAATACACAGACCAGGAGTTTGAGCCCCAGCTCAGCCACTGATGAGCTGTGTCACATTAGACGACTGACTTCACCTCCCTGGGCCGTGCTTCCCTCCCCGCAAATGATACCCATAACCCCTTGGTACTTTGCAGTGTTCCTTCGAACATTCCCCTCCCTTCTCCCATCCTTCCCCCTCCTCCTGTCTTCTCCTGCTCAGTACTCGCCTCTCCAGCAAGCCTTCCTCTTCTGACTCCACCCAGTTCAGTACAGTCCGGACCCCCTTCCTAGAGTTCAGGGCCGTCATGTGCTGGGCACTGGTGTACAGGGCTTCTTACTTTGGGTTGGGACGCTCACTCAGTGTGCCCCATCAGACTGAGACTCCCCAAGGGCGGGATCCTTCTCCCACCACACTCCTTCTAGACCTTCCACCTGCCTGGAATAGAGCAGAGCCCAGAGAGGGTGCCTGAAGCAGCCTGTCCTTCCAGCTTGGTCCCTGCCTGGTCTGTCTCTCTGCTCTTTCCTTCCCTCTCCTGGCAGAGAAGATGCTCCAGAATCTATTTTCTAAAGTAAGCCAGAGTTACAGGCTACCCCAGCCTCTCCCGAAGGCCAGCTCCAGCCACTGGAGGGCGCGTCCTGGCTAATTCTTCCCCACCCTTCTTGCCCCTGCACCCTTCTCCCTGCAGGGAGTGGGGGGTGGACGGTGTGCACCACCTGAGCCAGGCACCGTGACCCCCTTGCAGCTGGCTCTCTCCCTTCCTCTCCCACTCCTTGGCACGGACCAGGAGCTCCTCTCCCCTCCCCTCACGGTCATCATAGTACCCGCACTGTCCCCCGCACCCCCCCCACCCCGTTCCCATCCTGGCTTCCCATCCCCTAGGCAGCTTGGAGCAGGGCGCCTTCGATTTCTCTATTCAGTCTGAGGCAGCAATTTTCTGCTCTCCCATAATTAGGGGAATTTTAAGCAAACTCCCCACAGGGTGATTACAGCAGGTTCCATCCCAGCTCCTTTGATCGGGGAAGAATGAAGACGTTGGAATATTCCTCGACCTGCTGGCCAGACTGGGAGGTGGAAGTCTGGCTCTCGGGCTCCCCCTGGAGGGCTCTGGACTTTTGTCCTGGTGTCTGAGCGTCCCTGGGCACTGGAGTATCCCCAGGGGAGGACTGGGTTCAAATCCTGCTTCATTAAGAATTATCCAAGACGTGGCTTTTCTGGCTTAGGGCCAACATCTGGACTCAAAGCCAGGGTTGGGGCTGGAGACTTAAGTGGAAAAGGAAATTAAAGTCATCCAAGCTGGTCTCTCAGGACTGTTGTGAATGGCTGTGCAGGCTGTGCATTGTGTTCTCGAGGGGACATCATTCCCATTGTAGCCTATGTGAATGGGGATTCCTAGGGCTGTGCAGTGTCCAGGAAGCTTGAATGACTCTATTTTCTAAATGTCAGAGGGAGTGGTGCTTCCTTAGAGTTGAAGGGGCCTCTTTTCTCTATTATGTCCATTTCCCCAAGTCTTCTGTACCTGCCAAAGGCAGTGAGGAATAAAGGGAAGAGTGTGGCCTTTGGAACAGCCTGACTAGAGAATGGATTCCAGTTTGGCTATTTCATGGCTGTGTGACCTTGGATTCATTAATGGACCTCTCTGAACTTTAGTATCTATTTTAAAGGATTATTTTGAGGATTAAATAAGGAATGGATTAAAACACTGCTTGGCTCATAATAGGTGCTCAGTAAATCTTATTTCCTTTTTCCTTTCCCTGCCCACTTCATATATTTTTAAATCATCACCCTGCAGGGCAAACCCCATTCTCCTCTGTCTGTTCCTCCAGCCCAGTGAACCCCCAAAGCTGTGCCAGAGAGTGGGCCGGGTATATTAATAGACTATTAACGTCTCCGGCATTCCTGACCAGTGGCCCTGGCTTTTCCATAGGTTAATTAGGCCATATTTCAGGAAAATTACGGTGGTTTATTCCTACACTAATTAAGTGGCTTTAAACCATCTCCGCAACGCAGCTCCGTGAATCATAATTAAGCCTTACCGCCGGGTGCCTCTGCCAGCCACGGAGCCCCGCACACAGCCCGCTCTGCCTGCTCTCAGCCACGGGAGAGGATGCAGTGGAACTGTGGCTTTGAAAAGAACTTATTTTCCTGGGATCATGTCAGGATGATTCCCAGTGAATATTGGATGAGGCTTTGTACTGTTCCTTTTTTTTTTTTCCACAAGGAGAGAGACGAAGAGAAACACAGTGTGGATATGGGTTTATCTTCTTCTCCTGGCTGCTCCGTTGAGTAGCTTTGAATAGATTCCCAGGGGATGCAGGCGGGGGTGTGAAAAGGAACGCCAGCAAGCTCGGCACACGGGCGCATCTGCCAGTCTATTGGAAGTGAACGTGAGGATGCATGTCACAGCTGTGGTTCAGTAGGGATCTGTGTCAAACATCCGGCAGCTTGGCTCACGACTACCTGCAAAAGAAGACAGCCACCCAAGGAGACACCTGTCTGAGGGGGCTGGACGGGCCTCCGCCTTCCTGACTGTTGTGTTCTTGACGTGCCTTGTAAGGTGAGCAGCTCACGTGTCAGCAGGGGCCACCCTTTCAGCCACTGTCAAGACTAGCTTGAGTTATGGCGGGGGGATTGGTGTTGACATCAGAAGACCTAGTTTTGCATCTTGGTTCTACCATTTGCTGACTGTTACCTTCAGAAAGTCATCTGGTTTCCTGGGCCTCAACTGTCTCATCTGGAAAATGAAAAGAATATCAGCTGTCTCATAGGATTGCTGAGAAAATTGAATAAGACAGTAGGATGGTGCCAATGACCCTATGTAAGAAGGTAGCGAATGCTCAGCTGTTCTTCTGGCCCTGGAGCAGGGCTGCCTGGATGGAGCCACTGCCTTCCAGGGCTCCGAGGCTCTGAGGTGCTTATTTGTCTGATGGCTCTTGGGTCTCTGGTCTATCTGTGTTCAAGGAGGCCACAGAGGACCCTGGGGCACCAGGATCCAGGGCCTCTGGTACAGTGGCACCAAGCATTCACCACGGGGGCCGCCAGGACTCGAGTTTTCTCCTGCATGAGGGAAAACACCAAGTATCGAACCAGCTCCTACCGTGGGAGCTTGGAGGGGCCTCCATGGGTCACAGTGGCAAGTGGAGGGTGGACATGAGATGCCTGGAAAGGTTTATGAATCCGAGTTCTGGGAGTTTCCATCCTAGGCTCACAGTCCTCAACGCTTGGCTCCTCTGATTCTCCTCTGCCTGCCTCCCTGACCTCACGTGACGCCATCTCCCCACCCTGCTTCCTGTGGTCCTGCCCCCCCCACCCCCAGCCACCTCCCCGGGACCAGCTGCTCCGGCAGCAGAAGGCAAAGGGGAGACTCATCCTCTCCCTCTCTCTTCCTCTCTGTGGCGCGATGGCCCCAGCCATTTTGAATAAGACACTAATCAAATAAAGGCAGGTGACAATACACCAGCATCTTCTCCGGAAGCCAGGGAGACACCCAGCTGTCCTCAGCAAGAGGACGGGGAATTAGGGGGATGGGAAGGATGCAACACTTATTCAACCTGGTTGTCGTACACACAGCCCCTGTCTGAGGACACCATGTGAAGACGCAGGTAAGTTGAGGTGGAAAATTGACGGCAATAAAGGGGGCCCTGGCTCCTCGCTCACTGCTCTGCCACGTAGAGAGAGGTGAGAGGCAAGCGAGGCTTCCCCCAAGGCACGACTCGAGTATCGAGGGGATGAGCCTTGTTCTCCCAATGAGGGAAAGGCCATCCTGGGCTAGCAGAAGACGAGAGTCCGGGGGAGGCACCCAGTCAAATTGAGATGGAGAAGGGGGGCGGTTTTCTCAGTAGAGGGGCAGGTTAGATCCAAGGTGAACTTCCTACTAATTGCACTGGGGAAAGAAGAGAGGGTGGGGCAGCAGGTAGGGGCCCAGCGTGTCACAGTGAGCGTGCTGGCGGCCCCACAATGTCCACATAGCTCTGCTGGCAGCAGGAACAAAGCCAGTTGGGGATCTCAGCCAAGGAGGAGGACCTCTGTGGGAGGGGGAGGCAGGGCAGAAGGTGGGGATAAGCAGTAAGCAGTTTTCAGGGTGGTGGGGGCATGACACTTGCCAGGAACAGAGTCTGGAGCCCTGGGGTCCGGCCTAAGGAGACACTGCCCTGCACATGGCCCTCGCACTGATCGCGTCAGGAAGGCTTGCACAAGGGATATTTAAACACTTCATACATGCCCATGTGCAAACATACATCTGTGCACACACACCCAGGTGAAAACGCACGTGTTAACGTGAGGTAGCAGAGGACAGTCCTGGCTAGACCACCAATCCAAGCTCACAGCGTAGCCTTTGGTAGGTAACTGCTCCTTGCTGAGCCTCGGTTTCCTCATCTACACCATGGGGACGAACAAGCCCTTCCCTGCTGACCTTCAAGAGCTGTCGTGGTGGTGAGACAAAAGAAACGGTGGGAAGTCTCTGCAGACTGCGAAATCTCTCAGCGGTGAGGCCCGGGAGGGTTGTGGTGTTGTCCTTCCCAAGCCTCTCCTGACCAGGGAGGGACGGGTGCCACGGCAGTTCCCCGCTCCTCCTCCACCAGCATCTGGCCCTGTGGGGAGGAAGATGAGTGGGAATTTCTCCTCTCTCTCTCCTCCCTCCCTCTGGTCAGAGCCAAGGGGGTTGGGGAAAGGACAGGCCACAGCTCTGCTCACTTCAGCCCAGCACTTCCTAACCCATACCCTAACCCGGAAGCAGGGGCTGGACCTCCTCTGTCTGAAGGGATGTGGGGTACCAGAAAAGGAAAAGACCTGGGGCCCCAGCAGCTCCCCCGCCCCCAGAGGGAGTGGGGAGAAAGAAACCAGGAGTGTTGGGTTGAGCTCTGGTTATGACTTGTCATCTTGGCAGTGCCCAGGGACCAGGCCCCTCCTCTAGATGTGGGACTAGACGCTTGTGGAAGTGGTGGGCTCAGGTCAGGGAGGGGGGCCCTAATTTGCGTTGTGTGTATTGAGCTCGTGGGATTGAGGAGGGGGATCAGATAAGCCCTGTACAAGATCATGACCAAAAGGAGCCTGTGGTTATTGACGAGCTTGGGATTTTTCTCTAGACTCTTAATGGAAGGAGGTCTTTTGGAGTCCCTTCCCCGATCCTGTGCTGTTGGAGGGAGAGGGCTGGGGACGAGCAGAGAGAAAAGCCCTTTCCAGGGAGCATGCTATTCACTGGCACTCTGAGGGGCACCATGCACCCCTCCAAGCTCCAGATGCCCTTGTCCTTCTGGGCTAATGTCCAGACATGCTCTGAAAGAGCTGAGCTTTAGCAGGAAGGAAAGAGGCAGAGAGAAGGATGAGCACTTCTCCTCTCTCCTGTTTCATACTTGTTGAGAGCACGGGGGCTCTAGAGTCACACAGACTCAGATTAAATCCTGACTCCACCACACTCTAGCTCCTTAAGCCTCAGGTTCCTCACCTGTACAATGAGGATCACAATAATATGTACATTATATGGGTGTTGCATAAATTAAGATGATACATACAAGACGCTACACGAAGTACCCTGCACACGATCAACCCTGCATAAACATTAACTCTGACTCTCCCACCACCTTTGTTACTGCAGCGTAGCCTGTCCCATCCTGGCTAATTTCCAGGAGTGGTAAAAGATATATATAGAGAGAATATATATAGAGAGACATATATAGATATATATAGAGAGAATATATATAGAGAGACATATATAGATATATATAGAGAGAATATATATAGAGAGACATATATAGATATATATATAGAGAGAGAGATATAGAGAGAGACATATATAGATATATAGAGAGAGAATATATATAGAGAGACATATATAGATATATATAGAGAGAATATATAGAGAGAGACATATATAGATATATATATAGAGAGAGATATATATAGAGAAACATATATAGATATATATAGAGAGAATATATAT
>NW_021703784.1:12951983-12952470 GCF_005190385.1 Monodon monoceros | reverse complement strand
GAGAGACATATATAGATATATATATAGAGAATATATATAGAGAGACATATATAGATATATATATAGAGAGATATATAGAGACATATATAGATATATATATAGAGAATATATAGAGAGAGACATATATAGATATATATATAGAGAGAGATATATATAGAGAGACATATATAGATATATATATAGAGAATATATATAGAGAGACATATATAGATATATATATAGAGAGAGATATATATAGAGAGACATATATAGATATATATATAGAGAATATATAGAGAGAGACATATATAGATATATATATAGAGAGAGATATATATAGAGAGACATATATAGATATATATATAGAGAGAGATATATATAGAGAGAGACATATATAGATATATATATAGAGAATATATATAGAGAAACATATATAGATATATATAGAGAGAATATATATAGAGAGACATATATAGATATATATATAGAGAATATATATAGAGAGACA